>NC_053028.1:584814211-585129980 GCF_003073215.2 Triticum urartu
ATCTACGACCTGCAAAACCAAAACTGTGAGTATGAATATAGATTCAAGAGGATGAGTTTGGCTGCAAATTTGAGGATCTCGGAGACTCGATCATCTTTCTATGATGGTGAGCCTATGCCTTAGACGATGGAAGACAAGCCTACATCATCAACAACTCCAACATCACTACCACCAAAGGAGAATTGAGTATCGGGTATGGGCACTCCGCTTTGCAACTGCCATGTTTGTGGAAGTGCGCGGGTATCGTTTCACCATGACACTTGACCATGATTACGCCAAGCTATTTAGGTGAGACTATAGAATACTCAAGCTTGCATGCCTGCAGGTCGACTCTAGAGGATCTAGTTTTGAGTTTTTATTTATGATCCTTCTATGTAATCGAGTCCGTGAGCTATATATAATAAAGATTAGTTTTGAGTCAAGGGCTTGGTTATCTTTCTATGATCTTGAGGGAATAAAAGAAAGAATAAAAAGAAATAAAGCGATCATATTGATCTTATGGAGAGTAAGGACTTCACATATAAAGAGTATGGTGAATAAAAGTTGTTGAGAGTTGACAAACATAGTTTTGGTCATCGTTGCAATTAATAGGAAGTAATAAATAAAGAGAGGTTTTCACAAATAAATATACTATCTTGGACATCTTTTATGATTGTGAGCACTCATTATAATATGACATGCTAAAAAGTTGATGTTGGACAAGGAAGATATCATAATGGGTTATGTTTTCTTACATCCGAAATAAATTATATTGTCATGGATCATCCAACATGTTGAGCTTGCCTTTCCTCCTCATGCTAGCCAAATTCTTTGCACCAAGTAGAGATACTACTTGTGCTTCCAAATATCCTTAAACCCAGTTTTGCCATGAGAGTCCACCATATCTACCTATGGATTGAGTAAGATCCTTCTAGTAAGTTGTCATTGTTGCAAGCAATAAAAATTGCTCTCTAAATATGTATGATCTATTAGTGTGGAGAAAATAAGCTTTATACGATCTTGTGATATGGAAGAAATAAAAGCGGCGGACTGCCTAATAAAGTTCCATATCACAAGTGGCAATATAAAGTGACGTTCTTTTGCATTAAGATTTTGTGCATCCAACCATAAAAACACATGACAACCCCTGCTTCCCTCTACGAAGGGCCTCTCTTTTATTTTTGTCGTGTACTTTATACAAGAGTCATGGTAATCTTCACCTTTACTTTTTACATTTTATCCTTTGGCAAGCACTGTGTGTTGGAAAGATCCTGATATATATAGCTAATTGGATGTGGATTTTCATAAACTATTATTGTTGACATTACCCTTGAGGTAAAAGGTTGGGAGGCGAAATTATAAGCCCCTATGTTTCTCTGTGTCTGATTAAAGCTTCTTACCCGTAAGTATTGCGTGAGTGTTAGCAATTGTGAAAGACTAAATGATAGTTGAGTATGTGGACTTGTTGAAAAGCTCTTATATTGACTCTTTCTAATGTTATGATAAATTGCAATTGCTTCAATGACTGAGATTATAGTTTGCTAGCTTTCAATGAAGTTTCTAATTCATACTTTACATTGTGGATGGATTGTTAATTTAACATAAGAAATCATATGGCAATATATATATATATGTGTGTGTGTGTGTTGCTGTTCTAAGAATGATCATGATGCCCTCATGTACGTATTTTATTTTATCGACACCTCTATCTCTAAACATGTGGACATATTTTTCGATATCGGATTTTGCTTGAGGACAAGCGAGGTATAAGATTCTAGGAGTTGATACGTCCATTTTGCATCTTGCTTTTATATCGATATTTATTGCATTATGGACTGTTATTACACATTATGTCACAATACTTATGCATTTTCTCTCTTATTTTACAAGGTATACATGAAGAGGGAGAATGTCGACAGCTGGAATTCTGGTCTGGAAAAGTAGCAAATATTAGAGACCTATTCTACACGACTCCAAAAGTCCTAGACTCCACGAAAGTCAGTTTTGGAATATATATAAAAAAATATTGGCTGAAGAAAGCACCAGAGGGGGGCCACCCACCATCCACAAGGGTGGGGGGCGCGCCCACCTCGTGGGCCCCATGGCAGGCCTCCGGTGCCCATCTTTTGCTATATGAAGTCTTTCGCCCTGGAAAAAATTAGGAGGAAGCTTTCGGGAGGAAGCGTCACCGTCTCGAGGCAGAACCTTGGCGGAACCAATCTAGGGCTCAGGTGGAGCTGTTCTGCCGGGGAAACATCCCTCCAGGAGGTGGAAATCATCACCATCGTCATCACCATCGATCCTCTCATCGGGAGGGGGTCGATCTCCATCAACATCTTCACCAGCACCATCTCCTCTCAAACCCTAGTTCATCTCTTGTATCCAATCTTTGCCTCAAAACCTCTGATTGGTACCTGTGGGTTGCTAGTAGTGTTGATTACTCCTTGTAGTTGATGCTAGCTAGTTGGTTTATTCGGTGGAAGATTATATGTTCAGATCCTTTCTGCATATTAATACCCCTCTGATTATGAACATCAATATGATTTGTGAGTAGTTACGATTGTTCCTGAGGACATATGAGAAGTCTTGCTATAAGTAGTCATGTGAATTTGGTATTCGTTCGATATTTTGATGAGATGTATGTTGTCTCTCCTCTAGTGGTGTCATGTGAACGTCGACTACATGACAGTTCACCATTGTTTAGGCCTAGGGGAAGGCATTAGTAAGTAATAAGTATATGATGGGCTGCTAGAGTGACAGAAGCTTAAACCCTAGTTTATGCGTTGCCTCGTAAGGGGCTGATTTGGATCCATATGTTTCATGCTATGGTTAGGTTTACCTTAATACTTCTTTTGTAGTTGCAGATGCTTTCAAGAGGGGTTAATCATAAGTGGTATGCTTGTCCAAGTAAGGGTAGTACCCAAGCACCAGTCCACCCACATATCAAATTATCAAAGTAACCAACGCAAACCATATGAGCATGATGAAAACTAGCTTGACGATAATTCCCATGTGTCCTCGGGAGCGTTTTCCTTTATATAAGAGTTTGTCCAGGCTTGTCCTTTTCTACAAAAAGGATTGGGCCACCTTTCTGCACCTTGTTTACTTTTATTACTTGTTACCCGTTATGAATTATCTTATCACAAAACTATCTGTTACTGATAATTTCAGTGCTTGCAGAGAATACCTTACTGAAAATTGCTTGTCATTTCCTTCTGCTCCTCGTTGGGTTCAACACTCTTACTTATCGAAAGGACTACGATAGATCCCCTATACTTGTGGGTCATCAGATGCCCCGAGTGGCATCCCCTCTTTCTTCTAACGACCATCGGTATTTTAGTCAAAGCTATATTTTTATTTGTCACATACTATGTATTTTGCTTGGATCGTCTTGTATGATATGAGTCTTTGCTTGTTTTGTTTTGTGTTTTAAGTCTTGATTCCTTGCTGGACACACCTATTTGAGAGATCCAAAATTATGTCATGACTTGTTAGAATTGCTCTCTATTCTTCACTTATATTTTTATGAGCTATGGACTTGCTCTAGTGCTTCACTTATATATTTTTGAGCATGGTATGCTTTAGAATTTTTGAAGAAATTCTCTCTTGCTTCACTTAAATTAATTTGAGAGAAAGAAATATTATGCTCATGATCTTCACTTATATTTGATTGAACTTATCAAAAGCAACATATGAAAAATAGTTCCAAAGTGATAGATATCCAAGAAGGATATAATAAAAACTTTCATGAAGATCATTGGACAAAATAAACTTGATTCCTAGTAATAGTTTTGAGATATGATGATGTGATATGTGAGTCATCTTGATGAGTAATTATGCTTTAATAAGAATATTGGTGTTAAGGTTTGTGATTCCCTTTGCAAGCACGAAAGTCAAAAATTATGCAATGGAATTATATCCTACTTGTGGTGCATTATTGATGTCTACTACACAACCTTCTTCTTGTAGATGTTGCTGGGCCTCCAAGTGCAGAGGTTTGTAGGACAGTAGCAAATTTCGCTCAAGTGTATGATCTAAGGTTTATCAATCCTTGGGAGGCGTAGGATGAAGATGGTCTCTGTCAAACAACCCTACAACCAAATAACAAAGAGTCTCTTGTTTCCCCAACACACCCAATAAAATGGTAAATTGTATAGCTGCACTAGTTCGGCGAAGAGATGGTGATACAAGTGCAATATGGATGGTAGATATAGGTTTTTGTAATCTGAAAATATAAAAACAGCAAGGTAACTAATGATAAAAGTGAGCACAAACGGTATTGCAATGCTGGGAAACAAGGCCTAGGGTTCATACTTTCACTAGTGCAAGTTCTCTCAATAATAATAACATAATTGGATCATATAACTATCCCTCAACATGCAACAAAGAGTCACTCTAAAGTCACTAATAGTGGAGAACAAATGAAGAGATTATTGTAGGGTACGAAACCACCTCAAAGTTATCATTTCTGATCGATCTATTCAAGAGTCCGTAGTAAAATAACACGAAGTTATTCTTTCAGTTCAATCTATCATAGAGTTCGTACTAGAATAACACCTTAAGACACAAACCAACAAAAACCCTAATGTCACCTAGATACTCCAATGTCCCCTCAAGTATCCGTGGGTATGATTATATGATATGCATCACACAATCTCAGATTCATATATTCAACCAACACAAAGAACTTCAAAGAGTGCCCCAAAGTTTCTACCGAAGAGTCAAGACGAAAACGTGTGCCAACCCCTATGCATAAGTTCACGAGGTCACGGAACTCGCAAGTTGATCACCAAAACATATATCAAGTGGATCACATGATATCCCATTGTCACCACAGATAAGCACATGCAAGACATACATCAAGTGTTCTCAAATCCTTAAAGACTCAATCCGATAAGATAACTTCAAAGGGAAAACTCAATTCATCACAAGAGAGTAGAGGGGGAGAAACATCATAAGATCCAAATATAGTAGAAAAGCTCGCGATACATCAAGATCGTGCCGACTCAAGAACACGAGAGAGAGAGAGATCAAACACATAGCTACTGGTACATACCCTCAGCCCCGAGGGTGAACTACTCCCTCCTCGTCATGGAGAGCACCAGGATGATGAAGGTGGCCACCAGAGAGGGATTCCCCACTCTGGCAGGGTGGCAGAACGGGTCTAGATTGGTTTTCGATGGCTACGGAGGCTTCTGGCGGCGGAACTCTCGATCTCGGTTTCTTTCTGGAAGTTTCTATATATATAAGAGGTTTTTGCATCAAGAACAAGTTAGGGGGGTCTCCGGGCTGTCCACCAGGCAGGGGGCGCGCCCAGCGGGGTGGGCGCACCCCCCACCCTCGTGGGCAGCACGGGACTCTTTTGGCCCAACTCTTTTACTCCATGTCCTTCTTTTGGTCCAAAAAATAAGTTCCATGAAGTTTTAGGTCAATTAGACTCCGTTTGGTTTTCCTTTTCTGTGAAACTCAAAAACAAGGAAATAAACAGAAACTGGCACTGGGCTCTAGGTTAATAGGTTAGTCCCCAAAATCATATAAAATAGCATATAAATGCATATAAAACATCCTAGATGGATAGTACAATAGCATGGAACAATAAAAAATTATAGATACGTTGGAGACGTATCAAGCATCCCCAAGCTTAATTCCTACTCGTCCTCGAGTAGGTAAATGATAAAAACAAATTTTTTGATGTGGAATGCTACCTAACATATTTATCCATGTAATTCTCTTTACTGTGGCAAGAATATTCAGATCTGAAAGATTCGAGACAAAAGTTTAATATTGACATAAAAATAATAATACTTCAAGCATACTAAAAAAGTAATCATGTCTTCTCAAAATAACATGGCCAAAGAAAGCTATCCCTACAAAATCATATAGTCTGGCTATGCTCTATCTTCATCACACAAAGTATTTACATCATGCACAACCCCGATGACAAGCCAAGAAATTGTTTCATACTTTTGATGTTCTCAAACTTTTTGAATCTTCACGCAATACATGAGCATGAGCCATGGACATAGCACTATAGGTGGAATAGAATGGTGGTTGTGGAGAAGACAAAAAGGAGAAGATAGTCTCACATCAACTAGGCGTATCAACGGGCTATGGAGATGCCCATCCATAGATATCAATGTGAGTGAGTAGGGATTGCCATGCAATGGATGCACTAGAGCTATAAGTGTATGAAAGCTCAACAAAAGAAACTAAGTGGGTGTGCATCCAACTCGCTTGCTCACGAAGACCTAGGGAATTTTGAGGAAGCCCATCATTGGAATATACAAGCCAAGTTCTATAATGAAATATTCCCGCTAGTATATGAAAGTGACAACATAGGAGACTCTCTATCATGAAGATCATGGTGCTACTTTGAAGCACAAGTGTGGTAAAAGGATAGTAGCATTGCCCCTTCTTTCTTTTTTGTTTTTTTGGGCCTTCTTTTCTCTTTCTTTGTTATGGCCAATTTTTTCGTCCGGAGTCTCATCCCGACTTGTGGGGGAATCATAGTCTCCATCATTCTTTCCTCACATGGGACAATGCTCTAATAATGATGACCATCACACTTTTATTTACTTACAACTCAAAGAATTACAACTCGATACTTAGTACAAAATATGACTCTATGTGAATGCCTCCAGCGGTGTATCGGGATATGCAATGAATCAAGAGTGACATGTATGAAAGAATTATGAACGGTGGTTTTGCCACAAATACGATGTCAACTACATGATCATGCAAAGAAATATGACAATGATGAAGTGTGTCATAACAAACGGAACGATGGAAAGTTGCATGGAAATATATCTCGGAATGGCTATGGAAATGCCATAATAGGTAGCTATGGTGGCTGTTTTGAGGAAGGTATATGGTGGGTTTATGGTACCGGCGAAAGTTGTGTGGTACTAGAGAGGCTAGCAATGGTGGAAGGGTGAGAGTGCGTATAATCCATGGACTCAACATTAGTCATAAAGAACTCACATACTTATTGCAAAAATCTATTAGTTATTGAAACGAAGTACTACACGCATGCTACTAGGGGGATATATTGGTAGGAAAAGACCATCGCTCGTCCCCGACCGCCACTCATAAGGAAGGCAATAAAAAAATAAATCATGCTCCGACTTCATCACATAATGGTTCACCATACGTGCATGCTACGGGAATCACAAACTTTAACACAAGTATCTCTCAAATTAACAACTACTCAACTAGAATCACTCTAATATCACTATCTTCATATCTCAAAACAATCATCAAGTATCAAACTTCTCATAGTATTCAATGCACTCTATATGAAAGTTTTTATTATATCCCTCTTGGATGCTTATCATATTAGGACTAATTTCATAACCAAAGCAAATTACCATGCTGTTATAAAAGACTCTAAAAATAATATAAGTGAAGCATGAGAGTTCATCTATTTCTTCAAAATAAAACCACCGCCGTGCTCTAAAAGGATATAAGTGAAGCACTGGAGCAAACGACAATCTACTCCGAAAGATATAAGTGAAGATAAATGAGTAGTTGAATAGTTATGCAACTATGTGAAGACTATATAACATTTAAGACTTTCAGATCTTGGGATATTATTCAAACAGCAAGCAAAACAAAATAAAATAAAATGATGCTCCAAGCAAAACACATGTCATGTGGTGAATAAAAATATAGCTCCAAGTAAAGTTACCGATGAACGAAGACGAAAGAGGGGATGCCATCCGGGGCATCCCCAAGCTTTAGGCTATTGGTTGTCCTTGAATATTACCTTGGGGTGCCTTGGGCGTCCCCAAACTTAGTCTCTTGCCACTCCTTATTCCATAGTCCATCGAATCTTTACCCAAAACCTGAAAACTTCACAACACAAAACTTAACAGAAAACTCATAAGCTCTGTTAGTATAAGAAAATAAACCACCACTTAGGTACAGTTGTGAAGTCATTCTAAATTTATATTGGTGTAATATATACTGTATTCCCACTCATCTACGGTTCATACCCTCCGATACTACTCGTAGATTCATCAAAATAAGCAAACAACACAAAGAAAACAGAATCTGTCAAAAACAGAACAGTCTGTAGTAATTTGTAGGTTTCAAATACTTATGTAACCCCATAAATTCTAAAATAAATTGGTGGACCTGAGGAATTTGTCTGTTAATCATCTTCAGAAAGAATCAACTTAATCACACTCTCCAGTAAAAAATGGCAAAAAACTCGTGAGCGCTAATGGTTCTGTTTTTTACAGCAAGATCGCAAAGACTTTCCCCAAGTCTTCCCTAAGGTTCTACTTGGCACAAACACTAATTAAAACATAAAACCTCAATCATAAATGAGGCTAGATAAATTATTTATTATTAAACAGGAACAAAAATCAAGGAACAAAAATAAAATTGGGTTGCCTCCCAACAAGCGCTATCGTTTAACGCCCCTAGCTAGGCATGATGATTTCAATGATGCTCGCGTAAAAGATAAGAATTGAAATATAAAGAGAGAATCATGAAGAATATGACTAGCACATTTAAGTCTAACCCACTTCCTGTGCATAGGTATTTTGTGAGCAAACAACTTGTGGGAACAAGAATCAACTTGCATAGGAAGGTAAAACAAGGATAACTTCAAGATTTTCATCACATAGAGAGGAAACTCGATATTATTGCAACTCCTACAAGCATATATTCCTCCCTCATAATAATCATCATTAGCATCATGAATAAATTCAACAATATAACCATCACATAAAGCATTCTTTTCATGATCTACAAGCATAGAAAATTTACTACTCTCCACATAAGCAAGATTCTTCTCATTCGGAATAGTGGGAGTATCATAAGAAACTCGAATACTATAAATTGTTTCCACATTAAAAGAGTAATGTTCAGAAAGAGGGTAATCATAATCATGAAAAGTTTTATAAATATAATCATCACTACTTTTTATATCATAAGTGTCATCACAATAATCATCGTAAGTAGCAAGTTTGTTCTCATCATAACCAGTTGAAACCGCTTCCAAGATAGTGGAATCATTACTAAATAAAGCCACGACCTCTCCCAATCCACTTTCACAATTATCAAAATATGGTTCAACATCCTCCAAAATAGTGGGATCATCACTTCCTAAAGTTGACACTCTTCCAAACTCACTTTCATCAATATAATCATCATAAATAGGAGGCATGCTATCATCATAGTAAATTTGCATATCAAAACTTGGGAGGTTAAATATACCATCACTACTAGGAAAAATCCTAGTAGTAGCGCGGGTTAAAAGCTAGTAGTAGCGCGGGTGCATGTTCTACTACTACGACGCTACAGCTAACTAGTAGTAGTAGCGCGGTGCATCCGCGCTACTAGTACGTGTGTTAGTAGTAGCGCGAGTTCGACACGCGCTACTACTAACTATCTGTAGCGTGTGTCTGTGACCCGCGCTACTACTATTAATTTGAAAAACCAAAAAGAAAATCTCGACCCCATGACGCGCGCACGTTGACCGGGAGCAGGGAGATCTCGACCATGACGTGTGCCTCATGGAATCCGTCGAGGGCGTCCGTGGAGGCCAGCTCAGCATGGGCTGGGAGTTGGAGGGCCTGCATCTTGCCATCGTGCATGGGGAGCAGCACCTCGCAGCGGCCGTCGCCATTGAAGTCGGCGACGAGAGGCGACGGGAGGCGGTCCACGTCATGCTTGATCGGGAACCCGTCATCCGATAGCTGGTACCACGCCTCCTGGAATGAGAAGTCGCCCTCGTGCTACCGGAGGAGGAGGGGGATGGGTCAGCTAGCATTTCGGATCGAATCGAAGAGGGGGGAGGAGGAGGGCTGACCTGGAGCAAGAAGAAGACAGTGAAGGCGATGAGGAGGAGGAGGATGCCGAGGTCGCGCTTCCGCATCTTGGCGGCAGCGAGGAGCTCCGGCGACCGCCCACCGGAGGGATCTCAGAGAGGGAGGGGGGAAGAAAGCAGAGTGTACCAGCGGCGGCCACCACTGGAGTATGAGGGAGAGACGAGGAAAGTGAGAGAGGGGGAAAGTGAGAGAGGGGGAAAGTGAGGGAGAGAGGAGGGATTCGGCTGAGGATACGTGGATTTCACCTACCTCGTACTTAGTAGTAGCGAGGGGTATAAAACGGCGCTACTACTATCAACTTAGTAGTAGCGCGGGTTTGTACCCCTCGCTACTACTATGGCATGTCCCGGGAGGGCACGGTAGTGACCGCTTAGTAGTAGTGAGGGTTAAAAACCCGCACTACTAGTATCAACTTAGTAGTAGCGAGGGGTAAAAACCTTTGCTACTAGTAAGTAGCAGTAGCGAGGGTTATAAACCCTTGCTACTAGTAAGCGTCTGCCTATAAGCTTTTCCCTAGTAGTGCATGTTCATGAAACGTAGCATCCCCAAGCTTGGGACAAACATTAATTGCAGCAAATAAATTATCAAACATGTCATTCTCATCAAAAATAGCATCCCCAATCTTGGGCCTTTTCATATCATAAGCATAATCACTCTCATCGTTAATAGTATGGATAGCACCAATAGTATAACAATTATCATCATCACGATGAGTAGTAGGAGCAACATCATTTGGGAGAGATACATTTTTTCCTTTGCTTCTCCGTCTTTTCTTTCTCTTCTGCACATCATGTGTGGGTTCAATCCTCCTTTTGGAGCTCCTTATTAATGAGATTGGTTGAATAGAAGGCTCCTCCTCGTTACCTGACTCATCATAAGAAATAATAGGAGAATATTGGGAAGTCTCTTCCCTTTCATTAGTGTTATCTTCATCTTCTACTTGTTTTCTTGTCTTTATGTAATTGGCAATATAAGTATTTTCAATACAATTCAGTGCACAATACATAAAAATTTCTTCTAGATCAAAATCAAGAAATCTATCAAGATTAAATTTTGGAATACCCTCATTTATACGTTTCATTTCTACATACCACAAAATAAGACTAAGCTCTTTATGATGCTCAAGGGTAATCAAGTTATCACAATTTTTGGACACGGTTTGATCATGAAACAAATAGCATTGGAGCTTTAAATGACCATGTTCATTGCAAAGTTCACAAGGATGGCGATAAATATTGAATCTTTCAGCACAATCATCTAGCCTTTCTTGCAACCGTTTAGTTTCTAAATAGTTATGCCTCTTGCAAAATCTATCTTCCCTATTTGGTGTGTGCTTGCAAGCTCTAAGTATTGCACAAAAGTTGACAGGCTTATAAGAGAGATTTTCATCATGACTAGTGCAATCATCATTAGTACTATGGATATTCAAAGAGTTCGTACTAATAACATTGCAATCATGCTCATCATTCAAAGATTTAGTGCCAAACATTCTAATGCATTCTTCTTCTAACACTTTGGCACAATTATTGGAATCCTTATTTTCATGAAAGATATTAAAAAGATGAAGCATATGAGTTACCCTCAATTCCATTGTTTTTGTAGTTTTCTTTTACAAACTAAACTAGTGATAAAATAAGAAACTAAAATATTCGATTGCAAGATCTAAAGATATACCTTCAAGCACAAACATCCCCGGCAACGGCACCAGAAAAGAGCTTGATGTCTACTACACAACCTTCTTCTTGTAGATGTCGTTGGGCCTCCAAGTGCAGAGGTTTGTAGGACAGTAGAAAATTTCCCTAAAGTGGATGACCTAAGGTTTATCAATCCGTGGGAGGCGTAGCATGAAGATGGTCTCTCTCAAACAACCCTGCAACCAAATAACAAAGAGTCTGTTGTGTCCCCAACACACCCAATACAATGGTAAATTGTATAGGTGCACTAGTTTGGCGAAGATATGGTGATACAAGTCCAATATGGATGGTAGATATAGGTTTTTGTAATCTGAAAATATAAAAACAGCAAGGTAACTAATGATAAAAGTGAGCATAAACGGTATTGCAATGCTGGGAAACAAGGCCTAGGGTTCATACTTTCACTAGTGCAAGTTCTCTCAACAATAATAACATAATTGGATCATGTAACTATCCCTCAACATGCAATAAAGAGTCACTCCAAAGTCACTAATAGCGGAGAACGAACAAAGAGATTATTGTAGGGTACGAAACCACCTCAAAGTTATCCTTTCTGATCGATCTATTCAAGAGTCCGTAGTAAAATAAGACGAAACTATTCTTTTCGTTCGATCTATCATAGAGTTCATACTAGAATAACACTTTAAGACACAAATCAACCAAAACCCTAATGTCACCTAGATACTCCAATGTCCCCTCAAGTATCCGTGGGTATGATTATATGATATGCATCACACAATCTCAGATTCATCTGTTCAACCAACACAAAGAACTTCAAAGAGTGCCCCAAAGTTTCTACCGGAGAGTCAAGACGAAAATGTGTGCCAACCCCTATGCATAAGTTCACAAGGTCACTGAACTTGCAAGTTGATCACCAAAACATACATCAAGTGGATCACGTGATATCCCATTGTCACCACAGATAAGCACATGCAAGACATACATCAAGTGTTCTCAAATCCTTAAAGACTCAATCCGATAAGATAACTTCAAAGGGAAAACTCAATTCATCACAAGAGAGTTGAGGGGGAGAAACATCATAAGATCCAAATATAGTAGCAAAGCTCGCGATACATCAAGTTCGTGCCGCCTCAAGAACACGAGAGAGAGAGAGAGAGATCAAACACATAGCTACTGGTACATACCCTCAACCCAAAGGGTGAACTACTCCCTCCTCGTCATGGAGAGCGCCGGGATGATGAAGATGGCCACCGGAGAGGGATTCCCCCCTCCGACAGGGTGCGGAATGCATCTAGATTGGTTTTCGTGGCTACGAAGGCTTCTGGCAGTGAAACTCCTGATCTCGGTTTCTTTCTGGTAGTTTCTGTATATATAAGAGGTTTTGGCGTCGAGAACAAATCAGGGGGGTCTCCGGGCTGTCCACGAGGCAGGGGGCACGTGAAGGAAATATGCCCTAGAGGCAATAATAAAGTTATTATTTATTTCCTTATAATCATGATAAATGTTTATTATTCATGCTAGAATTGTATTAACCGGAAACATAATAAATGTGTGAATACATAGACAAACAAAGTGTCACTAGTATGCCTCTACTTGACTAGCTTGTTAATCAAAGATGGTTATGTTTCCTAACCATGAACAATGAGTTGTTATTTGATTAACGAGGTCACATCATTAGTTGAATGATCTGATTGACATGACCCATTCCATTAGCTTAGCACACGATCGTTTAGTATGTTGCTATTGCTTTCTTCATGACTTATACATGTTCCTATGACTATGAGATTATGCAACTCCCGTTTGCCGGAGGAACACTTTGGGTGCTACCAAACGTCACAACGTAACTGGGTGATTATAAAGGAGCATTACAGGTGTCTCCGAAGGTAGATGTTGGGTTGGCGTATATCGAGATTAGGATTTGTCACTCCGATTGTCGGAGAGGTATCTCTAGGCCCTCTCGGTAATACACATCACATAAGCCTTGCAAGCATTACAACTAATATGTTAGTTGTGAGATGATGTATTACGGAACGAGTAAAGAGACTTGCCGATAACGAGATTGAACTAGGTATTGGATACCGACGATCGAATCTCGGGCAAGTAACATACCGATGACAAAGGGAACAACGTATGTTGTTATGCGGTCTGACCGATAAAGATCTTCGTAGAATATGTAGGAGCCAATATGGGCATCCAGGTCCCGCTATTGGTTATTGACCGGAGACGTGTCTCGGTCATGTCTACATTGTTCTCGAACCCGTAGGGTCCGCACGCTTAAGGTTACGATGACAGTTACATTATGAGTTTATGCATTTTGATGTACCGAAGGTTGTTCGGAGTCCCGGATGTGATCATGGACATGACGAGGAGTCTCGAAATGGTCGAGACGTAAAGATTGATATATTGGAAGCCTATGTTTGGATATCGGATGTGTTCCGGGTGAAATCAGGATTTTACCGGAATACCGGGAGGGTTACCGGAACCCCCCGGGAGCTATATGGGACATAGTGGGCCTTGGTGGAAAAGAGAAGAGGCTGCCCTAGATGGGCTGTGCGCCTCCCCCTTCCCCTAGTCCTATTAGGACTAGGAGAGGTGGCCGGCCCCCTCCTCCTCTTTTCCCCCTCCGCGAATCCTATTCCGACTAGGATTGGGGGGGGGGAATCCTACTCCTAGAGGGAGTAGGACTCTCCTGCGCCCTCCTCCTTGGCCGGCCAGCCTCCCCCCCTCTACTCCTTTATATACGGAGGCAGGGGACACCTCTAGACACACAAATTGATCCACGTGATCTATTCCTTAGCCGTGTGCGGTGCCCCCTGCCACCATATACCTCGATAATACTGTAGCGGAGTTTAGGCGAAGCCCTGCTGCTGTGTACATCAAGATCGTCACCACGCCGTCGTGCTGACGGAACTCTTCCCCGACACTTTGCTGGATCGGAGTCCGGGGATCGTCATCGAGCTGAACGTGTGCTCGAACTCGGAGGTGCCGTAGTTTCGGTGCTTGATCGGTTGGATCGTGAAGACGTACGACTACTTCCTCTACGTCGTGTCATCGCTTCCGCAGTCGGTCTGCGTTGGGTACGTAGACAACACTCTCCCCCTCGTTGCTATGCATCACATGATCTTGCGTGTGCGTAGGAAATTTTTTGAAATTTCTACGAAACCCAACAGTGGCATCCGAGCCTAGGTTATTGATGTTGATGTTATATGCACGAGTAGAACACAAGTGAGTTGTGGATGATACAAGTCATACTGCCTACCAGCATGTCATACTTTGGTTCGGCGGTATTGTTGGACGAGACGACCCGGACCAACCTTACGCGTACGCTTACGCGAGACCGGTTCCCTCGACGTGCTTTGCACATAGATGGCTTGCGGGCGACTGTCTCTCCAACTTTAGTTGAACCGAGTATGGCTACGCCCGGTCCTTGCGAAGGTTAAAACGGAGTCTATTTGACAAACTATCGTTGTGGTTTTGATGCGTAGGTGAGATTGGTTCTTACTTAAGCCCGTAGCAGCCACGTAAAACATGCAACAACAAAGTAGAGGACGTCTAACTTGTTTTTGCAGGGCATGTTGTGATGTGATATGGTCAAGGCATGATGCTGAATTTGATTGTATGAGATGATCATGTTTTGTAACCGAGTTATCGGCAACTGGCAGGAGCCATATGGTTGTCGCTTTATTGTATGCAATGCAATCGCGATGTAATGCTTTACTTTATTACTAAACGGTAGTGATAGTCGTGGAAGCATAAGATTGGCGAGACGACAACGATGCTACGATGGAGATCAAGGTGTCGCGCCGGTGACGATGGTGATCATGACGGTGCTTCGGAGATGGAGATCACAGGCACAAGATGATGATGGCCATATCATATCACTTATATTGATTGCATGTGATGTTTATCTTTTATGCATCTTATCTTGCTTTGATTGACGGTAGAATTATAAGATGATCTCTCACTAAATTATCAAGAAGTGTTCTCCCTGAGTATGCACCGTTGCGAAAGTTCTTCGTGCTGAGACACTACGTGATGATCGGGTGTGATAGGCTCTACGTTCAAATACAACGGGTGCAAAACAGTTGCGCACGCAGAATACTCAAGTTATACTTGACGAGCCAAGCATATACAGATATGGCCTCGGAACACAGAGACCGAAAGGTCGAGCGTGAATCATATAGTAGATATGATCAACATAATGATGTTCACCGATGAAACTACTCCATCTCACGTGATGATCGGACATGGTTTAGTTGATTTGGATCACGTGATCACTTAGAGGATTAGAGGGATGTCTATCTAAGTGGGAGTTCTTAAGTAATATGATTAATTGAACTTAAATTTATCATGAACTTAGTACATGATAGTATCTTGCTTGTTTATGTTGATTGTAGATAGATGGCTCGTGCTGTTGTTCCGTTGAATTTTAGTGCGTTCCTTGAGAAAGCAAAGTTGAAAGATGATGGTAGCAATTACACGGACTGGGTCCGTAACTTGAGGATTATCCTCATTGCTGCACAAAAGAATTACGTCCTGGAAACACCGCTGGGTGCCAGGCCTGCTGCTGGAGCAACGCCAGATGTTATGAACGTCTGGCAGAGCAAAGCTGATGACTACTCGATAGTTCAGTGTGCCATGCTTTACGGCTTAGAATCGGGACTTCAACGACGTTTTGAACGTCATGGAGCATATGAGATGTTCCAGGAGTTGAAGTTAATATTTCAAGCAAATGCCCGAATTGAGAGATATGAAGTCTCCAATAAATTCTATAGCTGCAAGATGGAGGAGAACAGTTCTGTCAGTGAACATATACTCAAAATGTCTGCGTATAATAATCACTTGATTCAATTGGGAGTTAATCTTCCAGATGATTGCGTCATTGACAGAATTCTCCAATCACTGCCACCAAGCTACAAGAGCTTCGTGATGAACTATAATATGCAAGGGATGAACAAGACTATTCCCGAGCTCTTCGCGATGCTGAAATCTGCGGAGGTAGAAATCAAGAAAGAGCATCAAGTGTTGATGGTCAACAAGACCACTAGTTTCAAGAAAAAGGGCAAAGGAAAGAAGAAGGGGAACTTCAAGAAGAACGGCAAGCCAGTTGCTGCTCAAGAGAAGAAACCCAAGTCTGGACCTAAGCCTAAAACTGAGTGCTTTTACTGCAAGCAGACTGGTCACTGGAAGCGGAACTGCCCCAAGTATTTGGCGGATAAGAAGGGTGGAAAAGTGAACAAAGGTATATGTGATATACATGTTATTGATGTGTACCTTACTAATGCTCGCAGTAGCACCTGGGTATTTGATACTGGTTCTGTTGCTAATATTTGCAACTCGAAACAGGGGCTACGGATTAAGCGAAGATTGGCTAAGGACGAGGTGACGATGCGCGTGGGAAACGGTTCCAAAGTCGATGTGATCGCGGTCGGCACGCTACCTCTACATCTACCTTCGGGATTAATATTAGACCTAAATAATTGTTATTTGGTGCCAGCGTTGAGCATGAACATTATATCTGGATCTTGTTTAATGCGAGACGGTTATTCATTTAAATCAGAGAATAATGGTTGTTCTATTTATGAGTAATATCTTTTATGGTCATGCACACTTGGAGAGTGGTCTATTCTTATTGAATCTCGATAGTAGTAATACACATATTCATAATGTTGAAGCCAAAAGATGCAGAGTTGATAATGAAAGTGCAACTTATTTGTGGCACTGTCGTTTAGGTCATATCGGTATAAAGCGCATGACGAAACTCCATACTGATGGACTTTTGGAACCACTTGATTATGAATCACTTGGTACTTGCGAACCGTGCCTCATGGGCAAGATGACTAAAACACCGTTCTCCGGTACTATGGAGAGAGCAACAGATTTGTTGGGAATCATACATACCGATGTATGTGGTCCGATGAATATTGAGGCTCGTGGCGGATATCGTTATTTTCTCACCTTCACAGATGATTTAAGCAGATATGGGTATATCTACTTAATGAAACATAAGTCTGAAACATTTGAAAAGTTCAAAGAATTTCAGAGTGAAGTTGAAAATCATCGTAACAAGAAAATAAAGTTTCTGCGATCTGATCGTGGAGGAGAATATTTGAGTTACGAGTTTGGTGTACATTTGAAAAATTGTGGAATAGTTCCGCAACTCACGCCACCCGGAACACCACAACGTAATGGTGTGTCCGAACATCGTAATCGTACTTTACTAGATATGGTGCGATCTATGATGTCTCTTACTGATTTACCGCTATCATTTTGGGGTTATGCTCTAGAGACGGCCGCATTCACGTTAAATAGGGCACCATCAAAATCCGTTGAGACGACGCCTTATGAACTGTGGTTTGGCAAGAAACCAAAGTTTTCGTTTCTTAAAGTTTGGAGCTGCGATGCTTATGTGAAAAAGCCTCAACCTGATAAGCTCGAACCCAAATCGGAGAAATGTGTCTTCATAGGATATCCAAAGGAAACTATTGGATACACCTTCTATCACAGATCCGAAGGCAAGACTTTTGTTGCTAAATTCGGAAACTTTCTTGAGAAGGAGTTTCTCTCGAAAGAAGTTAGTGGGAGGAAAGTAGAACTTGACGAGGTAACTGTACCTGCTCCCTTGTTGGAAAGTAGTACATCACAGAAAATTGTTTCTGCGACACCTACACCAATAAGTGAGGAAGTTAATGATAATGATCATGAAACTTCAGAACAAGATACTACTGAACCTCGTAGATCAACCAGAGTAAGATCCGCACCAGAATGGTACAGTAATCCAGTTCTGGAAGTCATGCTACTAGATCATGATGAACCTACGAACTATGAAGAAGCGATGGTGAGCCCAGATTCCGCAAAGTGGCTTGAAGCCATGAAATCTGAGATGGGATCCATGTATGAGAACAAAGTATGGACTTTGGTTGACTTGCCCGATGATCGGCAAGCAATTGAGAATAAATGGATCTTCAAGAAGAAGACTGACGCTGATGGTAATGTTACTGTCTACAAAGCTCGACTTGTCGCGAAAGGTTTTCGACAAGTTCAAGGGATTGACTACGATGAGACCTTCTCACCCGTAGCGATGCTTAAGTCCGTCCGAATCATGTTAGCGATTGCCGCATTTTATGATTATGAAATTTGGCAGATGGATGTCAAAACTGCATTCCTGAATGGATTTCTGGAAGAAGAGTTGTATATGATGCAACCAGAAGGTTTTGTCGATCCAAAGGGAGCTAACAAAGTGTGCAAGCTCCAGCGATCCATTTATGGACTGGTGCAAGCCTCTCGGAGTTGGAATAAACGTTTTGATAGTGTGATCAAAGCATTTGGTTTTATACAGACTTTCGGAGAAGCCTGTATTTACAAGAAAGTGAGTGGGAGCTCTGTAGCATTTCTGATATTATATGTGGATGACATATTGCTAATTGGAAATGATATAGAATTTCTGGATAGCATAAAGGGATACTTGAATAAAAGTTTTTCAATGAAAGACCTCGGTGAAGCTGCTTACATATTAGGCATTAAGATCTATAGAGATAGATCAAAACGCTTAATTGGACTTTCACAAAGCACATACCTTGAGAAAATTTTGAATAAGTTCAAAATGGATCAAGCAAAGAAAGGGTTCTTGCCTGTGTTACAAGGTGTGAAATTGAGTAAGACTCAATGCCCAACCACTGCAGAAGGTAGAGAGAATATGAAAGATGTTCCCTATGCATCAGCCATAGGATCTATCATGTATGCAATGCTGTGTACCAGACCTGATGTGTGCCTAGCTATAAGTTTAGCAGGGAGGTACCAAAGTAATCCAGGAATGGATCACTGGACAGCGGTCAAGAACATCCTGAAATACCTGAAAAGGACTAAGGATATGTTTCTCATATATGGAGGTGACAAAGAGCTCACCGTAAAAGGTTACGTTGATGCAAGCTTTGACACTGATCCGGACGATTCTAAATCGCAAACCGGATACGTGTTTACATTAAACGGTGGAGCTGTCAGTTGGTGCAGTTCTAAACAAAGCGTCGTAGCGGGATCTACATGTGAAGCGGAGTACATAGCTGCTTCGGAAGCAGCGAACGAAGGAGTCTGGATGAAGGAGTTCATATCCGATCTAGGTGTCATACCTAATGCATCGGGTCCAATGAAAATCTTTTGTGACAACACTGGTGCAATTGCCTTGGCAAAGGAATCCAGATTTCACAAAAGGACCAAACACATCAAGAGACGCTTCAACTCCATCCGGGATCTAGTCCAGGTGGGAGACATAGAGATTTGCAAGATACATACGGATCTGAATGTTGCAGACCCGTTGACTAAGCCTCTTCCACGAGCAAAACATGATCAGCACCAAAGCTCCATGGGTGTTAGAATCATTACAAGTGTAATCTAGATTATTGACTCTAGTGCAAGTGGGAGACTGAAGGAAATATGCCCTAGAGGCAATAATAAAGTTATTATTTATTTCCTTATAATCATGATAAATGTTTATTAATCATGCTAGAATTGTATTAACCAGAAACATAATACATGTGTGAATACATAGACAAACAAAGTGTCACTAGTATGCCTCTACTTGACTAGCTCGTTAATCAAAGATGGTTATGTTTCCTAACCATGAACAATGAGTTGTTATTTGATTAACGAGGTCACATCATTAGTTGAATGATCTGATTGACATGACCCATTCCATTAGCTTAGCACACGATCGTTTAGTATGTTGCTATTGCTTTCTTCATGACTTATACATGTTCCTATGACTATGAGATTATGCAACTCCCGTTTGCCGGAGGAACACTTTGGGTGCTACCAAACGTCAC
Organism: Triticum urartu; assembly: GCF_003073215.2. Lineage (NCBI taxonomy): Eukaryota > Viridiplantae > Streptophyta > Magnoliopsida > Poales > Poaceae > Triticum > Triticum urartu. The sequence continues at coordinate 584,834,504 of NC_053028.1, forward strand.
AACGTAACTGGGTGATTATAAAGGAGTATTACAGGTGTCTCCGAAGGTAGATGTTGGGTTGGCGTATATCGAGATTAGGATTTGTCACTCCGATTGTCGGAGAGGTATCTCTGGGCCCTCTCGGTAATACACATCACATAAGCCTTGCAAGCATTACAACTAATATGTTAGTTGTGAGATGATGTATTACGGAACGAGTAAAGAGACTTGCCGATAACGAGATTGAACTAGGTATTGGATACCGACGATCGAATCTCGGGCAAGTAACATACCGATGACAAAGGGAACAACGTATGTTGTTATGCGGTCTGACCGATAAAGATCTTCGTAGAATATGTAGGAGCCAATATGGGCATCCAGGTCCCGCTATTGGTTATTGACCGGAGACGTGTCTCGGTCATGTCTACATTGTTCTCGAACCCGTAGGGTCCGCACGCTTAAGGTTACGATGACAGTTACTATTATGAGTTTATGCATTTTGATGTACCGAAGGTTGTTCGGAGTCCCGGATGTGATCATGGACATGACGAGGAGTCTCGAAATGGTCGAGACGTATAAAGATTGATATATTGGAAGCCTATGTTTGGATATCGGATGTTTCCGGGTGAAATCGGGATTTTACCGGAATACCGGGAGGGTTACCGGAACCCCCCGGGAGCTATATGGGCCATAGTGGGCCTTGGTGGAAAAGAGAAGAGGCTGCCCTAGATGGGCTGTGCGCCTCCCCCTTCCCCTAGTCCTATTAGGACTAGGAGAGGTGGCCGGCCCCCTCCTCCTCTTTTCCCCCTCCGCGAATCCTATTCCGACTAGGATTGGGGGGGGAATCCTACTCCTAGAGGGAGTAGGACTCTCCTGCGCCCTCCTCCTTGGCCGGCCAGCCTCCCCCCCTCTACTCCTTTATATACGGAGGCAGGGGGCACCTCTAGACACACAAGTTTGATCCACGTGATCTATTCCTTAGCCGTGTGCGGTGCCCCCTGCCACCATATACCTCGATAATACTGTAGCGGAGTTTAGGCGAAGCCCTGCTGCTGTAGTACATCAAGATCGTCACCACGCCGTCGTGCTGACGGAACTCTTCCCCGACACTTTGCTGGATCGGAGTCCGGGGATCGTCATCGAGCTGAACGTGTGCTCGAACTCGGAGGTGCCGTAGTTTCGGTGCTTGATCGGTTGGATCGTGAAGACGTACGACTACTTCCTCTACGTCGTGTCATCGCTTCCGCAGTCGGTCTGCGTTGGGTACGTAGACAACACTCTCCCCCTCGTTGCTATGCATCACATGATCTTGCGTGTGCGTAGGAAAATTTTTGAAATTTCTATGAAACCCAACAGCACGCCCAGGGGGTGGGCGCGCCCCCCACCCTCATGGGCAGCCCGGCACTCTTCTGGCCCAACTCTTTTACTCCATGTCCTTCTTCTGGTCCAAAAATAAGTTCCATGAAGTTTTCGGTCATTTGGACTCCATTTGGTTTTCCTTTTCTGCGAAACTCAAAAACAAGGAAAAACAGAAACTGGCACTGGCTCTAGGTTAATATGTTAGTCCCAAAAATCATGTAAAATAGAATACAAATGCATATAAAACATCCTAGATGGATAATATAATAGCATGGAACAATCAAAAATTATAGATACGTTTGAGACGTATCAATTATTCGGTGTTAATTATGCTTAATGCTCGCTTATGAGATTATCCGTTTCTTGGTTGGTCGCTTCTCAATCTTTTGCTAGCCTTCATTTTGCACTAAGTATGATCACTACGTGTGCATCCAAAAACCTTTAAACCAGTTTTGCCACATGAGTCCACTATATCTACCTATATGCGGTATTCTTTTGTCGTTCTAAGCAAATTTGTGTGTGCCGTCTATAATTTTCAAAATAAACTTCTCTTTTGTGTGTTCGTATTGCTCGCGAGGCAGTGAGGGGTGGCTAATATTTTCCATGCTAGATGTGTTATTCTCATGATGAGTGTTTATTCACTTGTCATTGCACGAGACTAAGGCAAAGGTATTAGGGATGCCCAGTCTCGAAATGAAAAACGAATTTACTTTATGTTGTCAAATAATAAATTCCTTGGAAAGTGTTGGTATGGAAGGCAACCGTGGATTCGGCTAGCCATGGAAAGTGAAAGTATGGTGGAAAAAGGAATGAAATTTATTTTCTATTTGGGAACCACCTATCATATATCTAGCATGGAAAGTGTTCGAAACTCTAAGTCTTTTTCGTTGGTGGGAAGGACACACCTCCCAAAATGTTTTTATCTCTAAGTTTTTCGCTTTGAGCTCTGGCACCTCTAAAAATCCCTACTTCCCTCTGTGAAGGGCCTTTATTTTACTTTATGCAATTTTTATTTCAAATTTGAGTCTCCATCTTCTCTTATAAAGCACCAACTAGGAGGCACTATGATCATACTTGAGCATTGGGTCTAGTTAATATGCGAGTGTGTTTCATGAATGGATCAATGATTAAGCATGATGGGCTAGGGATAGCTTATTTTAGCGTTGATATTTTGAAATACAAGGTTGCTTGTTGATATGCTTGAGTATTTAAGTTGTCATGTCAAAACTAGATAATTGCTTTGAACAATACACTAGTAGGAAAATGCTTATACATAGAATTTTAGCAGTAGCGCCTGTTTGGGCACACACACTACTGGTATTTACCAGTAGCGCCGACCAGAACGGGCGCTACTGCTAGTGAGTAGTAGCAGCGCTGGTTGGCGCGGGCCGCCGGGGCCAAAGGGCAGGCCACTTAGCTGTAGCGTGTGTTTTGCGCCAGCGTTATAGCTAGTGGGCTTAGCAGTAGCGCTAGCCCATTGCCCGCGCTGTTGTTAAGCCCACTCCCTCTCCCCCCGCGCGCCCCCGGCCCGGCCTGCCTCATCTCTCACTAAAGCTCACTCACACTCTCCACACTCCTCCCTCTCAATCCCCCGCGTGCACCGTCGACCCGCACGCTGTCGTCCCCCGGGCCGGCCCTCCTCCCTGCTGCTTCGGCCGCCCTCACCTACGCCGGCCCTCCTCCTCGCCGGCCGCCCTCCCCCGGGTCGGCCTCCTCCCCCGCCGGCCGCCCCGGCCCCCGTGCTGGCTCTCCTCCCACGCCATCCCTCCTCCACCGTACCGAGAGGTACTCCTCCCTCTCCTTCCTCCTCCTCCCCCCCCCTAGCTAGTTATAGTTATTAGAGTAGTTATTTTGAATCCTATGTAGTTGAAAAAATGTAGGTTATTAGAATAATTAGGTATGAACCCTAGTTAATTCGTATGAACCCTAGGTTTTTAAATTTATCTAGGTTTTAAAGTTAGGACAGAAATTTAGCTAGGTTTTTAATTAGGTGTAGTTAATAGAATTTAGGTGTTTTAGTTGTTTTAGGTGTAGTTAACAGAATTTTAGGTGTTTTAGTTGTTTTAGGTGTAGTTAACAGAATTGTAGGTATTTTTTTAGTTAAAGCAATTGTTGTTATTTTTTTAGTTAAAGCAATTTTTCCTGTTATATGCAAATTTGCAGTGGACATGACATATTTGGAACATGTCACATTTTGGACATGTCATATTTTTCCGAGTGGCCTATGTTTTGCCAGAAATGTTGATTCGTTTATGTTCTGGCAAATTTCAGGCGCTCGATATGTCCTATTTTTAGCAAAGGTCATGCCAAATTTTGCTAAGTGTTTATTAATTTTGTTTTCATAGTTAAGCATTTAGTTCTCGACGTCGACGATGCCTATCCCGCATCCTCGTCGTCAACTCGGCGGAGGACTCCTGGTTGAGCCGAGGGGCCATGTCCGGGACTGGGCTCCGCCAGGCTGGTACTGGGTTGTGCTACCTTCTGGTGAGCGCAGCTTAGTGAAGAGCCAACCCGTCGTCGACCCGGAGCTTCTTTGGTGGCAGTCACGTGGGCCTGCATCGGTGGAGAGGCTTGAGTCCCCCGCGTAGGTGGTACAACATCGTGTCACGGAGGAGAATGCGCACGTCCAGCGCTACTTGGTTGCGTTGGCGAACGGCCGGTTCTCGAATACCTGACAGATTATTTGGGGATCTCACCGGAGCTATGATCCGGTGATGGTTCCTTCTCTTTGGGTGTACACCGCAGCCCACTGAACCTAGAGGAGCTATTATTCGAGATGTATTAGTGATATTATATGATGATCTTTGCTACAAACTGCTATATATGTATTCGATGATGGATTATTAATTACCTATTAGTTATTTGCTTATTGAATGCAAAAGATGAGCGTCGTTTGTGCTACAAACTACTATATATGTATTCATGATGGATTATATGATGATCTTTGCTACAAACTACTACAAACTACAAATTTTAGGTGTTTTAGTTGTTATATGATGATCTTTGCTACAAACTACTATATATTTATTCGATGATGGATTATTAATTACCTATTAGTTATTTGCTTATTGAATGCAAAAGATGAGCGCCGTTTGTGCTACAAACTACTATATATGTATTCATGATGGATTATATGATGATCTTTGCTACAAACTACTACAAACTACAAATTTTAGGTGTTTTAGTTGTTATATGATGATCTTTGCTACAAACTACTATATATGTATTCGATGATGGATTATTAATTACCTATTAGGAAATGTCTGACGACGAAAGGGAATTCGCTATGTGTGAGTACTGCGAAGATAAGCGCGGTCTGTGCGACAGGCCTCACTTGGTAGAAGGTCGGCGCTTCAGCATCAAGCTCCAAGAGACCTTCGATGTTGAAACGGTACGCAATGACGACAAGTGTTTTTTGTTATTTTTTGCACGACTTCTCTACTTCTTCAACATGTAATTTCCGTCTTTTACAATTTGACTAGCTTATCCCATGCCATGCAAGACGCTATGTCTTGGAGAAGATGGGTTTTGAAGATCATGAAAGAATGGAGACAAAGATAATTCAACTAAGGACCCATCATGGTTATGATTTTTCTGTAAATCTATACAATTCTGTGAACTCATCCAATTTTGGTTGACTGAATTGGGAAGCCCTTTGCAAGGCATATGATTTTCATGAGGGTATGCTTCTCACCTTCGATCTTGGTGATCCTGACATCAACGAAAATGATATGACCATTTGGGTCCTTGTTGACACGCTTCCAGTTCTACCGCTGTGTGAGTTTCTTAAACATATTTACTAGGTAATTTATATTGTTTATTTCAAAATATTTGACAGTTTATTTCCATTAACAGCTTATTTTCATTCTTCAAAGAATGTACGGAAAATGCTAGATAGAACCTACTACTACAATGATGAAGAACAATTAACTTATAAGGAGCAAGATGGTCTTATCGCATTTTTTACTGATATTGAGAATTACAATAGCTATTATCAAACTCCTCCACATTATGGTCAATATGTGCCACTAGTGCACGTGTTGAACTACGGTAACATCAATGGAGATATCATGGCAAGATTTTCTACTATTACGACATCCGTGCATCTTTTGCATAAATTCTTCTAAAACTAAACTATATTGCTAACTACAAAGTTATTACTATGCTTTTGACCAGAAAATCCTGATGGATTGTGTGCCTCATCTGATGTTGATGAGAGGTCGCGTTAATGTTATGAGCTTACAGCCACCACGGCCAGGTCAGCCGCAGTATCCACATCACTCCGGTCCAAACCGGATTTCTAAAAGCGAGGAAGCCATGATAATTGATGATTTCAAAAAATGTTTGAACCATCGTAGAGAGCTATTGGGAAGCAACATTGTGCGTAGGCCAAGACTTGGAGACAAGATGATCTCCATTCTTTATTATGGAGAGTCAATTTTCCTTAATGCAGCGTCAATGCCTATCTTGTTTTATGATATTTTACCTAAGAGAGGGTAGAGTAGGTCCTATGAGAGGAGTAGGTCATAGCTAGAATGTGTTATTATGTGCTACAATGTGTTAGAGTTGATGATGATGAGGAGGAGGAGGAGTTGTGATTATGACTAGTGACCAACTTGTTATATGATGTCTCATTGACGAACATTGTTTGATGGTGATGTCAAGTGGTAATGAATATGCTATTTAAACATACTAGTTCATGATGAGTTGTTATTGTATAAAAGATATATCTGTTTAAACATGTACAACGCCAAAATGCTAAAAAAAAATAAAAGTTAGCAGTAGCGCTGGCCTAAAACCGCGCTACTAGTAGTTGAACTTACCAGTAGCGCTGGCCTAAAAACACGCTACTGCTACAAAATAGCTGTAGCGGCGTAGCAGTAGCGCTGGTGCCAGCGCTACTGGTAGCACAAAAACCGGCGCTACTGGTAAGCATTTTCCTAGTAGTGATATAAAAGTCCAAATGTCCATGCTATAAAGAAAAGAAATATGAGATGACATGTTAGGCAGCATTCCACATAAAAAATTCTGTTTTTATCACTTACCTACTCGAGGAAGAGTAGGAGTTAATCTTGGGGATGCTGATACGTCTCCAGCATATCTATAATTTTTGATTGTTCCATGTTGTTAGATTATCAATCTTGGATGTTTTATAATCAGTTTATATCTTTTTTTTGTACTAACCTATTGACATAGTGCCAAGTGCCAGTTTTTCTTTTCTGCATGTTTTTTACATCGCAGGAAATCAATACCAAACGGTGTCGAAATGCAACAAAACTTTACGGAGATTTTTTTATGGACGAGAAGACACCCAATGGGCCAGTCCAGCGCCTGGGGGGTGCTCCGAGGGGAGTGAGGGAGTCCTGGACTAAGGGGTCCTCGGGCGTCCGGCCTGTTATCCATGGGCCAGACTGATGGGCTGTGAAGACATGAAGGCCGAAGACTATACCTGAATCCAGATTGGACTCTCCTTGGCGTGGAAGGCAAGCTTGGCAACCGACTACGAAGATTCCTTCCTATGTAACCGACTATGTAAACCCTAGATTCCCCCGGTGTCTATATAAACCGGAGGGGTTAGTCCGGAAAACATACATTCATTACCATATTCATACAGGCTAGGCTTCTAGGGTTTAGCCATCACGATCTCGTGGTAGATCAACTCTTGTAACACCCATATTCATGAATATCAATCAAGCAGGACGTAGGGTATTACCTCCATAGAGAGGGCCCGAACCTGGGTACACATTGTGTCCCCTATCTCCTGTTACCATCGATCCTAGACGCACAGTTCGGGACCCCCTACCCGGGATCCGCCGATTTTGACACCGACATTGGTGCTTTCATTGAGAGTTCCACTGTGCCGTCCACGAAAGGTTCGATGGCTCCTTCAATCATCTACAGCGACGCTGTCCAAGGAGAAACCTTCTTCCCCGGATAGATTTTTGTATTTGGTGGCTTCGTACTGCGAGCCAACTCGCTTGGCCATCTGGAGCAGATCGATAGCTATGCCCCTGGCCACCAGGTCAGGTTTGGAAAGCTTGAACTATGTCGCAGATATCCATGGAGACTTGATCTTCAATGGATGTGAGACCGCAGCGATCGCTCCCCTCGCTCCGATGAACATGACCAAAATCTGTCACCGGATCACATCCAGCGGATGGTTCCTGCTGGTGCAACAGCCTTAGAACCGGAGCAAATCGTGCCATCCGAAGCCACAGAGTCCCTGGCGTTGGAGCCGCACACGGACTCGGCACCCCACGATATCTACGTCAATGGAACTCCCGACTCGTCCCCGGCTATGACTTCTGAATCGGGTACGCCTACGGACACCGAGGTGGATCGGTTATCGATTTTCGAATTGAGCGCCGCAGACATCTTCCAGCACTCACCCTTGGGTGATGTGCTAAACTCTTTAAAGAACTTGTCCTTGGAGAAGGACTCACAGCCGAACTATGTTCGGTTCGAGCCAGAGGATCATGATGGGAAATTTTGTTTCCCACCCGCCACCCACTTCATAGCCACTATCGATGATTTAACCGACGTGCTAGAGTATGGCTCCGAAGACATCGATGGTATGGACGACGATGCCGGTATGGAGCAAGGCCAAGACCCGCCGTTCACTAGACGTTGGACGGCCACCTCTTCGTACGATGTGTACATGGTCGACACACCTAAAAAAGCTAGCGACGATGGTAAAGGGGATCCAGTCGCAGATAAACCTTCTGAGACACAGTCCAAGTGTCGGCGCCCCAAACACCGCTTTAACCCTCGTCGCTCAAAAAATGACAAAACTGGCACCGGAGAAAATGGTACTCCAGGCGACGCCAAAAACAATGAAGACCCTGTTGCAGCTGCATCCAAACAGGAGAACAAGACAAAGGGAAAGATGACCCTGATAAACATGCCACGCCCAATGACTCGGATGATGGTAGTTATCGTCCAGTCTCCGAAGATGAGGAGAGCCTCGGTAGCGAGGATTTCATCGTGCCTAAGTCACCCCTAGAGAAGGAACGCTTCAAGCGCCAGCTAATAGCTACCGCCAGAAGCCTGAAAAAGAAACAACAGCAACTCCAGGCCGATCAAAACTTGCTCATTGACATGTGGACTGATGTCGTGGTAGCCAAAGAATACGGCCTTGAGCGCCAAGTCAAGAGTTACCCAAAGCATAGACTGCTATCTCAGTTCGATGAGGAGGCACCAAATCCCATACCTCCCTCACGCAATGCAGACCGACCACCACGCGGTCGGGATAGTGCGGCGGACTGACCACCCCGCGGTCGAGATAAAGCAGCAACTCAGGCTGAACAACAGCCCGCCCACCACCTCACAAACACAGGGACAGAGCAGCTCGGGACCATACATACGACCTTCGGCAGGAGCTGGACAGCAGAGCAGGACACAGAAGATCAATCTATGGATCGCGAGGACGCTTCAAGACTCGGGATGACGGCTACCTATTCGGGCATGACAAACCTAGTCACACCCGGGCCGATAATCATAGACGCACTCCATCAGAGGTGCGTCGTGATGAGGCCCGATATAGAGGTGCCGCACAACCTCTGTGCTTCACAGATGAGGTGCTGGATCACGAATTCCCTGAGGGGTTCAAGCCCGTCAATATCGAATCATACGATGGAACAACCGACCCCGCAGTATGGGTCGAAGATTTTATTCTCCACATCCACATGGCCCGAGGAGATGACCTCCACACTATCAAATACCTCCCATTAAATCTCAAAGGACCGGCTCGCCACTGGCTGAACAGCCTTCCTGAAAATTCCATCGGCAGCTGGGAGGACTTGGAAGAAGCCTTCCTCAACAACTTCCAAGGTACATATGTCCGGCCACCCGATGCCGATGACCTAAGCCACATATTTCAACAATCCGGAGAATCATCCAGAAAATTCTGGACTAGGTTCCTAACCAAAAAGAACCAGATCGTTGGCTGTCCGGATGCCGAAGCCCTAGCGGCCTTTAAACATAGCATCCGGGACGAATGGCTAGCCCGCCACCTCGGCCAAGAAAAGACAAGATCCATGGCAGCCCTCATGGCACTTATGTCCCGCTTTTGCGCGGGAGAAGATAGTTGGCTGCCTCGTGGTACAAACACAACCAACGAAGCAGGCCCCTCCGAGGCCAAAAATAGCACCAGCAAGCTCCGGCGCAACAGACGCAAACGCCGAAGCAATGGCGATAACACCGATGACACCACAGTTCACGCCGGATTCAGCGGCTCCAAATCCGGCCAGCGAAATGATAACCCACAAGTATAGGGGATCGCAACAGTTTTCGAGGGTAGAGTATTCAACCCAAATTTATTGATTCGGCACAAGGGGAGCCAAAGAATATTCTCAAGTATTAGCAGTTGAGTTTCAATTCAACCACACCTGGAAACTTAGTATCTGCACCAAAGTATTTAGTAGCAAAGTAATATGATAGTAGTGGTAACGGTAGCAAAAGGTAACAGTAGTAAAAGTAATGTTTTTGGTATTTTGTAGTGATGATAGCAATAGCAACGGAAAAGTAAATAAGCGAAGAACAATATATGAAAAGCTCATAGGCAATGGATCAGTGATGGAGAACTATGCCAGATGTGGTTCATCATGTAACAGTCATAACCTAGGGTGACACAGAACTAGCTCCAGTTCATCAATGTAATGTAGGCATGTATTCCGAACATAGTCATATGTGCTTATGGAAAAGAACTTGCATGACATCTTTTGTCCTACCCTCCCGTGGCAGCAGGGTCCTTACGGAAACTAACGGATATTAAGGCCTCCTTTTAATAGAGAACCGGAACAAAGCATTAACACATAGTGAATACATGAACTCCTCAAACTACGGTCATCACCGGTAAGTATCCCGATTATTGTCACTTCGGGGTTAACGGATCATAACACATAATAGGTGACTATAGACTTGCAAGATAGGAGCAAGAACACTCATATATTGATGAAAACATAATAGGTTCAGATCTGAAATCATGGCACTCGGGCCCTAGTGACAAGCATTAAGCATAGCAAAGTCATAGCAACATCAATCTCAGAACATAGTGGATACTAGGGATCAAACCCTAACAAAACTAACTCGATTACATGATAGATCCCATCCAACCCATCACCGTCCAGCAAGCCTACGATGGAATTACTCACGCACGGCGGTGAGCATCATGAAATTGGTGATGGAGGATGGTTGATGATGACGATGGCGACAGATTCCCCTCTCTGAAGCCCTGAACGGACTCTAGATTAGCCCTCCCGAGAGGTTTTAGGGCTTGGCAGCGGCTCTGTATCGTAAAACGCGATGAATTCTTCTCCCTTATTTTTTCCTCCCCGAAACACAATATATGGAGTTGGAGTTGGAGTCGGAGAGGCAACAGGGGGCCCACGAGGTAGGGGGCGCGCCCTAGGGGGGCAGGCGCGCCCCCACCCTCGTGGATAGGTGGTGGGCCCCTGGCCTTCATCGTTTGCAGTTATTTTTCATATTTTCCAAAAAGTTGCTCCGTGAAGTTTCAGGTTTGAGAGCGTTTGTTTCTGCACATAAATAACTCCATGGTAATTCTGCTGAAAACAGCGTCAGTCCGGGGTAGTTCCATTCAAATCATGCAAGTTAGAGTCCAAAACAAGGGCAAAAGTGTTTGGAAAAGTAGATACGATGGAGACGTATCAACTCCCCCAAGCTTAAACCTTTGCTTGTCCTCAAGCAATTCAGTTGACAAACTGAAAGTGATAAAGAAAAACTTTTACAAACTTTGTTTGCTCTTGTTGTTGTAAATATGTAAAGCCAGCATTCAAGTTTTCAGCAAAGATTATAACTAACCACATCTTCTATATCTAAATAGCTAGCCCCCACTAACATATTTCTCTCAACATGCAAGCATGCCACCTCATCATTCAAGATGCATCAGGAAAGGCCCACCTCAACATGCAACTATTCATATTAAAAATCCAATACAACATGCATGCATGTAAAATTTCATTTTATTATGCTATTTACGTTTAATTCTTATATACTTTCAAAAACTATTGTTTCAAGAATTCATGTTCCATATAATCAAAATCTCATTCAAATATTGCAAACATTCCTGCAACAACGTGCGGGGCATCATCTAGTTCACAATAACGCATAGGTCTCAAGTTTACTCATATCAATGGCATAATCAACTAGCGAGCAATAATAATAAATCTCGGATGACAACACTTTCTCAAAACAATCATAATATGATATAACAAGGTGGTATTTCGCTAGCCCTTTCTGAGACCACAAAACATAAATGCAGAGCACCTTTAAAGACCAAGGACTGACTATACATTGTAATTCATGGTAAAAGAGATCCAGTCAAGTCATACTCAATGTAAACTAACAATAATGAATGCAAATGACAGCGGTTCTCTCCAACTGGTGCTTTTTAATAAGAGGATGATGACTCAGCATAAAAGTAAATAGATAGGCCCTTCGCAGAGGGAAGTAGGGATTTGTAGAGGTGCCAGAGCTCGGTTTTGAAACAGAGATGAATAATAATTTGAGCGGTATACTTCCATTGTCAACATAACAACCAAGAGATGGCGATATCTTCCATGCTACACACATTATAGGCGGTTCCCAAACAGAATGGTAAAGTTTATACTCCCCCTTCCACCAACAAGCATCAATCCATGGCTTGCTCGAAACAATGAGTGCCTCCAACTAACAAGAGTCCCAGGGGGAGTTTTGTTTGCAATTATTTTGATTTAGTTTTCATAAAGCATGGGACTGGGCATCCCGGTGACCAGCCATTTATCTCGTGAGTGAGGAGCGGAGTCCACTCCTCTTGAGAATAACCCGCCTAACATGGAAGATACAGACAGCCCTAGTTGATACATGAGCTATTCGAGCATACAAAATAGGATATTTATTTGAAGGTTTAGAGTTTGGCACATACAAATTTACTTGGAATGGCACGTAGATACCGTATATAGGTAGGTATAGTGGACTCATGTGGAATAACTTTGGGGTTTAAGGGATTGGATGCACAAGCAGTATTCCCGCTTAGTACGGGTGAAGGCTAGCAAAAGACTGGGAAGCGACCAGCTAGAGAGTGACAACAGTCATGAACATGCATTAACATTAATCAACACCGAGTGCAAGCATGAGTAGGATATAATCCACCATGAACATAAATATCGTGAAGGCTATGTTGATTTTGTTTCAACTACATGCGTGAACATGCGCCAAGTCAAGTCACTTAAATCATTCAGAGGAGGATACCACCCTATCATACCACATTACAACCATTTTAATAGCATGTTGGCACGCAAGGTAAACCATTATAAGCTCCTAGCTAATCAAGCATGGCACAAGAAACTATGATCTCTAGTTGTCATTGCAAACAGGTTTATTCATGATAGGCTGAATCAGGAACGATGAACTAATCATATTTACAAAAACAAAAGAGGTCGAGTTCATACCAGCTTTTCTCATCTCAGTCAGTCCATCATATATCGTCATAATTGCCTTTCACTTGCACGACCGAACGATGTGAATAATAATAATAATGCACGTGCATTGGACTAAGCTGGAATCTGCAAGCATTGAATAAACAGGAGAAGACAAGGCAATATGGGCTCTTTTGTCAGATCAACAATAATGCATATAAGAGCCACTTCAACAATTTAATTAAGGTCTTGTCCTATCGACCCCCAAAGTAAAGAAAAGAAATAAAACTATTTACACGGGAAAGCTCCCAACAGGCAAAAGAAGAACAAGAAATCTTTTTGGGTTTTATTTTTAATTACTACTACAAGCATGGAAATTAAACTAATTAAAAGTTACAACTAATTTTTTTGGTTTTTCTTAAGGTTTATTTAACACACAAGAAGAAAGCATAAAAGGAAAATAACTAACATGGATGATACAATGAAAAAGTATGAGCACCGACATCTAGCAATGAGTGTGTGAACATAAATGTAATGTCTGTGGGAAATATGTACTCCCCCAAGCTTAGGTTTTTGGCCTAAGTTGGTCTATGGCCACGGCTGGCCTGGCGGATATCCATAATAGTAGCTGGGGTTGTACTGCGATGAAGAAGAAGACTCCGATTGCCACTGGCTGGCAATCATCTCCGGATCCCACTGGTAATTAGACTGTCGTGAAGGATCAACTTGTGTTCTGGCTCTGGCTCCATGGCTGGTGCAGGGTTCCGGTAGGCGTGAATAGCCTCTAACGGAATAAGGTACTGGCCTGCAGATAAATCAAACAAAGAAGGAGCAGGCAGGGTAATAGTCTGAGGATGATGTTTATCAAAGAACAATTTGTATTTAAGCTCTCCTTCCCTATTCTTAACAATAAAATCATGTGCCGACATACTTCTATAATCTAAATAAACACGAGGCAGCACTTTTTCTTCCTTCTCATAATGCCTAATAGGTATGTTAAAATGTGCAGCTAGGCGTGAGGCATAGATGCCTCCAAAGATGGGGCCCTTGGTACGGTTCAGACTTAACCGTTTAGTAATAATGCCGCCCATACTAATAGAGTTATCACCGTATAAACCATGGAGCAAAATAATAATATCAGGGACACTAAGGTTTCCACAGTTTCCGCGACCAATTAAACAACGACTAGCAAATAATGCAAAATAGCGTAAAATAGGAAAATTTATGCTAGTGATTCATGCATCGGAAACCTTCCTTGTTTCCCCTACAGTGATAGTATCAATAAACCCATCCACATCCTCGTGATGTGGTTCCTCTGTCTTGCCCTCAAAAGGGACTAAACAAACCTGACAAAAATCATAAAGTGACATCTCCTTATGCTCATCATATAAATGAAACGCCACCGTAGGTGGTGAGCTCCTAGAATGGAAATGAAAGTTTTGCACAAAGATATTTGTGAGTAAGAGATATTGATCGCGTTGGTCGTGGAGGAAAAGCGGTGAGGCTTGCATTCTTATCCAATTCATGAAAATCTTCATAAACCCAGTTGTTCTCAAGAAATCATCGGAAGGCCATTCATACGACCGAACCTCTGCGGTGCGAGGCAGATTATACTTAGGCTTCGGTGCCTTTTCCTTCGAGCTTCGGATCGATGAGCCCCTCAAAAGTATTTTTATCATTTTCTGAAAAATTCTGAAATTTTTAGTAACTTCAAAATAAAAGTAAACCAAACTCAATAATATTGATAGCAACTACTCCTAGAAGTGCCTAGGGCCTATATCATGCATCAAAACTACTTTTGACCATATAAATTTAACATGCAAGCTCAAGAACAGGGTCACCTAAGCAGCAAAAATTTGCAATGAATAAAGCACTAGAACAAAAACTAATTGGACCAATGGAGGAGTCACATACCAAGGAACAATCTCCCCAAGCAGTTTTGTGAGAGGTGCTTTGAGCAAGGAGATCGAAAATGGCAGCAAAATGAGCTTGGACTCGGGTTTGAGCTGGATATTCGTGTTTGGAGGAGGAAGAAGAAGTGTGTGGGTGCAGGAATAAGTGGAGGAGGGCCACCGTGGGCCCACGAGGCAGGGGGCGCGCCCAGGGGGGTAGGGCGCGCCCTCCACCCTCGTGAGCAGGTGGTTGACCCCCCCCCCTGCTGTGTTCTCAGTGCCAAATATTCTCAAATATTCTGGAAAAAATCATATTTAAATTTCAAGGCATTTGGAGAACTTTTATTTTCGGGGTATTTTTATATTGCACAGGTAATCAGATAACAGACAGAAAAATATTTATTTTTATTTTATTTAATATAAATAACAGAAAGTAAAAGTGAGGTACAGCAGGTTGTGCCTTCTAGTTTCATCCATCTCATGATCATCAAAAGGAATCCACTAACAAGGTTGATCAAGTCTTGTTAACGAACTCATTCCGAATAACATGGAACCAGAGAAATTTTGAATAACACTATGTTACCTCAACGGGGATATGCACATCCCCAATAATAAGAATATCATATTTCTTCTTGACAGTAGGAAGAGGAAATTCAAAACCTCCAAATATAATCGATGGAATTTTTTCAATAGAATTGATACTGTGAACTTGAGGTTGTTTCCTCGAAAAGTGTACCGTATGCTCATTACCATTAACATGAAAAGTGACATTGCCTTTAGTGCAATCAATAACAGCCCCTGCAGTATTCAAAAAGGGTCTTCCAAGAATAATAGACATACTATCGTCCTCGGGAATATCAAGAATAACAAAGTCCTTTAAAATAGTAATGTTTGCAACTACAACAGGCACATCCTCACAAATACCGACAGGTATAGCAGTTGATTTATCAGCCATTTGCAAAGATATTTCAGTAGGTGTCAACTTATTCAAATCAAGTCTACGATATAAAGAGAGAGGCATAACACTAACACCGGCTCCAAGATCACATAAAGAAGTTTTAACATAGTTTCTTTTAATAGAGCATGGTATAGTGGGTACTCCTAGATCTCCAAGTTTCTTTGGTATTCCACCCTTAAAAGTATAATTAGCAAGCATGGTGGAAATTTCAGCTTCCGGTATCTTTCTTTTATTTGTAACAATTTCTTTCATATACTTAGCATAAGGATTCATTTTGAGCATATCAGTTAATCGCATACGCAAAAAGATAGGTCTAATCATTTCAGCAAAGCGCTCAAAATCCTCATCATCCTTTTTTGGATGGTTTGGGAGGAAAAGTCATGGGTTTCTGAACCCAAGGTTCTCTTTCTTTACTGTGTTTCCTAGCAACGAAGTCTTTCTTATCATAACGTTGATTCTTTCATTGTGGGTTATCAAGATCAACAGCAAGTTCAATTTCTATATCATTATCATTACTAGGTTGAGCATCATCATGAACATTATCATTAACATTATTACTAGTTTCAGGTTCATTACCAGATTGTGTTTCAGCATCAGAAATAGAAATATCATTTGGATTCTCAGGAGTTTTAGTAATAGGTTCACTAGAAGCATGCAAAGTCCTATCATTTTTCTTTTTCTTCCTTTTAGAAGGACTAGGTGCATCTATATTATTTCTCTGAGAATCTTGCTCAATTCTCTTAGGGTGGCCTTCAGGATACAAAGGTTCCTGAGTCATTTTACCACCTCTAGTCATAACTCTAACAACATTATCATTATCCTTACTATTCAATTCATTGAGCAAATCATTTTGAGCTTTAAGTACTTGTTCTACTTGAGTGGTAACCATAGAAGCATGTTTACTAATAAGTTTAAGTTCACCTTTGACATTAGCCATATAATCACCCATGTGTTCTAGCATATTTGTATTGTATTTCAATTGTCTACCAAAATAAGCATTAAAATCTTCTTGCTTAGCCATAAATTTATCAAACTCATCTAAGCATGGGCTAGCAAACTTAGTAAATGGGATTACAGCTTTATCATATCTATAGAGAGAATTTACCTTTACCACCTGTGTCGGGTTATCAAGACCATGAGTTTCTTCAATAGGTAAAGGATTAAGATCATATATTTCTTCAATACGAGGTAAATTCTTAACATCTTCAGCTTTAATACTTTTTTCTTTCATAGATTTCTTTACCTCTTGCATATCTTCAGGACTCAGAAATAGAATACCCCACTTCTTCGGAGTTGGTTTAGGAATAGGCTCAGGAATTGGCTCCGGAGGTGTCCAATTACTTTCATTTGTCAACATATTATTCAATAGAATTTCAGCTTCATCCGGTATTCTTTCCCTGAAAACAGAACCAGCACAACTATCCAGGTAATCTCTGGAAGCATCGGTTAGTCCATTATAAAAGATATCAAGTATTTCATTTTTCTTAAGAGGATGATCAGGCAAAGCACTAAGTAATTGGAGAAGCCTCCCCCAAGCTTGTGGGAGACTCTCTTCTTCAATTTGCACAAAATTATATATATATATCCCTTAAAGCAGCTTGTTTCTTATGAGCAGGGGAATATTTAGCAGAGAAGTAATAAATCATATCCTGGGGACTACGCACACAACCAGGATCAAGAGAATTAAACCATATCTTAGCATCACCCTTTAATGAGAACGGAAATATTTTAAGGATATAAAAGTAACGAGTTCTCTCATATTTAGTGAACAGGGTGGCTATATCATCGAATTTAGTAAGATGTGCCACAACAGTTTCAGATTCATAGCCATGAAAAGGATCAGATTCAACCAAAGTAATTATATCAGGATCAACAGAGATTTCATAATCCTTATCGGTAACACAGATAGGTGAAGTAGCAAAAGCAGGGTCAGGTTTCATTCTAGCATTTAGAGATTGCTTGTTCCATTTAGCTAATAACCTCTTAAGTTCGTTTCTATCTTTGCAAGCTAAAATAGCTAAAGAAGCTTCTTGATCAAAAACATAACCCTCAGGAATAACAAGTGATTCTTCATCATCACTTTCATCAGTATTATCAGATTCAATATTTTCAATCTCTCTAGCCCTAGCAAGTTGTTCATCGAGAAAATCACCAAGTGGCAAAGTAGTATCAAGCATAGAAGTAGTTTCATCATAAGTATCATGCATAGCAGAAGTAGCATCGTCAATAACATGTGACATATCAGAACGAATAGCAGAAGCAGGTATAGGTGTCGCAAGCTTACTCAAAACAGAAGGTGAATCAAGTGCAGAGCTAGATGGCACTTCCTTACCTCCCCTCGTAGTCGAGGGATAAATCTTGGTTCTCGGATCTTTCAAGTTCTTCATAATGATAAGCAGATATAAATCCCAAGTGACTCAAAGAATAGAGCTATGCTCCCCGGCAACGGCTCCAGAAAATGGTCTTGATAACCCACAAGTATAGGGGATCGCAACAGTTTTCGAGGGTAGAGTATTCAACCCAAATTTATTGATTCGACACAAGGAGAGCCAAAGAATATTCTCAAGTATTAGCAGCTGAGTTGTCAATTCAACCACACCTAGAAACTTAGTATCTGCAGCAAAGTATTTAGTAGCAAAGTAATATGATAGTAGTGGTAACGTTAGCAAAAGGTAACAGTAGTAAAAGTAATGTCTTTGGTATTTTGTAGTGATGATAGCAATAGCAACGGAAAAGTAAATAAGCAAAGAACAATATATGTAAAGCTCGTAGGCAATGGATCAATGATGGAGAATTATGCCGGATGCGGTTCATCATGTAAGAGTCATAACCTAGGGTGACACAGAACTAGCTCCAGTTCATCAATGTAATGTAGGCATGTATTCCGAACATAGTCATACGTGCTTATGGAAAAGAACTTGCATGACATCTTTTGTCCTACCCTCCCGTGGCAGCAGGGCCCTTACGGAAACTAAGGGATATTAAGGCCTCCTTTTAATAGAGAACCGGAACAAAGCATTAACACATAGTGAACACATGAACTCCTAAAACTACGGTCATCATCGGTGAGTATCCCGATTATTGTCACTTCGGGGTTAACAGATCATAACACATAATAGGTGACTATAGACTTGCAAGATAGGATCAAGAACACTCATATATTGATGAAAACATAATAGTTTCAGATCTGAAATCATGGCGCTCGGGCCCTAGTGACAAGCATTAAGCATAGCAAAGTCATAGCAACATCAATCTCAGAACATAGTGGATACTAGGGATCAAACCCTAACAAGACTAACTCGATTACATGATAGATCCCATCCAACCCATCACCGTCCAACAAGCCTACGATGGAATTACTCACGCACGGCGGTCAACATCATGAAATTGGTGATGGGGGATGGTTGATGATGACGATGGCGGTGGATTCCCCTCTCCGGAGCCCCGAACGGACTCCAGATCAACCCTCCCAAGAGGTTTTAGGGCTTGGCGGCGGCTCTGTATCGTAAAACACGATGAATTCTTCTCTCTGATTTTTTCCTCCCCGAAACACAATATATGGAGTTGGAGTTGGAGTCGGAGAGGCAACAGGGGGCCCATGAGGTAGGGGGCGTGCCCCCACCCTCGTGGATAGGTGGTGGGCCCCTTGGCCTTCATCTTTTGCAGGTATTTTTCATATTTTCCAAAATTTTGCTCCGTGAAGTTTCAGGTCATTCTGAGAACGTTTGTTTCTGCACATAAATAACACCATGGTAATTCTGCTGAAAACAACGTCAGTCTGGGTTAGTTCCATTCAAATCATGCAAGTTAGAGTCCAAAACAAGGGCAAAAGTGTTTGGAAAAGTAGATACGACGGAGACGTATCACGAAAGAAGCCCTATAAAAGGAACGGCGGAGGACCATCCAGCTTGGACCGCATACTCGATCGTCCTCGCCAGATACATGGCACCCCACACAAACCGGCCAACCATACTGACAGAGATTGCCAGGTCTTTAAGCAAGCCAGCAAGATAAATAGCGGAAACAAGAAAGGGGAGTCACAGAGCAAAGACGAAGAAGAGGAGCCCCGGCAGCCGAATACTGGGGGCAGAAGAAATTCCCACCTCAAGTCAAAACGGTGAACATGATATACACTACAGACATCCCCAAAAGGGAGCGCAAGGGCGCACTTAGGGACGTTTACGCGGTAGAGCCAGTCGCCCCAAAGTTCAACCCATGGTCATCATTCCCCATCACCTTCGATTGTAGTGATCATCCAACTAGCATCTGTCATGGCAGTTCGGCCGCATTGGTACTTGACCCAATCATCAACGGATTTCACACGACACGAGTCCTAATGGACGGTGGTAGCAGCCTCAACGTGCTCTATCAGGATATAGTACGCAAAATGGGCATTAATCCCTCACGAATCAAGCCCACGATAACTACCTTTAATGGAGTCATACCAGGCGTAGAAGCCCGTTGTACGGGCTCGATCACGCTGGAGGTGGTCTTCGGTTCCCCGGATAACTTCCGAAGCGAAGAGCTAATCTTTGATATCGTCCCCTTCCACAGCGGCTACCACGCACTGCTCGGACGAACCGCGTTTGCTAAATTCAACGCGGTGCTGCATTATTCTTATCTCAAGCTCAAGATGCCCGGTCCACGCGGCGTCATTACAGTAAATGGAAATATGAAACGTTCCCTCTGCACAAAGGAGCATACCGCAGCCCTAGTAGCAGAAGTACAGGGCAGCCTTCTCAAGCAGCACCATAATCCGGCCGCCGATCCCCTGGACATCGTCAAGAAGGTCCGGACTACACTACAAAAGGGCAGCTCAGTTTGTCAAGAGTTGAATTAGTAAATTCGGCCTCCGCCACAGCCCCGAGGAGGAAAGGGCATCTGTGTCGCGTGTACATAATTACGCACTCAAAAACCTCATGGGTACTAACGGAGGCATAACTCGCTCGCGATCCACAGTACGGCCTGACCGACCCCGGGATTCGCACGCCTTTATTTTTTCCTTTTTTATCACGTGTCTTTTCTCTTTTCGAGGTCCATATGGATGACCCGCTTGCAGAACACACCAAGGAGGCAAGAAGCTCTGGCATACAAGGGAATCCCCAGGTGATCTATATTAAACGATTGCCATACTTGTTTTACATACCCGCACGTAGCTCGCCCTTGGTTGTGATATGTTAAATAGCTTTACTTTCTTATCACATTACTCACACAAAGTACGCCTTGACGTACTAATTACATCACAATGGTGAATAAATGGTGGTGTCAGCTTATTACTTAATTTTTCCTGTTTCCTCACCTTTGTGTGTATTACTTATTACACGCGTACACTATGGTACGTATTACTATGCCAGGGGCTTCATTACGCCCCGTTCTACAGAAATACAAGTCCGAACACTTTCTTAGTATAGTTCGGCACCCCGAACTTATAGCATTATATGCATCGGCTCCGAATCATGTCTTTGGTCAATAGTTGGGTTGCCCGGCTCCTGTGCTTACTACCTTACGTTCCGCTATATCGGCTAGGGTAGTAAAGGGAGAACTACTGCGATTGTGTCCTGGTTCTTCCGGACGAGCACCTCAGTAGAGAAAGCCGAAAACTGACTGTCATGATGCGGCGAGAGCCGGTCAGCTGTTCGAGAGGTTCCAAATTGTTAGAGATTTTTTCCGCTTCGTGCGAAGAATCGGTCCTTCCGATTAGGCGTGTACAACGCCCCTAGTTTGGCCTTCCGAATACCAGGGGCTTTGCCAACTTTTTCAATTATCAAACTCCTATGGCAAAGTGAGGGTAGTAAAGGCCGCATAGTCTGATTGCTTGTTCGTTGCGCTAAACACCTCCTTTAAGGACCAGAATATGGAGTAAAGAGTATTTAGATTTATCCCAAACACCACCGTACTATCTACGTGGGGACAGAAGCCGACGACTGGTCAACCCTCAGATTTCATATACGGTCGCACAGGAGGTAAAATGTAAATCATAAGCATTATAATACATAACATCACTGCTCCATATTACAGGACAGGATAATACAAATGTTCTCATGGGAAAATGATATGCTTCAAACATTGTTCTGCCACAAGGCGGGACCCCTATAGGACGCCATCAAAATAGAAGCTCGGTTCGACGATGCTCCTTGCCCTCCGGCGGCCCCTCAGTCATCAGCTTCTTGGCATCCAGATTTGCCCAATGCGTCTTGACCTGGGCAAAGGCCATACGCGCACCTTCAATGCATACCGACCTCTTCACGGTTTCGAGCCGCGGACAGGCATTTACAAGCTGCTTAACAAGTCCGAAATAGCTGCTAGGAACAGGCTCTGCAGGCCACAGTCGGACTATCAGGTCCTTCCTAGCTAGCTCTACCGACTTGTGCAGCTCGACCAACTGCTTCAGCTGGTCGATGAAGGGCAAAGGATGTTCGGGTCCAAGATACTGGGACCAGAATAGCTTCTCCGTAGACATCCCTTCTTCGGCTCTGTAATGCTCGGCAGCATCCGATATACTACGCGGAAGATCCGCAAACGCCCCTAGAAAACCTGAATTCGGATAAGTACATGGAACGTTTCTTCTACATACTTGCTTTGCACGGTGAAAGAATTACCCGCCGCAACCTCCTTGGCCGCCTGAATTTCCTGGAGGGCGTTCTGGGCTTCGGCTTGTGCATCATGTGCGCTCTGGCGGGCCTTCGCCAGTTCGGACTCTTGTGCCTTACAATCGGCTCCAAGGACTCAAATCTCGTGATCGCGTCCTGGAGCTGTTGCTGCGCCTCGCCGACCTGGGCCTCGTGCTTCTCGCGCGCGCTACGTTCCTTGGCCGCCTTGTCCTCGGCCTCGGCCAACGCCTTCTTGAGGGCTGCCACCTCGTTTGTGGCCCCTAATAAAGTTCACGACAACTCAGTCTGGATGGACTTTTCATTTTTTCTTAAAAGGTACCAGCAGATTAGCACATACCTTGGCTATCCTCTAGCTGCTTCTTTACGAGGACGAGGTCTTCCTCGGCCCGCTCCAGTTTCCGCTTCAGTCCGGAGACCTCTGCAGCATGAGCGGTGGCAGCCTACAGCGACACCTGCTTATTCACAAAGACAACTTATGTTAGACTCCTGTGATATTTCTTTTCGATCCTCTGTTTGGCTTCTTCTTTCCGAACACCAAACAGAGCATCAGGGGCTACTGTCTATACTGTGATATTCTTCCTACAAACGCATTACTTACCTCAAAGCTTGATAGAAGGCAAGTGCAGGCTTCATTCAGTCCGCTTTTCACGAACTGGACCTTCTCTATTACCATGCCCATAAGGGCGCGATGTGCATCCACAATCGAGGCGCCTCATAGCGCCTCCAGCAGGTTATCCGGTGCCTCTAGTTGGATAGAGGTCACTGACAGAACATGCACACTCCCTCCTTTCGGAGCATGCCGTTCGCTGGACTCCGGAGCCACATAGGTTTCCCGAATGGTATCCGACTCAGGTCCAAAGGGAACCCGGCCCCCGTCGCCGGTCCTCGCAGGGGCTTTTCCCCCATGCATCCGACAATTGAGGAATCGTCCTGGGGCACCGCCCCGACGATCTCCGGAAGCCCCCCCCCCCCGGTCGGGGAAGGTCTTTTGCGACACCACCTCGTCGTCACCCTTGGGAGAGACAGAATGAGCAGGTGGCGGAGACATGCTAGACATCTCCTTTGAGTCTAGCGATCCCTCTAACGAAGATTGCGGGGAGCCATCGCGTGCCGGACTGCAATAACAAGGTTTAAGGTATATCAATATTACAAACCGGGAAAGCTAGATGTTTTCGGATCCTGGTACTTACGAGGCAGCCTGAGGCTTGCTCCAGCGAGGTCGCTCCGGACTGCTGTCAACATCCCACACGGAGTTATCCGCGTGGGAAGCTCTAACCCTTTTAGGCGCTTTCGCCTCCATATTTGTGGAGGCCGCTCTTTTCTTCCTCCCCACTTCAGGTGGGGGGTCGCTTTATTCTTCCTCTTCGTCATCGTCGTCACCGAATGAAGAGGAAGTCTCATCTTCGGACATTATGTCTGGAGCGCCTTTTCGGCGAAGGCCCTTCTTGGCCCCTTTGGCCACCTTCTTGGCCGTCTTCTCTGGCACCTCATAAGGTGCTGGAAAAAGCATTTTCGTCAATAATGGGAATTCTTGGTCTTCGGGCAGCGGAGCCGGACTGTTAATCCCCTCCGCTATCTTGATCCAGGCCAGAAAACACGGGTAGGAAGGCTTAGGCTTTCTCTCAAAATATGCTAGTAAAGGGTACGCCTTGAAAATATTAGAAGAGCTTACCGGGTTAGCCTGGCATTTTAAGATAAGCCCGCGATCTTCGGTCGTAGGCAGTGGCGTCTCGCCGGCCTTGAAGAGCACTTTCCAGATTTCTTCGTGCGTTGTGCCAAAGAGCTTTTGTAGCGTTTGGTGCCTGGCCGGATCGTACTCCCACAGATAGCAAGTCCGGCGCTGGCACGGAAGAACCCGACGAATGAGCATGACCTGGACCGCATTGACGAGCTTGATCTTCCTATCCATCATATTCTGGAGACACGTCTGGAGCCCAGTCAGTTCGTCCGAGGGACCCCAGGTTAGGCCCCTCTCTTGCCAAGAGGTGAGCCGCATCGGGAATCCAGATCTGAATTCGGAGGCCGCCACCCAGTTGGCGTCGCGCGGCTCAGTGATATAGAACCACCCCGATTGCCACCCTTTCACCTTCTCCGTGAACGAGCCTTCGGGTCAGGTAACGTTGGGCATCTTGCTCACCATGGTGCCTCTGCACTCTTCTTGTTGGCCGCTCACCACCTTCGGCATCACGTTGAAGGTCTTCAACTATAGGCCGAAATGAGGCGGGATGCGGAGGAAGGCCTCGCGCACGACAATGAATGCAGTGATGTTGAGGATGAAGTTGGGAGCTAGGTCATGGAAGTCTAGCCCGTAGTAAAACATCAGTCCACGGACGAAGGGGTGGAGAGGAAAACCCAGCCCGCAGACGAAATGCGTGAGAAAAACAACCCTCTCGTGGGGCTCTGGAGTAGGGACGATCTGTCCCTTGTCCAGGAGTCGGTGAGCGATCTCCTTGGCCAGATATCCGGCCTCCCGGAGCACCTTGATATCCTTCTTCCTGAAGGAGGAGGCCATCCACTTACCCCCAGCTCCGGATCCGGACATTTTTGGAGTGCTTTCTCGGTTGAGGGAAAAGCTAGAAGCTTGGGCGCTGGAGCTCAGGGACGGAAGGACCGAGGAGGGGCTGAGGTGTGGGTGAAGGTAGGGAATCCTTATCCCCTTATGAAGGCCGTGAATATCAAACGCCTCCCCACTCACCTTGAACTCGCCTATTCCCAAGTGTCGTGCAAAACGGCATGGTTGGGTCACCCACGCCTGTATTGATGAGAATCCCGTAATAAGGGGGGCACAATCTCTGCTTTGACAAGACATGCCAATGACAACCGCGTCTCGAAACGTGGACGGCAGACGAAAAACGGTTCGAAATTATGACCGGGCAGACGTGATGTCATATTATAAAAACCGTCAGCGGATTAGACTCGTGTAAAAATATATATTCTCTCTACGGTTATGTATGGTGTGTATGACAGGTCCGGATGCTATCATCGCATCCGAAGACTATCTTGAAGTTCAGATAGAAGGGAACCCGCCTTGCAATGCCGAAAACAATCTACGCACCGGACTCCTCGTCATTGAAGCCAGGTTCAGGGGCTACTGAGGGAGTCCTGGACTAAGGGGTCCTCGGGCGTCCGGCCTGTTATCCATGTGCCGGACTGATGGGCTATGAAGACATGAAGGCTGAAGACTATACCTAAGTCCGGATTGGACTCCCCTTAGCATGGAAGGCAAGCTTGGCAACCGACTATGAAGATTCCTTCTTATGTAACCGACTCTATGTAAACCCTAGATTCCCCCGGTGTCTATATAAACCTGAGGGGTTAGTCCGGAAAACATACATTCATTACCATATTCATATAGGCTAGACTTCTAGGGTTTAGCCATCACGATCTCGTGGTAGATCAACTCTTGTAACACCCATATTCATCAATATCAATGAAGCAGGACGTAGGGTATTACCGCCATAGAGAGGGCCCGAACCTGGGTAAACATTGTGTCCCCTGTCTCCTGTTACCATCGATCCTAGACGCACAGTTCGGGACCCCCTACCCGAGATCCGCCGGTTTTGACACCGACAGGGAGCACAACCCACCAGGGTTCGCTAGGAGGCCCAGGCGTGCCCTATTGGGTTGTGCCCACATCGGGTGCCCCCCGGACCACCTTTTTGCTCTATAAATACCCCAATATTCCAGAAACCCTAGGGGAGTCAACGAAAATCAATTCCAGCCGCCGCAGAGTCCAGAACCACCAGATCCAATCTAGACACCGTCACGGAGGGGTTCACCACTTCCATTGGTGCCTCTCCGATGATGCGTGAATAGTTCTTTGTAGACCTTCGGGTCCGTACTTAGTGGCTAGATGGCTTCCTCTCTCTCATTTGATTCTCAATACAATGGTCTCTTGAAGATCCATATGATGTAACTCTTTTTGCAATGTGTTTGTTGGGATCGGATGAACTTTGAATTTATGATCAGATCTATATTTTTATATCCATGAAAGTTATTTGAGTTTCTTTGATCTATTATATGCATGATTGCTTATAGCCTCGTATTTCTTCTCCGTTATTTGGGTTTTGTTTGGCCAACTTGATCTATTTATCTTGCAATGGGAAGAGGTGCTTTGTAGTGGGTTCGATCTTACGGTGCTTGATCCCAGTGACGGAAGGGGAACCGACATGTATGTATCGTTGCTACTAAGGATAAAACGATGGGGTCTATCTCTACATAGATAGATATTTTCTACATCATGTCATCATTCTTATTGCATTACCCTGTTTCTCCATGAACTTAATACACTAGATGCATGTTGGATAGCGGTTGATGTGTGGAGCAATAGTAGTAGATGTAGGCCGGAGTCGGTCTACTAATCTTGGACGTGATGCCTATGTAATGATCATTTCATGGATAACATTATGATTATTTGAAGTTCTATCAATTTTCCAACAGTAATTTTTTTACCCACCGTTTGCTATTTTTCTCGAGACAAGCCACTAGTGAAACCTACGGCCCCCAGATCTCTTTCTCATATTATTTGCCTTTGCGATCTACTTTTCCTTTGCTTTTATTTTCAAATCTATTGAACCAAAAATACAAAAATACCTTGTTGCGTTTTATTCTTATTAATTTTATTTGGTGTTCGATCTATCAATCTACTACAATTTATTCATGTCCGTTTTGCCAATTTCTGGCACCGTTACCCTAAAGGGATTGACAGCCCCTTTAATGCGCCGGGTTGCGAGTAGTTGTTATTTGTGTGTAGGCGGCACTTATGTGTTGTTGCTTGGTTCTCCTACTGGTTCGATAACCTTGGTCTCATCACTAAGGGAAATACATGCCGTCGTTGTGCTGCATCATCCCTTCCTCTTTGGGGAAATACCAACATAGCTTCAAGCCACATCACCTTCTTGCTCCTGCCTTCTTTAACTTTCAGGTAAATGGGAGATATATTATAACTAGAGAGGAGGCGAACGAGTATGAGAGAGAAGCAGAGGCCGCTCGCCTCCAAGAAGCAGCTCGCCAAGTGGTAGCTGCCGCAACACAGTACAACCCCAACTATGATTTCGGATACAAATTGGGCCAATCATGGCCCTAGACCAACTTAGGCCAAAATCTTAAGCTTGGGGGGTGTTCATACTTTTTCATTGTACTATCCATGTTAGGTTTTTTTCTCGCTTTCTTCTTGTGTGTTTGAAAAACTTTGAGAAAAAACCAAAAAAATTAGTTGTAGGTTCTATTTAGTTCACTTTCCATGTTCACTTAGTAGTAGTATTAAAATAAAACCCAAAAAGATTTCTCGTTCTTCTTTTGCTTGTTGGGAGCTTTCCCATGTAAATAGTTTTTCTCGTTTTTGTTTTACTTTCTTTAGAAAAACAAAAACTCCAAAAACATTTTAGTGTGTTTCTTTGAAAAAAAATTCTTTTCTTTGGGGTCGAGAGGAGAAGACCACGATGAAAATGTTGAGTGTCTCTCATATGCATTATTGTTGATCACACAAGAGAGCCCGTATTACCTTGTCTTCTCCTTTGAAATAAATGTTTGCAGATTCTAGCTTAGTCCAATGCATGTGCACTATATTATTATTATTATTATTCACGCCGTTCGATCGTGCAAGTGAAAGGCAATAATGATGATATATGATGAAATGATTGAGATGAGAAAAGTTGGTATGAACTCGACCTATCTTGTTTTTGTAAATATGATTAGTTCATTGTTCTTGATTCAGCCCTTTATGAATGAAACATGTTTGCAATGACAATTAGAGATTATAGTTACTCATGCCATGCTTAATTATCTAGGAGACTCTAATGGTTCACCTTGCGTGCCAACGTACTTTTAAAATGGTTGTGATGTAATATGATAGGATGGTATCCTCCTTTGAATGATTTGAGTGGCTTGACTTGGCACATGTTCGCACATGTAGTTGAAACAAAATCAACATAGCCTCCACGATATTTATATTCATGGTGATTTATATCCTACTCATGCTTGCACTCAATGTTGGTTAATCTCAATGCATGTTTATGACTGTTGTCGCTCTCAAGTTGGTCGCTCCTCAATCTCTTGCTAGCATTCACTTGTACTAAGCGGGATTACTGTTTGTGCATCCACTTCCATAAACCCAAAGTTGTTCTATATGAGTCCACCATACCTACCTATATGCGGTATTTACATGCC
Source organism: Triticum urartu (assembly GCF_003073215.2). Classification (NCBI taxonomy): domain Eukaryota; kingdom Viridiplantae; phylum Streptophyta; class Magnoliopsida; order Poales; family Poaceae; genus Triticum; species Triticum urartu. The sequence goes on from NC_053028.1 coordinate 584,862,885, forward strand.
GTTCCAAGTAAATTTGCATATGCCAAACTCTAAACCTTCAAATGATAATCTGTTTTATATGCCTGAATCGCTCATGTGGCGACTAGGGGCTGTCAGTATCTTCCATGCTAGGTGGGTTATTCTCATGATTAGTGGACTCCGCTCATCATTCACGAGAGAATGGCTGGTAACCGGGATGCCCAGTTCCATGCTCAAATCAAATCAAAATATAATTGCAAACAAAACTCCCCGGGATTGTTGTTAGTTGGACGGTACCCATTGTTTCGGACCAGCCATGGAATGTGCTTGTTGGTGGTGGGGGAGTATAAACTTTACCATTCTGTTTGGGAACCGCCTATAATGTATCTAGTATGGAAGATACCGAGTTCTCTCGGTTGTTATGTTGACAATGAAAGCATACCGCTCAAAATATTATTTATCTCTATTTCAAAAACTCGAGCTCTGGCACCTCTGCAAATCTCTGCTTCCCTCTGTGAAGGGCCTATATATTGACTTTTATTGTTGAGTCATCATCCTCTTATAAAAAGCACCTGTGAGAGAGCACTACTATCATTTGTATGCATTGCTATTAATTGATATTAAGTATGACTGTGACTGGATCTCTTTTACCATGAATTACAATGTCTAGTCAGTCCTTGATCTTCACGGGTGCTCTTCATTTATGTTTTGCGGTCTCAGAAAGGGCTAGCGAGATACCATTATGTTATATCATATCATGATTGTTTTGGAAAAGTGTTGTCATCCGAGATTTATTATTATTACTCGCTAGTTGATTATGCCATTGATATGAGTAAATGTGAGAACTAAATGTTATTGTGAATATGGTTAGTTCATAATCTTAGATGAAAACTTGAATGTTGGCTTTCCATATTTGTAGCAACAAGATCAAACAGAGTTTGTAAAAGTTTTTCTTTATCACTTTCAGTATGTCAACTGAATTACTTGAGGACAAGCAATGGGTTAAGCTTGCTGGAGTTGATACGTCTCCATCGTATCTACTTTTCCAAACTCTTTTGCCATTGTTTTGGACTCTAATTTGCATGATTTGAATGGAACTAACCCCGACTGACGTTGTTTTCAGCAGAATTGCCATAGTGTTATTTTTGTGCAGAAATAAAAATTCTCGAAATGACCTGAAACTTCACGGAGAATATTTTTGGAATATCTAAAAAATATTGGCGAAAGAATCAACCAAGGCGGACCCACCACCTGTCCACAAGGGTGGGGGCATGCCCTACCCCCCTAGGCGCGCCCCCTGGCTTGTGGGTCCCACGGAGCTCCACCGACCTCAACTCGAACTCCATATATTCACGTTCCGGAAGAAATAAATCAAAGAGAAGGATTCATCGCGTTTTAAGATATGGAGCCGCCACCACCTCCCATTCTTCCTCGGGAGGGCAGATCTGGAGTTCGTTTTGGGCTCCGGAGAGGGGAAATCGCCGCCATCGTCATCATCGACCATCCTCCATCACCAATTTCATGATGCTCACCGCCGTGCATGAGTAATTCCATCCTAGGCTTGCTTGACGGTGATGGGTTGGATGAGATTTATCATGTAATCGTGTTAGTTTTGTTAGGGTTTGGTCCCTAGTATCCACTATGTTCTAAGATTGATGTTGCTATGACTTTGTTATGCTTAATGCTTGTCACTAGGGCCCGAGTGCCATGATTTCAGATCTGAACCTATTATGTTTACATGAATATATTTGTGTTCTTGATCCTATCTTGCAAGTTATAGTCACCTACTGCGTGTTATGATCTGGCAACCCCAGAGTGACAATAGTTGGGACACTTCTCGGTGATGACCGTAGTTTGAGGAGTTCATGTATTCACTAAATGCTAATGCTTTGGTCCGGTTCTCTATTAAAAGGAGGCCTTAATATCCCTTAGTTTTCCATTAGGACCTCGCTTCCACGGGAGGGTAGGACAAAGATGTCATGCAAGTTCTTTTTCATAAGCGCGTATGACTATATTTGGAATACATGCTTACATTACATTGATGAATTGGAGCTAGTTCTGTGTTACCCTATGTTATAACTGTTGCATGATGAATACCATCCGACATAATTATCCATCATTGATCCATTTCCTACGAGCTTTTCACATATTGACCTTTGCTAAGTTACTTTTCCTTTACCACTGTTACAATTGCTACAAAACTGCTACTTTTACTTTTGCCATCGTTAACGTTATTCCATACTACTTTGCTACTAAATACTTTGCTGCAGATATTAAGTCTTTCAGGTGTGGTTGCATTGGCAACTCAGATGCTAATACTTGAGAATATTTTGACTCCCCTTGTGTCGAATCAATAAATTTGGGTTGAATACTCTACCCTCAAAAACTATTACGATCCCCTATACTTGTGGATTATCAACATGTGGTTGAGGCGGCTTGGGCTTGGCCATTGAGGCCTTTGGCCAGCCCAGCACCAATACAACAGCCGAAGTGGATAAGGAGGGGATGGGTGGGAAAGTCATTTTGAGCGTTTCCGTGATGTACGGGTGGATCCTACACCGGCCATTCTGCATTGTTAGTCGTTTCTTTGAGATTTGTTAGGGTTTGTGTCCTACTCAGGAAGACGAGACGGCGGCGGCTCCCTGAAGATGGAATAAAGGTCTCCCCGCCTAGTCCCCGTTCCGGTGGTGCGTCTAGTATCGTTGGTGGGTGTGTGGAGGTGTGTCTTCGATGGATCTATCATCGATGGATTTGCTCGAATCTGGTTGTGGTTCGTCTATGTTCGTGTGTCTTCAGGTTCGATCCTTTTGATCTATGTTATTCTTCATCAGCAGCGGTTGCTGTTCTGGTGCGCTGGTCCTACGGGGCCTTAGCACGACAACTTTCCGACTGTCAACTACAACAAGTTGTGCACGACTCCAGCGAGGAAGGGGTGATGACAGTGGGATGAAGGCATTGACGAGGAAGTCAATACAGTCAATACTAGTCGCTTCAGCAAAAAAACCAGCATCGGCCTAGTTATGTGATATTCTTGGGCGGTGGAGGAGCCTCCCAACGTGACCTGGAACCCAGCGTTGGTCGGACATCTACAGTGCCATACAGTGCACCGCCGTCGTTGTGGATGGACGCCGAGCCCTAGTCACCACCGGCCCCGCCACAGCCAGAGCATGCACCACCCACCCCACTTTGGCAACCACCACAAGGGCCGCCTATCATTTTTGGCAGTCACCGCCCTACATCGACCTCACCTTCGTCGATGAGGACGGCGACGAGTTAAGACAACGCGCGACGGGCAACACGGCGACCACCGACTGGCAGATTTAGGGTTTCTTTTTTTCTTTTTATTATGTTTATTTCATGCTCGGCGTGTGGACGTTTAATAGTATATATATATATATATATATATATATATCATTTTACTATTTATGTTTATTTTCATTGTTTTTAAAATATTTAAGTCCAAAAGCGGACAAATGTTTTAGGTTCGGTGGCCGGTTGGGCGCAGCGATGGCTGGACAACCGATACCAGATGCGAGCGTCTGTTTTGCGGACAAACCGGACATCCGTTTGCAGTCACATGTTCGAGTTTACCTTAGGGCATGTTTGGATGATTGGCTCACATCTGGCTTGCACCTGCGATGCAGTTTTCAGCCCTGCAGAAAAAGAGAAAGGTCCACATTTCAACCTTGAACTAACCACTCGGTTTAATTTACAATCCTGAACTACGAAATCGACCGAAATACATCCCAAACTAACCCCAAGGTCCAAAACTCAACTCTCATCTTGGTTTTGAGTTGGTCAAGTGGTTTTGACCGCAGTCAATGCTTATTGGACTGTTGATTGGGCACTCCAGATTTTTTTTATTAAAGACCTCTCGCTCCCTCTCTCTCTCTGCCAAAGGGTGCTGGACGTCAACGGCGGACGGCTGGAGCCGGCCCTTGTTGTTTCCGTCGCTGTTGTCCCAAGCTCCCGTGGTGCCCCTCCCGCCCGACCATCGACCAACTCCCCTCCAACTGCCATGCAGCAATGCCACCTCAGCGCCGCCAGCGCGAAGCAGCTCGGTGGCGAGGTCAACGGAGACCACACGGTGCAGTACGAGCACGTTAGCGCCCTTCAACCAGCACCGGACGGCAAGCTTGTATGGCTTGTCAAGGTCCACCCGTGGAGATAGCGTCCATGAGGGCTCGCCGGAGTCGACGAAGACGATGCGACATCAGTTCATGAAATATACTAAAAGTAAGCCCCTTGGAGTTTTCGGTGGTATAGTATCCGAAACCGCGAACCAATCTGTGCTTGGATGTTTAGGATGACTGTGGTATCCCCAGTCCACCAGGATTCAAATCCTTATGCTCACATATTCTTGGATTTATTTCAGGATTTATGGCGATGCACATTAAGTGGGAGGAAATGTTCTCATTGACTACGAGGCGCTTGTGGTGTCTTTGTCAATCTCAAGATGATATATCGACTCAGTTTTTCGGAGGTGCTTATAGGGATAGGGTGTGCGTGTGTGTTCACGCTTATCAGCCTGAGTGTATGTGTATATATATAAGTGCTTGTGTCTGTACTATGTTCTAAAAAGATATAGAGGCATGGTAGAGCTCAGTGACACTCGACCATCTGATCAAAGATTCTTTGTGCCGTTGTCGAATTTGGGGCTGATTTGGTCTCAGTCGTCGGATTTTTACTCTGACTGCTCTCAGCCATCTTATAAACTTTGAATTGCACCTTTGTGTAATTTTTTTTAAAAATATAGGTGGGCTTTAGGCACATATAAATAATATTTTCCATCCATAGTTGTGAGGTGTATCCAAATGCCCGTGTCGTTCGCTCTATGGCGACATGGGCGGTTCCTGATCTACAGCCGCCGGTCTCCTCTCACCATCCAGGCCCCTCGCCGCCAGAAGAGGAGGCTGCCAGGCAAAGCCAAAAGCGGCGAACGATGGCGAGGACCATCTGCTCAGAGTGCAACATGCTCGAGGTGACTTTGTGGGGCACAACGAGTCTTGGTGGGCAGCGGCCATGGCCTGGTTGCATGGCTAGGTGGTGTTCCTGGTTGAGCACGGTGGCGTTTGGTGGCTAAGGGCTCCATCGTGGTGGATCTGCCTTCTGGTTTCTGATTGTGCCATGGGGGATCGGTTCTGGGGCGGTGACACATCAGTTCCGACGGTGTTGTCCTCTACTCGTTTCTTCCCCTTGCGCCCGTTCTTGGTGACCTCTAGTCTACGTTAAGTGGCGTCTGGGCTCCTTGACGGCAATCAGACCAATTCTCGGGACAGCAGTGGCGAGGTCGGCCGTGATAGCATCTATGTGTGACATTTCATGATCACCTCGGCTTGTGGCATTGGTCTCGCTACAGATTGTTGGGAATCGTTGCATGGAAAAACAAAAAGAAAATTATACGCACACGCAATGATCTATTCATAGAGATGCATAGCAATAAGGGGGAGAGTGTGTCTATGTACCTTCATAGACCGTAAGCGGAAGCGTTAACACGGTTGATGTAGTCGAACTTCTTCACACTTCAACCGATCAAGTATCGAACGCACGACACCTCCGCATTCTGCACTCGTTCAGCTCGGTGACGTCCTTCGCCTTCTTGATCCAGCAAGACGTCGAGGTAGTAGATGAGTTCCGTCAGCACGACGGCATGATGACGGTGATGGTGAAGTGATCTCCGCAGGGCTTCACCTAAGCACTACGAAAATATGACCGGCAGTGTAAACGGTGAAGGGGGCGCCACACACGACTAGGCAATTTTCTGGTGTGTGCTAGGCGCCCGCTTCCCACATATATATATAGGTGGGAGGGAGGGAAGAGCAGCCATAGGACGCACCCAAGTAGGAGGAATCCTACTTGGAGTCTCTCCCAAGCCGCGCCCCCCTGCCATATATAACCGAGGGGGAAGGAAAGAGGGGGGAGAGGAAGGAAGTGGGAATCCTAATCCACACTTTCCTTTCCCTTCTCCCCTTTCCTTCTCCTCCTTAGGCCGGCCCATATGGGGGGAGCACCAGCTCCTTGTGGTTGGTGAGTTTCCCCTCTTGGCCCATAAGGCCCATATCTTTTGCCGGGGGTGCCCGGAACCCCCTCTGGTGACCTGATAAGTATCTGGTACCCCTAGAAACACTTCCGGTGTCCGAATACCATCGTCCTATATATCAATATTTACCTCTCGACCATTTCGAGACTCGTCATCATGTATATGATCTCATTAGGATTCCGAACAACATTCGGTCACCAAATCACATAACTCATATAATACTATATCGTCATCGAACGTTAAGCGTGCGGACCATACGGGTTCGAGAACTATGTAGACATGACCGAGATACTTCTCCGGTCAATAAGCAATAGCGGAACCTGGATGCCCATATTGGCTCCTACATATTCTACGAAGATCTTTATCGGTCGAACCGTTATGACAACATACGCAATTCCCTTTGTCCATCGGAATGTTACTTGCCCGAGATTCGATCATCGGTATCTCTATACCTAGTTCAATCTTGTTACCGGCAAGTCTCTTTACTCGTTCCGTAATACATCACCTCGTGACTAACTCCTTAGTTGTTTGCTTGCAAGCTTATGATGTATATTACTGAGAGGGTCCAGAGATACATCTCTGATACTCGGAGTGACAAATCCTAATCTCGATCTATGCCAACTCAACAAACACATTCGGAGATACCTATAGAGCATCTTTATAATCACCCAGTTATGTTGTGACGTTTGATAGCACACAAGGCATTCCTTCGGTATCTGGGAGAGTTGCATAATCTCATAGTCGAAGAAATATGTATTTGACATGAAGAAAGCAATAGCAATAAAACTGAATGATCATTACGCCAAGCTAACGGATGGATCTTGTCCATCACATCATTCTCCTAATGATGTGATCCCGTTATCAAATGACAACACATGTCTATGGTCAGGAAACCTTAGCCATCTTTGATCAACGAGCTAGTCTAGTAGAGGCTTACTAGGGACATGGTATTTGTTTATGTATTCGCACATGTATTTAGGTTTCCAATCAATACAATTCTAGCATGAATAATAAACCTTTATCATGAATAAGGAAATATAATACAACAACTTTATTATTGCCTCTATGGCATATTTCCTTCAAAGATTGCAATCACCATTGAAAGGTCTTTGTGAGAGTTTCATCCCTGTAGATCTGGTGGATGACTTTGGTGGTGAGATGCAAGCTATGGACGAAGTCTTGACGCGGAGGGGTGGTTGTAAAGTGGCAATGATGTGTCACATGTAGTTGTTGGGATCAATGAAAAGTGGTGACAATAACACAATGAGTGACTAAGGTGGTGATGCTACTTGAGAACCCGATCTCGAGCTCCGGGGTGAAAGCCTAGGTCTGGCTCAAGTTGGGTATACTAGTCAATGACCATGTTTTATGTCGTTACCTTGTTCAAAGAATTGCTCTCAATGCTTGGTCTAACTTTTCAGCGTGAAAACCTAGATTATCGCCTTGGGTTGTTGGATCTGGTGATGGTGGCGCCCCCTTCCTGAAGGCGTTGTTGTTGAAGAGCCTCGTCGTCCGTGTGGTGTCATCAGAAGGTCGGTGCAGTTATAGTTTGCTAATATCAGATCTGATCGCTTTGTTTTTCTCTTATTTCCTCGCTTACACATAACTTTGATCTTATGTGAATTTGCTATTTGCCAGCGTGTTTTTATGTGCGTGTGTTGGTGTTGTTGTGTGTGTCCTAACTATGCAAAGGACAGGTGTGTGCTGATTGTGTTTGTATCCTCTTGATGCTTCATTTTTGAGTCAATAAAATCCACCCTTTATCAAAAATATAAATAATAATTCCATAGAATTTCAAAGGTCCATGTGGAGTGTCATGACATGGTGGTTGGAAGTTTAGTACCAGCTCATGAGTGGATGAGAGTTGAGCCCCTTTATATGGGATTCTATTCCACATGTTATTAGAGCTTGAGAAGAGGAGTGGCTCCTGTGTGATCCTCCTCCGCCTGCCTCACCCCACAGACGTCGTGTTTCGTGAATGGGCTCAGCTCATACCTCATACTATGTCATGTGTGCGCTTATTTTTGCCATTCTGGAACGTATAATTAATTTGGCAATTAATTGCAAGTCATTGTCAGATACGCTACGAATCCGAGACATCGGATCACGGGGTTGTTACCGATTCGGGTGTGAGCCTAACCCCACGTCTCCCTACCCCGACCTCTTATATATTAGTGGGTCGGCAACCCTAGTCGTCACGCAGATCATATCACATCTGTTATACCTCCTTGTGCACAACCCATTGATGTCCGACGCTCATTGTTGATGCTTCTGCCTACACAGTTGTACGAGGGAGCACACCTTCGAGACTCTGCCTTTTGCGACCCTGCAGCGGGGAAAGGGTGATTAGATCTTTGGGGAGCGTCTCAGGCGCGACTGGTCGCTAATGTTCGTATATGTTCTCTACTTCGACTACATCCTTGACATTCCCGGCTTCGACATGGGTGAAAACTTCGAGGCCGCCAAGAAGAAGGCTATCGAGGATGTTGTCGCTGTAGTGGTGGTTTTAACCTGGATGAATCCGCTCTATGAGTAGAAGTAGCGCTACTGCTAAGTACTAGTACTAGTAGCACTATTATTGCCGGTTGTTGCCCTGCGCTACTACTAAGTAGGAGTGGCGTTCCTAAATTAGCCCGCGTTAATGCTAAGATTTTATCTATAAGCTTTCTCCTAGTAGTGTGGCCAACTGTTAGGTATGATCTCTTAAGCCCTCTGATGTTTATTCTTGTGTTAGTCGTACTAGTTGTTTACATGGATGAACCTGCTCTATGAGTAGTACGTTCTCACCTGGTAAGCTATCCGTATGAATCCATACCTAATAATAAAGTGGCTATTGTTTCTTGCGATACGTCACGGTAATTGCCCCTAAACTTGTAAAATACTACCCATCAATGCCACCTATAAGTGATAAAAAATGTTTCATACGGGGAAATTCCCAGCCTGGGCCGGCCCATGCAGTAGGGACCTCCTTTCTTAAAATAAAAGTAGGGACCTCATATACTGCGCTTTGCGCGCTGCAAGAAGACGCATCCCCCATTTGGGTCGGCCCAAGTCCGGGCGGCCTGTTTTTTAAATTTCATTTTTATTTTTTATTTTTATTTTCCTTTTTTATTTTTTATACTTTAAACAATTTGGGAGTTCAAAAAAGTTCCGAAAACTGAAAAAAGAGAATTTTTAAATAAAATATTTAATAAATCATAAAATTTTAGTGGATTCAAAAAATGTTTGTGATAAAGACTGTTTTCTTATTCGAAAAAAATTCAAAATTTTGAAAACAAATGTTTGAGAGATCGAAAAATGTTCATGATTTTTTTAAAAGTCTGCGTATTAAAAAATGTTCATGAAATTGAACAAGATTTCGCCAATTCAAAAAATGTTCATGAATTGAAAAATATGCTATAAATTAAAAAAAATCGTGACTTACAAAATATTTTATTCATTCATAAAATGTTCGCCGATTCAAAAACTGATCATGCATTTTAAAAAATGTTTATTAAATCAAAAATTGTTCCACAAATTTCCAAAAATATGTTTGTCCATTTTAGAAATGTTCGCTGATTTAAGAAAATTGTTAAAAAAATGTCCACAAATTTTAGAAAATGTTTGCAAATAGTATTAGATGTTCATGAATTCAAAAAATGTTCTTGATTTTAGAAAATGTTTGAAAAATTTTAAATGTGTTCATGAATTTTAAAAATGTTCACGATTTCAAATATGTTCATTAATTTAAAAAAAGTTCATGATTTCACGAAATTGAGAGTGTTAGTGTATCTCGATGATGTAGCAAAATGTGATCATGGCCATTGGAGATTATGATTTTTTTTCTTCCGTTGCAATGCACGGGCCCTTTTTCTAGTTTAATATAATATTGCAATCATTATTATTTATTATGGATTAAATTAATTGGAAAATCGCTAATTTGTCCAACATTTTCCTTATCCCAAGTTTTGTCATAGGGAAAGGTGTGACAGCTCCCGGGTGCAGGGGCACCCTCATGAACAGTAACTTCAAACAATATGAAAAGAAAATCAAAAAAATCTGAAATTTTGGGGGATCAAATATGATAAAACTTTTGATGTTTTTGCAAATTTTCAGCCAGAAATAACACTCGAGGAGCCCTCATCAAAAAAACAAAACTACTGCTCAAAACTACACATAACTTTGAACACTGATTTTGTGTTTTTTTTTGTGAGGGATCCACAAATGTTTTTTGATGCTAAAACTTTGCATGAACGTTGAATGTTTGATCATATTTGATCCCCCAAAGTTTCAGATTTTTTTGATTTGTTTTTCATATTGTTTTGCATTTACTGTTCATGAGGGTGCCCCTGCACCCGGGAGCTGAAAGTCCAGTCTCTTTGTCATATCACGTAACGGCATATATCTACTCCTACAATGGTACGGATTTCTGTACTCTTATCGTACTGTATAGGCATAGTTACTTGGATAGATAAACGGATTAATCCGTGATTAATTAACTTCATTCACATGCTCTCTAGCTGCAGATGAAACTTGCAGGAGATCGTTTCATTGATTAGCCTGATACTGCAGATCGGCTACTCGTTCTAGGAAGCTCCCCTCCAATTAACTTTGCACAACATGAACTATCCATTAACTCAAGTCAAATCTGACATGGTTTTTTAAGTCAATATATGCATGGCACGATGTTTCAGTGATAACCATGCATGTAAGTTTACTCCCACTATGCCACTATGGATATGGGATAACCCTAGAAGGAAGCAAAGGTGCAGGAAGTTGCTGGCATACAATGGACATTAACCAGTTTACTTTCAGCTGCCAAGTCGTCGCCTACTCGGTCAAACAAGATTAGCGTGATCGGAGCCGATCCGCTTGACATAAGAAAGAACCCACTAGGTCAAGTAGATGCTCGAACATACATTTGCAAGATCACCTCAATGCTATATATACCCATTCATTTCCATGGTCTACCATCAGCCGATCTCATCTAGCACTTGGCTACACTCTCACAATGGCTGCCATTAAGCTTGTGTCACTTAGCTTGGTTGTGCTGCTGAGCATTGGGTTAGCCAGCGCCACTAGGGTAGTTAGATACGCCAGCTCCACGGGGACAGGCTCGGGAGTGGGGAATGGTGGTGGCACTGTGAACGGTAGCGGTGGAGGGACTGGGAGTGGCAATGGGAATGCCTACAGTGGTAGTAGTGGAGCCCATGCAAATGCGGGAGGGGGCGGTAGCGGGGGTGGTGCGTCGCAGGATGGCGGCACCGGACATGGCGCTGGGTCCGGCGACGGCTCAAGCTCTAGCTATACGAGCGACGGAAGATATACCTATGGTGGTGATTCTTATGCAGGCGGTAATGGTGCCGGCAGCGGCGGCGGACAGGCAGCGGGCCCTGGTTCCAGCGGTTACGGAGCCGGTGGTGGTGCTGGTTCTGGCTCTAGCGCGGCAAGTGGTGGCTGGTACCCATATGCGAATGCCAATGCTAATGGTAACGGTGGAGGCACAGGAACTGGTCAGAACGGCGGCGGCGGTGGCGGCACAGGAGGTGGCAGCGGTAATGCTGGTGCATACCCTTAAGTTATCTTTGTCTATGTGATAGATCTGAAGATGGAGCCCAGACTTTCATGTTTTTTTTTCTTTCTGTTTGCACCTTGTGGCCCCGTTAGTTTGCGGCGTTTAAGTTCTTGTATGCTTTTTCATGTATACTAGTAGTATGGATGAATCAATAATGGGCCCCATCAACTTGTGTTATTACTCTTCGCTACCTCGGAATTTCAATTCATGTTTCTTGTCTCTATATATCAGACCGACAAATGAAGTGTTTCAGAAAACGGTTAAATACCTGGAATGCTGGAAACCAAGCCCCTTGCTCTAGTTGGGTAGAAGGCCGTTTTGGCTCTTGGGTGCATATGCTCCCTAATGAACAGTGAATTTAAAATAAATAGTAAATAAAATTAAAAAATTCTGAATTTATTCGTAGATGTTCTTGTTAGTGTAACAAGTGTGCTTGTCAATTTTCGTGTGAAATAGAATGACGGTGCTTCGTCGGTAAAAAAAAGCAAAATAAATGTAACATTTGGAGGTAACATTTGTCGTTCGACTTGTGTTTTTTGCACAGATCAAAATACTTGGGCTATCCTCCTAAAAATTTGTAGGTAGCGTTTTGGTGTGACAATGGTCACATCTATTCTTTTCAAAAAAAAATACATTTGGAAAAAAAATTGATGGGCAGGAGCATATGCTTCCAAGAGCTGAATTGGATTTCCGTATAGTATACAGCTAAACGAAGAATATGAGGCCGTAATATTTCGGGGCAGAGGGAGTAAGTAGTTAGCAAAAGCGTAGAAAAAAATTTGTTTCGTGTGCGGGTTGAGAAGGAAAGGCCTCTGAATCAATCATTGCATTTCTTCGTGTGATGTTTTCTTTGCTCCCTTGCTTGGGCTAGGTTGTACACGTCACACATACAAATACAAATTATTCACTACCAGCTATATCTTTGTAGGTTTACTCCATAAAGTTTTCCTATTTTATAGTTTTGTAGGGTGGGGGCATATGTCCCCTATCCGTGATGTATGTAACACCCTGATAATCAAGCTACAGTAACCTCACCCTAATATGCCATGTCATTATGTCTCCTAGCCGTGACTTATTTTACATGGATCAAATGGGATGTTGACCCATGCCAAGTTCCACAAAGGGGTCTCATTCTCGATTTCGAAGAGGAAGGCATCCACGGGTCGGGCGGCACCTCTTGGCGTATTGGTACAAGAATGCAGCTTGCAAATATTTCTGCAGAAAAATGTATTCTCTATCAGAAACAATCTAACATGTTCAGGTAACTCATATATGGATATGATTAAGTACCTCCCGATGTGGGTGATGCGGAGGAGGAAGACCCAAATGAATAAGGCGACGAGGAGCACTAGGAAGCCTTCTTTCGGGTCACTCATGTAGACCCCAAAAATGAAGGAACAAATGATGCAAATGATGTAGAATATGCTGATAAAAATAATCCCTATCATGCCATCATTCGTCTTGTAGAATTTTTCATTCATTACCAACACCATTATAGCCGCCGCAGTGTAGAACGCCATCGTGTTCATCATCTTGAAATAATAGTATTTGTTGTTGAATTTGTTTTGCAATACAGATGCGCCCGTATCGTGTCCTTTGGGACCGTCCGTGTCATCTTGCCAATAGCCTCCTCGGGGGCTCATGCCGGCTTGGTAGGACGACGTCGCCACAAAAGACGCAATGACCAACACCAAATTGACCTTCTACTCCAACAATTTCCTCGGCCCGTCGACAACGTCATACCCTTGTTCGAGCATGAGCTCCTCAACATGGTCCTAACCAGTGCATGCACACAACAGCTAATGAACGTGACCAACTCATCGGCATGGATTACGTGAAAGAAAAGAGTTTTACTTGGGTTTAAAATAAGAAGTCGATAATGCAACCTATAATGGTAGTGAATGTTAAAATACCTATGAGTTAGTGGTGCCATTAGCATGAAGTAACGTTCTGCCATTAGCATGAATGACGTTGGATAATTAGTGCTTAGTGCTAGAATTCAGAAGGACTAGAGTCCTCTCTTGATTATCCATTATCTATTCATTTGTAACTTGTGTTGTAACTCAAGCTATATAAGCAGAGCTCTGGCTGGTGATGTGTATCACGGCTTAAACAGCAATACCTTAGTTTACATGGTATCAGACGCCATCTGACCAATGTCCACTCCTTCCTCCTCTCTCATGGCTTCCGTGCCAGCAGCCACCATCGTCGTCACCGCGCGTCTCTCCCGCGACAACCATCTCATGTGGAAGGCGCAATTCCTCACCTTTCTACGCACCTACAATCTCCTCGGCATCGCGTCCGGCGAAGAGATGGCCCCTGCTCCGACCATGGAACCGACCACAGGCACAGGTGATGGCCGCTCCACCACTCAGGTGGAGAATCCTGAGTACACAATCTGGTACCGCAAGGACCATACGATCCTCGGCGGCATCCTCGCCACCGTCAGTGAGGACATCTTGCCGTACGTCATGGCTGCGACCTCAGCGGCCGAGGCGTGGGGGCAGCTTGAGCGGATGTTTGCATCGCGCTCCCGTGCTTGCCTCGTTCAGATACGTGCACAACTAGCTGCTCCGAAGAGACGCGACATGACGGGCACAGACTACTTCAAGATGAATAAGACATTGGCTGACACACATGCATCCATTGGACAGGCCCTTCATGCTGATGAGATAGTTTCTTACATGTTATCAGGCCTTGGAGCGGAGTACGAGTCCCTTGTCGACTCACTGAATGTGAAGCCCAATTTGACTCTTGATGATGTCTATGCTTCTCTTCTTGGCCATGAGCATCGTCATGAGCAGTACAGCTCAGATCTCCAGCTTGGCTCGAGCTCCTCGGCTAGCTACGCCGGTGTCGGCTCCAACCACTCCGCCAACTTCGTACGCAAAAACCCAGGACGTAGCAATCAAGGTGTACAAGGCCGCGGAAATTATGGTGGCGGTCGAGGCCGCGGCCACAGCATTGGCGGAAATGGTCGAAGCGGAGGTCGTGGCTATGGTGGCAACAACGGAAATGGTGGGGGTCAGCGCCCTACTTGCCAGCTGTGTGGCATAAAAGGGCATGTTGCCCTGAAGTGCCGCAAGCGCTTTGACTCCTCCTTCCATGGTGACGAGGAGCAGCACTCAGCGAATATCGTGGGAACTAGTGCCGGGTATCAGGTTGATCCTAACTGGTACTCGGACCTCGGACCCGGGCGCAACGGACCATATCACCAGCAACTTGGATCGCCTCTCCTTCCGTGAGCGCTACAATGGCAACGACACCGTCCAAGTTGGCAACAGAGCAGGTTTGCACATCGAACATATTGGTCAAAGTTCTATTAATACTTCCGCTGCTAAACCTCTTGTTCTTCGAAACATACTTCATGTTCCTCATATAAAAAAGAATCTCATCTCCATCCATAAACTTACCAAAGACAATGGTGTGTTCGTTCAATTTCACCCTCATTTTTTGTCATTAAGGATCAAGCATCGAAGACAAGCCTGCTCCAAGGCAGATGTAGAGCCGGCCTCTACCCTATTCTGCCATCCACCCTCCACCATGTCAAGGCGGCCATGCTTGCGTCGGTCAATAAAAAGCAATGGCATCATCACCTCGGTCACCCGTCGTCCCAAGTCGTTCAGTCAATTCTTAGTTTGAATAAACATCCGTACAGTTAGACTCATGATGCATCTGTCTATGATGCATGCCAACAAGCAAAGAGTCACCAACTTCCATATGGCTCATCTGATTTTTGTGCAAAATTTCCTTTGGAACTCATATATTCCGATGTATGGGGGCCTGCTACTATTTCAGTTGGTGGTTATAAATATTATGTCTCTTTTATCGATGCATTTAGCAAATTCACTTGGATCTATTTGCTGCGTGCTAAATCTGATGTTGAGGCAGTTTTTATTCGTTTTCATGCCCATGTTGAACGCCTTGTTAACAGGAAAATTCAATGCATTCAATCTGATTGGGGTGTCGAATATCAACGTTTGCATAAATAGCTTCAAGCTCAAGGCATTGCACACCATGTTTCATGTCCCTACACCCATCAGCAGAACGGCGCAGCTGAACGCAAACATCGGCATATTGTGGAAACTGGACTCGCTCTTCTTGCTCATGCTTCCATGCCCGTTCACTTTTCGTATGAAGCATTCCTCACAGCTACCTTTATTATTAATCGTCTACCAACACGTGTCATAGATAATGCATCTACCATCGAGCGTCTTTTTGGCACCAAACCCGACTACACTATGTTGAAATCATTTGGTTATGCATGTTGGCCACATCTTCGCCCTTACAATTCTAGAAAACTTGCTTTCCGATCCAAAGAATGCATCTTTGTTGGTTATAGTTCACACCACAAGGGATATAAGTGTCTTATGCTAGTACTGGACGCATATATATTTCTCGTGATGTGGTTGTTGATGAAGGGGTTTTTCCATTTGCTCGTAAGTTTGAAGCTACGCTTGCACCTGCCAATTCATCAACACTCCCATACGTCCAACTTTTCCCTCCCATCACACATTCACCACCCCATGTTCCAACCCCAAGCGGAAGTACTAATAGTTCTAATGATCTAATGGCCAATGTGCAGTATGTTTATTTTGATGTTCATGCAGATTCTGCTGCTGATTCGGCGTCAACGTCATCTGTGCCTCAAAGCATGGATCATGAAACAACAGTGGCTTCTCAACAAACATCGCGTGGATCTGCAGCGGCCGACTCTGACACTTATGGGTCGTGTCTTGGCTCAGATTCTCCCGCCACCTCGAGCTCAGGTTCTTCCGCGGCCGCTGACTCCGCGGCTCCGACGCCTCCTGTCCCGAAGCAGATGCGGCCGCACACTCGGGCTCAGTCCGGCATTGTCAAGCCGTACATCCGCACTGATGGCACCGTTACGTATGTGTGCACAACATCTTCAGACGACAACGTCGGTCCTACCAACTACACTGAAGCTGCACAGCATCCATCTTGGAAGGCTGCAATGGATGACGAGATGGCTGCTTTGCATCGGAATGAAACATGGAGTTTGGTTCCATTTCGTCCAGGACTCAATATAATTGATAGTAAATCGGGTTTTAAGCTCAAACACAAGGCTGATGGCTCTGTTGATCGGTACAAAGCTCGTCTAGTTGCTAAAGAATTCAAACAACGCCAAGGAATTGATTATGATGATACTTTCAGTCCGGTTGTGAAGCCCACTACAATTCGTGTTCTGTTATCACTTACAGTCACTCATCAATGGAGTATGCGACAACTTGATTTTCAGAATGCATTCTTGCATGGTGTGTTGACTGAAGACGTGTATCAACCGCGGGGCTACATCGATCAGCGGTTACCTCGTCATCTATGCAAACTTCAGAAGTCCCTTTATGGCTTGAAACAGGCGCCACGTGCATGGTTTTCCCGCCTAAGCTCTCGTCTTCTCGATCTAGGCTTCCGCGCATCGGCTGCTGATGTCTCTCTATTCATATTTAGGAAAGGGGGGCTCCACATGTATTTCCTCATATATGTTGATGATATTATTATCATCAGTTCATGTGATGCAGCCATTGGTCGTTTGCTGAATCAGCTTCGTCATGATTTTGCCATCAAGGATCTTGGAGTATTGAGGTACTTCCTTGGCATTGAAGTTCAGACTATTGAAGATGGTCTTGCTCTTTGCCAGCGCAAGTATATACCTGATCTTCTTAAGAAGGCCAACATGGCAAAGTCCAAGCCATGCATTACACCGATGGCAACAACAGATAAGTTATCCAAACAGCCTGGGACACCCTTGTCTTCAATTGAGGCCACACGCTATCGCAGTGTGGTTGGAGCACTTCAATACCTTACACTGACGAGGCCTGATATCTCGTATAGCGTAAATAAGGTCTGCCAGTTCTTACACTCGCCGACCGAAGCTCATTGGACAGCCGTGAAACGGATCCTGCGATATCTTCAGGGAACATCGTCATATGGACTCCTACTCCGGCTTCTCCATCCATGATGCTCAGTGCCTTCTCTGACGCTGACTGGGCCGGGTGCCCAGATGACTGACGATCCACCGGTGGCCATGTTGTTTTCCTTGGTGGTAATCTAGTTGCATGGAATTCTCGAAAGCAGCCTACTGTTTCTCGTTCAAGTACGGAAGCCGAGTACAAGTCCGTAGCAAATGCAACAGCAGAGCTTATGTGGATACAGGCGTTGCTTGGAGAACTTGGTATTCCAGAGAACAGACCGCCGTCCTTGTGGTGTGATAATATTGGTGCGACGTATCTCTCCATGAATCCAGTTTTTCATGCTCGCACGAAGCATATCGAGATTGATTACCATTTCGTGCGTGAAAGAGTTGCGAAAAAGGCACTTGAAATTCGGCATATCTCAACTCATGATCAACTCGCAGATATACTAACCAAACCATTGATGAGTCATCAGTTTGAAAGGTTCAGAAGTGATCTCAATGTGCTCCCCGCATTTCGATCGAGGGGGGATGTTAAGATAACTATGAGTTAGTGTTGCCATTAGCATGAAGTAACGTTCTACCATTAGCATGAAGTAGCGTTGGATAATTAGTGCTTAGTGCTAGAATTCAGAAGGACTAGAGTCCTCTCTTGATTATCCGTTATCTATTCATTTGTAATTGATGTTGTAACTCAAGCTATATAAGCAGAGCTCTGGCCGGTGATCTGTATCACGGCTTAAACAGCAATACCTTAGTTTACAGTGAACTACAGAGAACAAGTGCAAATAAAGTATAGATGTAGTTGAGGGCTGTCAGAACTAACTCTAGTTGCTCTTCGTCTGAGGAAAGCATGATGTACTCATAGATGTAGTCGACAGCGTTGTTCACTCCAGAAAAATTCGGCATTGCAGCCATTGCCGCGGGCAGAACATCTTCTTAGCACCAGGATTACCGAGCGAGGGGCAGTGGACGACTATACATGAGGGTCAGAGGGGAATCGTCCGGCACAGTGAGGCAGTATGTTGTTGTATGGATCGGAAGTTGCCCCATATCCTTCCATCCGGGCATGTTTCCATTACAAAACCTATCAAATAATAGGAGAAGCATTTATTGGATAACCTGAGGCCCTATAACTTTTAATAGAAAAGGAGGATGCCCCCCGGCCTCTGCATCTAGGTGATGCATACGGTCATTTTATTAATTATTCTCACAAGACCTTACAAAGTCATACAACAATAAGACTAAAACCGTCGTCTAAGCAACAAATTATCGCTACATCTATCCAGTTGATGAAGGGGCACAAATAGTCTGGGCCTAATACCAAACAAACATCACAGCCAAGCCTAACATCTAAGACCTGAGACCCCAACCTAGCCACTTGCCAGGTCTAGGGCACACACTGGTCCGGCGTGCTCTCAGAGGCCGCCGCTGCCAACTGCCACCGCTCCATCTTCAGAACTATACTGATGCATCAACCTTGCTTGGTCCAGCTATCGTCACGCCACCACGGCGCCCAACGGCACCTCCTCCCTGCGCGCAAACAGCTGAACACGTCGCGGTCGTCACGGATACACCTCAACGCCATGCTGCCAAGTACCACCAGCGGACACAGCTTGAAGCCCTTGGAGGATCTGTCGTGCGTAGCACCTACCGACCAGGCATGACCAAGCGTAGCGCCTGTCGGTCAGGCATGACTTGACATCTCCACCGAAGCTCCATGCAAGACGAAGCCGCTCCACCTCCTGCCTCTGATGACTTCCAGTGTTGCTCCACAAAACGATGCTCCCAAGAGAGAAACGACACCGCAGTGCTGCCATCGTCCGGTCTGGAATGCCAGATCCTAGGGTTTTCCCGGGAGCAATACGAGTGGGTTGACAGTACTCACATGACGATGCCTTCATCAAGGTAACAACGTGGAACGCCGCCATCGCCCGTCGTCATCTGGGTTTTCACCGGCAACTACGCCTCCCCGACTCACAGCTGGTGCCAAATGACGGATCCCAAGATCCGAACACCCAGCCTCAGGCTGACCACCTATGACGGAAGAGATGACCACCACCGCCGGCTGCACCGGTCAGAACAGATCTGATAGGAGGTGCCGCCGACGAGACCACCAGGCCCTCCACGCCGCCGTCGCCGATCTGAAGGCAGCATGCACGCCACCGCAGCCAAGCCGGCCGCCGCCGCCCGAAGGGCCATCCGCAGCGCCCAGAGCCCTGGCCTCCGCCGCGCCAAGCCATCGCCGTCCGAGGACGAGCCGGCCTCCCACCGCCTGCAGCCATCCGCCGCGCCGCAGATACCAGATCGGTCGCGCCACCACACGCCTTGGGGTCCGCCCCACCTCGGAGACGCGCGAGAGAGGAGATCCCCCGCCACCGCCGTTGGCCCCCAGGCTTAGCCCGGCGGCGTCTTCCGGTAGCGGCGGAGGGAGAGGAGGAGGGAGTTTGCGGCGGCAGCGGCTAGGTTTCTGGCCGCCCGAGTCGCCCTAGGGGGAGGACGACGTGAGACGATTTGTACTTATCAGTTATTGTTAAAAAAACAAGTACTAAGGTCCGAGGCCCCATAACTTAAACATCAAAAAAGTTGCCATTGTCCGTGTTTCTATATATAAAGTGTCCCTTGATTTTCTACCAAGATTATTCCAATTTGTTGGATCATAAATATGTATGATAAGAAGTGTTCTTCATCCAGACTACTAGATTCTATAGATAGAAGATAAATTAAAGGACGTGCATGATTACTCACAAGATTATCATCTGTGTTGATATTAATATTTTCTTCGTCATCTTGTTTAACAATAGTTTGCTTCCATGTCATCCAGAAATAAAATCAATTTCTATAATCACTGCCAGATGCATACTTCGGGAAGACATGATAACACGCAATGCTGAAAATAAATAAGAGAACTGCATCAGTTGTTTTTTTCTTGAAAGATCCAGCAATTGCTGGCTTTTCATTGCATTAGCAGGAAGCAGTGGAAAAGAAACAAATGGGGGTTCGGGTCCTAGGACCGGTTACAAGTAAAGTGGCCTACTCCTCACGGTGGATCCCAGAAGGGGCTCTGCAAACCAGTGGCTCCGGGCTGTCGCCAAAGCTCCATATTGCCCAGCAAGTTAGGAGGATGATGGTTTTTGCTCCCTTTCTGAAAGCTGCCGGCGTTGCTTCAACCATCCTCTCCATAATCTGAACCGAACTCAAGGTCTTCCAAGAGTCGCTGAGGAGGAGATTTGAGCAGTTTTCTCTACTTCCCACCGAGCTCCATACGGCCAGTGCGGTGGGGAAGCACCAGAACAGGTGGTGCACCGATTCCAAGCTCCGGACACAGAGTTGGCAGAAGTAACTGTTGGGCCAACCGCATCGTTGGAGGCGATTATTTGTACAGAGACAATCCTTGAGCAGCAGCGAAGTGAAGAACTTGATGTTTCCCGATGCCCATGTTCTCCATACGAGGTCGCATGATTCAGATCGAAGCCTGCCCTGAAACTGCATTGCATAGGCCGGTCGTGCTGTGTACTGACCCTTTGCTTCCTGATTCCACCGGATGGTGTCTCGAGTGCCTTGTTGAATACTGTGGCAGCAGCGGTGATCTGACGGTTGTCGGTTGAAACTGCATCAGTTGTGGAACAGCGCCACGCCGGTGCCGGCTACGCATCCAGTGAACGACAATATGAATAATGATATACCTCCGATCGATGATGTGTGTGTGCTTGCACTGCTACACAACGCTAGAATCTGAAGACGGATAGCAAAGCGGGGGGCGGCGAACTGAATATTACGAAGGAAATTAGAATTTTGGAGAAAACAGAAAAGGAGCACCGAGCGGGCAGCCGCGAATAGACGAAGCGTCGGCGGCCGGTGGGAATTTTTGCGTGAATACATGATGGAATAGCCGAATAGGAAGGGATCAATCAGACCCTTTTTTTACGTGGACAAAGGAAGGGATCGATCACTGCGCTGACTGCGTGCGTATTTACGCGTCTGCCTGCGTTTTGCATGCGTTCCAGCCCATAGAATTTTTTTCTGTCCATCTGACACGGCAAAGCGGTCCCTCGCAAAAAAAAAGACACGGCAAAGCGGTGAAAGAGGAGGTTCCCCACGTGACCGCTAAGGCACGTGGGCACCTCCTCCACTGCCTTGGTGGCTGCAACGTCGGTGGCTCCTCTTCATCGCGGAGCATCGTGGCGACTGAGGAGAGGGTGGTCATGGAAGTAGAGCCATAGGAGTGCTGCAATGCTCCCCGCAAAAAAATAATAGGAGTGCTGCAACGCAGCAAATCCCTCGGCCTTCGTGAAGTCCTACGAGGGGCCGGCTTCCAACCCCGTGGAGGCCTGGGCCTACGATCGATCGCTAACCACCGCGGAGACATTCGCGGCGACATCGGCGCCTCGGCGGGGACCTCGGCAAGATTTCCTAGAGTGGTCACTCAGCAAGACCGCCGCCGCTGCCGGTAGGGGAAAGAGTCGGGCTCCCTGGCAAGGGTCAGAGTTTTCCAAGGTGACCCCCGCACATCGCAGTAGAAAGAAGAGCATCAGCCCAGGCGGTGGCTGGCGGTGCTTTTGCGCCCTTCCAGCACTAGAAGGACCACTCCGATGACGACGACGATGAAGGCACGTACGGTGACGGAGGTGCCGCCGTCCAGCCCGGCCACACCTCTGAGGGCACCATGCGCCACAAGCCAATTTAGGTTTTTTTAGGTTTTATTAGTTGAATGGATGGAATATCGTCCGGTTTATGTACAATATATTGAACTCATTTCCATTTGAATGAACTCCATTGTTTTTGCATGGATTATGTTCAAATTTGTTTGTATCGCGGGCGTTTACGACGAGCGTTGGATGACCGACTTTGGTATCACTATCGGGGGACGCATGTCGACGGATAATACTATGTCCGTATTGAGGACCGACGTTTGGAGACGCCATGAGCCGTACTATTTGTTGGCATGGATGTTTGTGTAGTACGTACTCACCTGTAAAGCTATCAATGTGATTTTAATATTATTTTCATCATGATCTATTATGGATTAAATCAATCAGAAAATTGCTAATGTATCCAACAATTTCTTGCACCCACTAGGGTAGTTTTGCCTTGTCATATCACGTAGCGGCATATATATAAAGAGGGCAGTGTCGCCGTGGTGGAATATATCTACAATGATACGGATTTCCGTACTCTTATTGTACTGTTGGAGTAGTTACCTGGACAGATAAACCGATTGATCCGTAATTAATTAATTTCAAGCTCGTACGTGTCCCCCTAGCTGCAGATGGAACATGCAGAAGATCGTTCCATTGATTAGCCTGATGCTGCAGATCGGCTACTCCTTCGAGGAAGCTCTCCTCCAATTAACTTTGCACAACATGCACTATCCATTAACTCAAGTCAAATCTGACATGTTTTCTAAGTCAATATATGCATGGCACGATGTTCTAGAGATAACCATGCATGTAAGTTTACTCCCACTATGGATATGGAGTAACCCTTGAAGGAAGCAAAGGTGCAGGAAGCTGTTGGCTTACAATGGAGATTAACCAGTTTACTGTCGGCTGTCAAGTCGTCGCCTACTCGGTCAAACAAGATTAGCGTGATCGGGAGCTGATAAACACTTGACATAGAAAAGAACCCACTAGGTTAGAGGCACAAGCACGGCTCCAACGTACATTTGCAAGATCACCTCAACGCTATAAATACCCATGCATTTCCATGGTCTACCATCAACCAATCTCATCTAGCAGTTGGCTACACTCTCACAATGGCTGCCATTAAGCTTGTGTCCCTTGGCTTGGTTGTGCTACTGAGCATTGGGTTAGCCAGCGCCACTAGGGTAGTTAGATACGCCAGCTCCACGGGGACAGGCTCGGGAGTGGGGAATGGTGGTGGCACTGTGAACGGCAGCGGTGGAGGGACTGGGAGTGGCAATGGGAATGCCTACAGTGGTAGTAGTGGAGCCCATGCAAATGCGGGAGGGGGCGGTAGCGGGGGTGGTGCGTCGCAGGATGGCGGCACTGGACATGGCGCTGGGTCCGGCGACGGCTCAAGCTCTAGCTATACAAGCGACGGAAGATATAGTTATGGTGGAGATTCTTACGCAGGCGGCAATGGTGGCGGTAGCGGTGGAGGACAGGCAGCGGGCCCTGGTTCCAGCGGTTCCGGAGCCGGTGGTGGTGCTGGTTCTGGCTCTAGCGCGGCAAGTGGTGGTTGGTACCAATATGCGAATGCAAATGCTAATGGTAATGGTGGAGGCACGGGAGATGGTCAGAACGGCGGCAGCGGTGGCGGCACGGGAGGTGGCAGCGGTAATGCTGGTGCATACCCTTAAGTTATCTCTATCTATGTGATAGATCTGAAGATGGAGCCCAGACTTTCATGTTTTTTCTTTTTTTCTGTTTGCACCTTGTGGCCCCGTTAGTTTGCAGCGTTTAAGTTCTTGTATGCTTTTTCATGTATACTAGTAGTATGGATGAATCAATAAAGGGCCCCATCAACTTGTGTTATTACTCTTCGCTGCCTCGGAATTTCAATTCATGCTTGGACTGATTCTTCAATGTGAAAACCTAGACTCTGGCTTTTGATGGTCGGATCCGGTGACGGCGGCGCTTGAACGTCGCTCCCTTTTTGAAGGCGTTTCTGTTGAAGAATCTCGTTGTTTTTGTGGTATCATGAGATAGTTGGTGCGGATATGGTCATTGTTGCAGATTGTCGGTCGCGGAATTGATCGCTTCTGGGTTTTTTTACTGCTTGCTTAGGTATGGCTTTGGTCTTATATGACTTTGTTATTTGCCGGCAGCTTTTTGTGTGTGTGTGTTGGTGTTGGCTGTGTGCATCCTAGTTATGCAGAGTCTGGGTGTGTGCTCATTTTTATTGTATTCACTTGATGCTTCATTTTGAGTAATAAAATTCACCCTTTATCAAAAAATATCAGACCAACAAATGAAGTGTTTTAGAAAACGGTTAAATACCTGGAAACCAAGCCCCTTGCTCTATTGGATTTCTATATAGTATACAACTAAACAAAGAATATGACGCTGTAATATTTCGGAACGGGAGAGTACGTAGTTAGCAAAAGCGTAGAAAAAAATTGTTTCGTGTGCGGGGTGGGAAGGAAGGCCTCAGAATCAATCACTGCCTTTCTTCGTGTGATATTTTCTCCGCTCCCTTACTTGGGCTAGGTTGTGCATGTCGCGCGTACAAATACAAATTGTTCACCAACAGCTATATCTTTCTAGGTCTACTCCATAAAGTTTTCCTATTTTATAGTTTTTGTAGGGTGGGGGGCATATGTCCCCTAGCCGTGATCTATGTAACACCTCGATAATCAAGCTACAATAACCTCACTCTAATATGCCATGTCATCATGTTTTACTAAGCCATTTTGCCACTTGCTGAAAACCCCGTCCGTGTCATCTTGCCAATAGCATCTTGGGGGGCTCATGCCAACTTGGTAGGACGCCGCCGCCACAAAAGAAGCTATGACCAACACCAAATTGACCTTCTGCTCCAACCATTTCCTCAGCCTGTCGATAACGTCATACCCTTGTTTGAGCACGAGCTCCTCAACATCGAGCGAATGGTGTGCCATCCTCTTATCTGAGAACAAAAGTCGGCAAAATGACATCATTGCAATATCAAGCCTTCGGTTTTACATCTAGCGGCCATAATATTTTTGCTGTTATATTTTCCTTTGAGGTTCTCTTGCTGCTATAATAACTGGGCATTTATCCATGAAAAATGTTTACTAATGGGCTAACCAATCGAAAAATGCATAGGAGTGCTCGTCCTCGCCTAGTCACGGTATTACACACCGTCGCATGTCTCAAGATTTGGGATAGGATAGGCTCGTCGGTCAGACGACGTGCTTTAATGTTTCCAGCTGGCCCACATGTGTCGTCACGTTTTTTTTGAGCAACTGTAACCTTTATTAAATAGTGAGGTTCATAGGGATACAGATGATGGCGGGCAAAATAGTGAGCCACAAATGGCGCCCAAAAGAAAGGGAGGAAGCTGCTTTCGCAAGGGCATGAGCTTCTCCATTGTGCTCACGTTTCTCATGAACAAACTGAACTGATTGAAATGATCCAGCACAATGATTGATCTCCCTTAAATAGTAGCGTAGTGGTATGGTGCTGTCGACCCAATATTAGCAATCACTTCCAAGTAGTCCAAAGCAACGCAAACTGAAGTAAGGTTCAGATCAGCCGCCAGGGACAAGGCCTCATTACATGCATGAGCTTCAAGCGCAGCCGCGTCTGTTATACCATCGAACACCATGGCCGAGGTACGTGCCATGCTTGTATCGACATACCATTGCTGCAGCTCCTCGCGTACCACTCCTAGATAGGCCATGTAACATCCCCAGCATCACCCTAATGTGATCTCCTCTCAATCATGATAAGTCATCGTCATTGCAATGCTTGACCACAGTGGTGAAACATCTTATTTCAAAATCCTTATCTGAGTTCAAATTCAAATGCAAGTGGAATTAGAAGTTGCTCAAATATTGCTGCAAAAATGTTCATCATTTGTCAAAAATTCTATAACAAATGATTGTTAAGGAAAACAACATCACCATATACTACAAAATGGTCCTAAGCATTTTAAACAGTGCCAAAATAGCATTATTAATGCCTTTTCCATTATTGAAAACCCCATTTGGAATCAAAACTTGTCCATACTTGTTATGGCAGAGCACATTATTCCCTAGTAATTGTTTTGGCCAGGCACACAATTTTGCTAAGTCATTTGGTGGCTAGTTTAATTGCAAAAGCCTGCTGCAAAAAAAAAGAAACAAAGCCCCCCCCCACTGCTGGGCTGTGGCCCAGCTGGCCACCAGGCCACAACCGGCCCACCTCTCCCCGCTTAACCCCCCCTACGCCTCCTCGAACCCTAGCCCGATCCACCACCACGCCCCCCCACTTTCCCCAGCCCCGCCCGAGCCAGCGCCCCCATCGCGCGATGCCGTCGCCCGTCTCCCTCCTCCATGGAGCCCATCCTCGCAGCCATCGCCCGGCGTTGCCTCACCGTCGTCCTCCTCGCCCCTCCACTTCCTGAAGCCACGGCCTCGCCTCGTCATCGACCTCGACCCCGTCGTCCCTCGCCGGCGCCTCGACGCCCACCGCCGCCGCACGTCGTCCTCGTCTCTTCCTCGCCGGACGCGACCACGAACCCTTCCTGGGCCCACTGCCGCCTCCCTATGCTCCGCTGTGAGCCCCTCGCCGTTTCCCCTTTTCCCCTGCCGTCCTCCGTCACCGAGGCCGCGCCCGGGCCTTGCGCTCGTCGCGTCCGTGCCCGTGGTCGCGTGCTACGCGCGAGCTCGCGCGCCCCGCATCGCAGTCCCTACGCGCCTGTGCCGCGCCGGCCACGCGCTGCCCTCCCCGGCGCGCTCACCGCGTCCCCGCAGCCCCAGCGCTCGCCGGCGTCGCCCTGTACCGCCGCCCTGCGTCGCCCTCCCGCTCCACCACAACTGCCTGCCCGTCTCCACCTAGCGCCGCGCCGCCCCTGCCTTGCAGCCCCGCCGCTGTCGTTGTTGCTTCGCCGCGCCGGCCGCGCCTCCTCGTGCCGCCTACCGTCGCCTCCTGCTGGCCGCCGCTCGTCGGCGCTGGCGCTTGCTGCCGTGGCCGGCGCCTCCCCAGCTGGCCTGGGCGCACGCCCGTTCGGGTGCGGCCCCGAACGCCAGCGCCCGTTTGGGCATCGCCTGCATCCGCCGCCCGGCGCCCGATAGACCCCTTTGGGCCTAAGACATGTGGGGCCCTGCCCTGGAACGGTTAAAAACAGTTTTTAAAAAATATATAAAATAATAAAAATAAAGTTAATTAATTAATTAATATAATTAATCATGTTAATTAACCTGTTAACTACATAATTAGTCTAACTAAATTTGTTAGTTTACTAGTCAGTCAATGACAGGGGGCCCCCGCCCTCTGTTGACCAGTCAAACTTTGACTGGTCAACTGGGTCCCCTGGCCCACATGTCAGCCTCTGTGTACATTCTGTGTACACAAGGCTGGGTACCCATAGCATTTTTCCTATTAATTTTGAATTAATAATAATTTCAGAAAATGGGTAAAACTTTGAAAATTCATATATAATAAACCGTAGCTCGAATCGAAAAACTTTGTACATGAAAGTTGCTCAGAACGACGAGACGAATCCGGATACGCAGCCCGTTCGTCCGCCACGCATCCCTAGCATAGCGAACACGCAACTTTCTCCCTCCGTTTCATCTGTCCGAAAACGCGAAACACCGGGATTCTTTCCCGGATGTTTCCCTCCTTCGCCGGTATCACCTCCTACCGCGTTAGGTCACACCCAGCACATCATATTGCCATGTTATGCTTTGTGGTGCTATGTTTGCTTTATATTTACTGTTTCTTCCCCCTCTTCTCTCTGGTAGACCCCGAGACCGATGATGCCGCTGTGATCGACTACGTCACCGACGACCCCCTCCTTGTCTGAGCAACCAGGCAAGCAAACCCCCCTTGAGCATTCCAATATCGCCCATTTCCTTCCCTCTCATGCTTGCATTAGAACTGCTACTGCTTTCTGTATGATCCTACTCTGATGCATAGCCTGTTGTTGTTACCTGTTTTCATACCTTAGCTGCTTATCCTAAACTGCTTAGTATAGGTTGGTTAGTGATCCATCAGTGACCCCCACCTTGTCCTTGTTGCCCCTGCTTCATCATTGAAGACCCGATCAACGGGATCAAAGACCAGGCCTCGACACCGCACATCAACCCCCCTAGTTGTACGACTACAGAGTTACCATCGAGTGCCGAGGATGGAACCTCTTACATCACTCCTGATGAGATCTCTATAGTGTAACTAACTGGTCGAGGTTATCGAGCGTGATTTCCTCCTTAACCACTTCCGATACGACTCTGTCGTGCAACCCCTCAAGTCTGAACCTCGAGGGTGGGTCCTCTTACGTTCACCTTGATGATAACATCGAGTGGAATTCTTCAGGGGTGATTCCTCGGGTTTTCCCCTTGGTGTTAGACACACGGTTACTATGGTTACTATGACTTTACCCTGAGCCATGTTACTAAAGACGGGTCGTCCCCGAGGGGTACCCGCACGAGCTTAATAGCGAGTGATGTGGAGTCGAGCGGACCTGGAAGGTGCCCGCGAGATACTTACGAGGCGTGGCCGGGCATTCTTAGCCCTTGTCACAAGTACTCGAGACGGGGCGACGGGGTCACATCGATCGTGAGTCTCTGCTCGTTACCGCGCGTTCCTAATCCACTACGATTTGGATATTTGATCCGAGGGGCCTCTGGCCTGATAGCACTAACCATCACGTGGGCATAGTATGGGCGTTCTGCGTCGTATACATCAGCCAAAGCTTAATAGACGTTAGCGACTGAGCGGCGCGCGCCGGGTTGGACTGGAAAGCACCTACCTTGTTGAAGGAGGTAGCTAGGTCTGCTCACCGGCCGCGTTCGCAACGTGCAGGAGTTCCCGGGGAGATGGCCCATGACCCCTGGGCATAGGTTTAGTCCGTCGTGCTGGCCTCTCTTTTAAGCCTAGGTCGGGTTGCGGCGTATTGTTTGGCCGAGGCCGGGCATGACCCAGGAAAGTGTGTCCGGCCGGAGTTAATCAAGCGTGGTGGGTAAGTTGGTGCACCCCTGCAGGGAAGAAAACATCTATCGATAGCATGTCCTACAGTAACAGACACTTGGAGTTGTATCCCGATCGATACAACTAGAACTGGATACTTGAGGTGAGACATGGTGATGAGAATTGGATTGTGATGATAACTGGATAGTATGGCTCTGGGATTGCTTTCTCGCAGGGAGTCGAGAAAGGATCTCTGGACGAGGTTGATAACATTACTGCTACTTTACTTTATGCTACTCTACTCCCTCCTGTTGCTGCAAGATGGTGGTTTCCAGAAGATGCTAGTCTTCGATAGGCTAGGCTTTCCCCTTCCCTTCTGGCATTCTGCAGTTTAGTCCACAGATACAACCCAACTCCTTTGATACAGATGCATACTTGGTTTAGATTTGATGTAAGTCTTGCGAGTACTTTGGATGAGTACTCACGGTTGCTTACTACCTCTTTTTCCCCTATACCCGGTTGTTGCGACCAGATGACGGATCCCAGGAGCCAGACGACGCCATTGAAGACTACTACTCCCCGGAGGATGCCTACTACTACGCGAAGACCGCAGATGACTAGGATTAGTTAGGAGGCTCCCAGGCAGGAGGCCTTGCCTTTTCGATCGTTGTTGCTTTTGTGCTAGCCTTCTTAAGGCACACTTGTCTAACTTATGTCTGTACTCAAATATTGTTGCTTCTGCTGACTCTTGTGTATTCGAGCTTATGTATTCGAGCCCTCGAGGCCCCTGGCTTGTAATATAAAGCTTGTATTATTTTAATTTGTGTCTAGAGTTGTGTTGTGATATCTTCCCGTGAGTCCTTGATCTTGATCGTACACATTTGCGTGTATAATTAGTGTACGATTGAATCGAGGGCGTCACAGGCCACCATCAACTTTTAATTTCACTTCCCCACCCATTGGAGGGAGCCACTTTGATCTCATGGCTGTAGCAGTCCCATGTAAAATCCTCGGATTAAGCTGCAGGTTCCTGCCTTTGACATGCAAGTCCCGGGCTGGTGTATGAAGCTTGACCAAGGCTAAGTCCTCCAGGAACTTTGTGATGAAACAAGAAGTACTAATGGGGCTCTGGTACTGATTATCATGTATAGCACGTCGTCTCGCCCACCAAATTGCCCACATTGTTACGAGCACTCGTGTAATCTCTCTCTCTGGGAGTGTGTCAATGAGCCAAAACATCCAAAGTCTAGCGTCCTCCGACCGGTTAGAGATAACGACTGAAGTTAATTCCTCATAATCTAGAGCCCACACACACCTTGCCATATGACAGTCTAATAAAGAATGTCACCAAGTGTCGACCGATATGTTGCATATGGAGCATGCGGGGGAATCAGCCATCTTCCTGTGATTTCGGACCTCACCAGTAGGGATCGAACAATTTGCAAGTTGCCACGCAAAGACCTTCACCTTGGATGGTATGTTCAAACTCCAAAGCTTCTTCCAAGATCGACGGTCTTCTTCTGAATGTGAATGTCCCGGAACGTGCTCTAACTAGTCCGTTCGCTGCTGTTTGGTAGAAGCTAGCAGCCGATAGGCTGACCGCACTATGAATATGCCCTTCCGCTCGTAATGCCAGGACCAAAAATCTTCCTGGACTCTTGTACTCAGCGGAATATTAAGGATCGCCTCTTTGTCCATAGCGAAAAATTGCTCATCTAGGACAGCACAATTCCAAGATGACGTGGTATGATCAATCAAGTCAAAAACCTTCTCTGGCGGGTTGGGAGTGTTGGAGCATACAGGTCGCAGTTTGTGATCCCGTGGGATCCAGTTATCGTGCCAAATATTCATGCCGCTGCCGATCCAATCCTCTTAATAAGTCCCAGATTGAGAGCTTCTCTCCCTTCATATATGGACCGCCAAACCTGAGAAGGATTCTTCCCCAATTCTGCCTCCAGAACAGTGCATGAGGGGTAGTAAACCGACTTGAGTATTCAAGCACTGAGGGAGTCAGGCTCCTGCAATAGCCACCAAGCTTGGCGAGCCAGTAATGCCAGGTTGAATAGCTCAATGTCGCGGAACCCCATGCCTCCCATATATTTTGGTTGTGACATGATCTCCCACGAAACCCACGTTGTTTTCCTCTCACCCTTCCTAGACCCCCACCAAAATTTCCCAAGTAGTCCAATAATATGATTACATAAACCTCGTGGAAGCTTGAAGCACGCCATAGAGTAAGTCGGGATTGCTTGGGCTACCGATTTGATAAGAACCTCTTTACCTCCAGCTGAGAGTGCCTTCTCCATCCAACCGTGAACCTATTTCCAGATGCTGTCCTTGAGATATTTAAAGGACCCCTCCTTAGCTCTTCCCACATCAGAAGGGAGTCCTAAGTATTTCTCTGAAAGTTTTTCATTTTGTACATTCAAGACCTGCATAACCTCCTTTCTCAAAAGATCAGAACACCCCTTACTGAAGAAAATAGATGACTTGTCTTTATTTGTACGTTGTCCCGAGGCATCACAATATTTCTGCAACAAAACATCCACCCACTTGGCCATCTCAGGTGTAGCATAAAAAAGAGCAAGCTATCATCGGCAAACAACAAATGATTAACTCATGGGGCACTAGAGGGCACCTGAATACCATGAATGCTCCCATTCGGACTAGCAGATTTCAGTAAACATGAAAGTCCCTCGACCGCCAATAAAAATAGGTAGGGTGAAATGGGATCCCCCTGTAGTATTCCCCGTGTGGGTTTGAACTCTTCCAGTTTACCTCCATTAAACATGACAGAAAAGGATACGGATGTGACACACCTCATAATAGCCTCCGTAAAACGTGGACTAATTCCCAGCTTCAGCATCACTACCTTCAAATACGCCCACTCGAGCATATCATACGCCTTCATCATGTCCAGTTTCAATGCACAAAATCTGTTTCCCTTTACTTTCCTTGTTTTCATATAGTGTAAACACTCATAAGCAGAGATAAAATTGTCAGTGATAAGTCGTCCTGGTACAAATGCAGACTGTTCCTCAGAGATAATGTCGGGAAGAATGAGTTTGAGTCGGTTGGCCAGTACCTTTGATGCAATCTTGAAGATCACATTGCAGAGACTGATCGGTCTCCTAAGTTTTTTGGACTCGAGATCTTGGGAATAAGAACAATGAACGTCTTGTTTATCTCCTCCAGGGAATCATCGCCACTAAGAACATGCAACACCATATTAGTTACCTCATGTCGCACAACTCCCAGTGCCTCTAAAAGAAGTGTGCAGGAAATCCGTCGAGCCCAGGGGCCTTTGTAGGAAACATTTGGAAGAGTGCTGATTTCACTTCCTCCTTGCAAAAAAGGTGCATTAAGTTGACTGTTCATGAGATCACTAACCTTCGTAGGTATGTGTGACAACACTTCTTCCTTGCCTATAGTATTTTCGAAAGCGTATAATTTCTCATAGAAACTAGTTGCCATGTCTTCCATCTACTCATAGTACCATCAGCCCTTTGGAGCTCACTGATGCGATTTTTTGCCTTGCGCACAGTTGCTTTTTTGTGAAAAAAATTGTATTACTATCGCCCTCTGCCAGCCATTGAATACGAGCCCGTTGACGCCCCATAACTTCCTCTCGATAACATAATTCTACCATGCGAGCCTCTACATCTTTTTCATCTTGGTCCAGGCCAACTCTCGATTGTATTGTTCGTAGCTCTTCCAATCTACGTCTCAAGTGCCTTAGTTCTGACCGAACTGAACCAAACGTGTTGTGACCCCAACGCTGCAATTTGGAAGCTAGCTGTGTGAGTTTTTCTGCAAACCCGGATAATGAATGCGCCCTTCCAGTAGCCCTCCATGCATGTTCTACAACTGCGGCAAACCGGCCATCCCTCTCCCACATGCATTCGTATCTGAAAAGGGCGTTGGGCTGCCCGAACACCTGCATCCACTCGGCCGGTTTCCAGCAAGATAGGGCAATGGTCTGACTTAACTGTTGTTAGGTGTTCCCAGCTAGCAAAGGGAAAAAGTGATGACCAACATGTCGTTGCAAGGGCTCTGTCCAGCCGGACACGACAGTAGTGCCCGCCCGCGACCTTCTTTTCCCATGTCCAATCCAAGCCTCTATACCCCAGGTCATCTAGAGCACACACATCAACCGCGTCCCTGAAAACATCCATCTGCGCACTATCACGCTCATTAGGGCCCATCTGCTCCTCTTTCCTAAGGATCCCGTTAAAATCACCAATGCAAACCCACGGCAGGGTACTTTCTCCTCTCAATCGCCTCATAATGTCCCAAGTCTTGTAACGGAGACTTCTATTTGCCTCTCCATAGAAGCAAGAAAGGCACCATTGATCTTTACCTGGTTCCTTAACCCAGGCATCCACACGATACTGTGAAAAATTCTTTATTGAAACATCTAGGGAATTCTTCCAAAAAATACAAATTCCGCCACTGTGGTCACTACTTCCTACTCCGAAACTGAAATCAAAACCTAATGAAAAACGAAGACCTTCAACTCGATTCTTTGGCAGTTGCGTTTCAAGTAAACAGAAAATCGGTGAACTCCCTCTCCACGAGACCGCGGAGCTCTCTGACCGTCGCGGGATCGCTAATCCCATGACAGTTCCAGCATAGGGAATTCATTGGGCCTGGCGGCGCTCCGGCTCGGAGCCCGCCAATAATGCCATCTGGTTGTTCTTGTTCGATGAGACCCCTTTCTTTGCCTTCTTTTGCTCTTTTGGTGAAACGTACACCGGCAGCAGCGACGGCGTGCCACTGGCCTGGCTGATGGAAGGCGCCAACTTGTCTACATCTTCCCTTGAAACTGTGTTGACCAAAGTCAGATCACTGCTAGCCTGCAACCCCTTCCCTATGTGATCCGCCACTCCTGGCACCGTAGCGCTAGCTAGCATAGCCGCGTTAAGGTTACGACGCGCAGCTGGCTCTTCAGCACCCCTTGCCGTTCTGGAGGGTCTAGTATGTTTTAGTGGACTGGTAACATCATCGTCTAGCTTTTCTCCAGTATCCAGCCTGGCTTCCTCGGATGACCTTTTGCGCGAGGGTGACCTCTGGCGAGGCGGTGGATCACCTCGGCCAGTCCTGCCAGCCCTCCCACGCCCTCCTGACCTACCACCACGGGTACCTTGGCTTCAAACTTGCGGTTCCTACGCTGTTTCCTTTCTCTGAGCTAGCATCCAGCCCCCCCTCGTAACCCCCCGAGAATCAAGCTACAGTAACCTCACCCTAATTATGCCATGTCACCACCAAATTACTGAGCCAATTGTCATTTTATTAAAATCAAAGTCAAATTCAAATTTAAAATACAAGTCAAATTATTATTTATTCAAATGGTAAATAAAAAATGTTCATTAGGTTGAAAATATTCACCACATAATTTTCTTGCATTAACAAACAATTTTGGAGATGTTTAAAATGCCCCTAGGAATAATAACAGTGGACCAACAATCAATTAGTTAACCTTTTCAATTTCTAAATAGTTAAACGATCTGAAACGGTTTGAAACCTTTGGTGCAGCCCCAGGGTGTTTCCCTGTATTTGTGTGACAAGTTTCATATTAAAAAAAATTAATTGCTATCCAAACTAAATAGGAAACAGTAGTAGTTTTTGTTACAGAAATGTAAAATAGGAAAATGGCACTATGCACTTAGGCCTAGCAATGCACAGACCTTGGCCCAACCCAACAACCCGCCTCTGTATCTCCTTCCTACTGCTCACAGGATCACGTTGGATGCGTGTGCGCCGTCCATGGCGCGGCTAGCGCACGCGTCCGTCATCCGGCGACCCTCCTCGCGGGTTAAGAGCATCCCCGAACCCCCGCGAACCCTAGATGCTCTCCCCCTCTTCCTCTCGTGCCGCTTCTCCCTCACAGCACGAACCCGAGCGAAGCCGTCGCCGTGTCGTCGTGGTCTTCGTGGCCATGGTCATCCCCCAGCGACGACAAGATGTCTAGAGGAATCGTCGTCCTCTTCTCCGTCGACTTCAACCACCGGACCAAGCTGGGAGGCCCTCGCGCGTCGCCATCGAACTCATCTCCGCTTCTGCATCTCGACGGCCGCCGTCGACAATTCGTTTGATCCGGTGCAACCCCGAGCCTGCTGACCCTCATTGCCGCACCAATGTGAGCTCCTCCCATGTTTCCCCCTCGCCCCGGTCTCGATCCATCGTCGGAGTGCGTCCCCTGCCCATAGCCGTAGCCGTCGTCCGTCGAGGCCAGCGCCCGCGCGACTCGCGTCCGCCCCACCCCACGTCGTGACCACCTCGTGCCCGCGCCTCGCCTTGCCTCCCTGCCGCGCTAGGCCACGTCCGGGCCTCGTTCGCCCCTGTGCCTGGCCAAGCCCGCAACCGTCCCGCGCTTATCCTCGTCGCGCCCCTGCACCTGACACCGCGGCCGTCGGCGCCGCCGACTGCTGGCCGTGCCCGACGCTGCGGCCCTGCCCTCAGCGCATACGCGCCACCCCGTCGCTTGCCGCCCAGCGCCCCGCTGCTCATCCCGCATGCCGCTCTTCCTCTAATGCTTCTTGCCGTTCCTGCTGCCGCTGCTGCTGCGTGTTCTAGCTGCTGCCGCTGCTTTGGCTTCTGTCACTGCTGCTGCTCTTAGTTCCTGCTGCCGCTGCCTTTGCTTGCTTGCACTACTACCTCCCGCTACTTTGCTGCTGTTGAGAATGGCCATAGCTGCTGCCTCTACGCCCATGTGTGTTGACCATGGTCACACAACCGTGGCACAGCCACTGAACGTGAGGCACGGCTGTACCAATGGCCGGCCTAGTTAATTAGGAGTAGGCTAGATTAGGGGCTAATTAGTACTAGTTAAAATTAGTTGCTACCCTATGAGATGTGGGTCCCATTTAATTAGGTTAGTTTATTTGTTTAATTAGTCAAATGTGTAGATGACATGTGGCCCCTTCTAGATTATTTTAGTCTAGCTACTTTTATTAGCTCTTGGGACACTTACATATGTGTCCCTTGACCTAGTTGACCAGTCAACATGCACTAATCAACTGCTATTGACCCTACTGACTGGACCATCCCTGACCCCGCTGTCATACACAGTGGCTAGCTGCTGCTGTGTATAAAAGTTATTACACCATTTTCATTCGAATTTATTAATTAAACTAAATTCAAAAATTGTTTAAAACTTTGAAAATTAATATAAAATAAACCGTAGTTTGGATGGAAAAACTTTATACATGAAAGTTGCTCAGAACGATGAGACGACTTCGAATACGTAGACCGTTCGTCCGCCACACATCCCTAACATAGCGAACACGCAACTTTCACCCTCTGGTTCATCTATCCGAAAACGCGAAACACTGGGGATACTTTCCTCGGATGTTTCCCCCCTTCGCTGGTAGCACCTAGAACTGCGTTAGGTCATCCCTAGCATCTCGTATTGCCATGTTATGCTTTGTGATGCTTTGATTGCCTGTTATTTATTATGTTCCCCCTCCATTATTTCTTTACGGTAGGCCCCGAGACCGCGATTGAACCAGCGATCGCCTACTTCACCTTCGAGGGTCCGTTTCTGTCTACAAAGCAACCAGGCAAGCCCCCCCTTTGATCACCACATATCGCTTACTCTTCTCTCTACTTCTTGCATTAGAGTAGTGTAGCATGTTACTGCTTCCGTTAATCCTATCCTGATGCATAGCCTGTCCTTGCTATTACTGTTGTTACCTTTACCTGCAATCCTAATGCTTAGTATAGGATACTAGTTTATCATCAGTGGCCCTACATTCTTGTCCGCCTGCCATGCTATACTATTGGGCCGTGATCACTCGGGAGGTGATCACGGGTATATACTTATACTTATATACATACTATACAAGTGGTGACTAAAGTCGGGTCGGCTCGTTGAGTACCCGCATGTGATTCTGATGTGGGGGTTGAAGGGGCAGGTGGCTCCATCCAGGTAGTGGTGGGCCTGAGTTCCCGACGGCCCCCGACTGTTACTTTGTGGCGAAGCGACAGGGCAGGTTGAGACCACCTAGGAGAGAGGTGGGCCTGGCCCTGGTCGGCGTTCGCGGTTACTTCAAGATAACACGCTTAACGAGATCTTGGTATTTGATCTGAGTCTGGCTACTGGCCTATACGCACTAACCAACTACGCAGAAACAATTATGGGCACTCGACGTCGTGGTATCAGCCGAAGCCTTTGTGACATCAGCGACTGAGCGGCGCGCGCCGGGTTGGACTGGAACACCTACTCTTGTATAAGGGAGGCTAGGTCTGCTCACCGGCTGCGTACGCAACGTGCATGTGTGCAATGGGCGATGGGCCTAGACCCCTGCACGCATAGGATTTAGACCGGCGTGCTGACCTCTCTGTTGTGCCTAGGTAGGGCTGCGACGTGTTGATCTTCCGAGGACGAGCATGACCCAGGCAAGTGTGTCCGGACAAAGGAGATCGAGCGTGTTGGGAAATGTGGTGCACCCCTGCAGGGAAGTTAATCTATTCGAATAGCCGTGATCTTCGGTAACAGGACGACTTGGAGTTGTACCTTGACCTTATGACAACTAGAACCGGTTACTTAATAAAACACACCCTTTCAAGTGCCAGATATAACCCGGTGATCGCTCTCTAACAGGGCGACGAGGGGAGGATCATCGGTTAGGATTATGCTATGCGATGTTACTTGGTGAACTTACCATCTACTCTCTTCTACATGCTGCAAGATAGAGGTGGCCGGAAGCGTAGTCTTCGAAAGGACTAGCTATCTGTTAGGGAACGTAGCATAAATTCAAAATTTTCCTACGTGTCACCAAGATCTATCTATGGAGTCATCTAGCAACGAGGGAGGAGTGGATCTACATACCCTTGTAGATCGCGCGCGGAAGCGTTCAAGAGAACGGGGTTGATGGAGTCGTACTCGTCGTGATCCAAATCATCGATGATCCTAGCGCCGAACGGACGGCACCTCCGCGTTCAACACACGTACGGAGCAGCGACGTCTCCTCCTTCTTGATCCAGCAAGGGGGGAGGAGAGGTTGATGAAGATCCAGCAGCACGACGGCGTGGTGGTGGAAGTAGCGGGATTCCAACAGGGCTTCGCCAAGCGCTGCGGGAGGAGGGAGATGTGTCATGGGAGGGAGAGGGAGGCGCCAGGACTTAGGTGTGGCTGCCCTCCCTTCCCCCCACTATATATAGGGCCAAGGGAGAGGGGGGGGCGCAGCCTTGGCCCTTCCTCCAAGGAAGGGTGCGGCCAGGGAGGAGTCCCACCTCCCCAAGGCACCTAGGAGGTGCCTTCCCCCTTTAGGACTCTTCCTTTCCCTTATCTCTTGGCGCATGGGCCTCTTGGGGCTGGTGCCCTTGGCCCATACAGGCCAAGGCGCACCCCCTACAGCCCATGTGGCCCCCGGGGCAGGTGGCCCCACCCGATGGACCCCCGGGACCCTTCCGGTGGTCCCGGTACAATAACGGTGACCCCGAAACTTGTCCCGATAGCCGAAATAGCACTTCCTATATATAATTCTTTACCTCCGGACCATTCCGGAACTCCTCGTGATGTCCGGGATCTCATCCGGGACTCCGAACAACTTTCGGGTTACCGCATACTAATATCTCTATAACCCTAGCGTCACCGAACCTTAAGTGTGTAGACCCTACGGGTTCGGGAGACATGCAGACATGACCGAGATGACTCTCCGGTCAATAACCATCAGCGGGATCTGGATACCCATGTTGGCTCCCACATGTTCCACGATGATCTCATCGTATGAACCACGATGTCAAGGACTTAATCAATCCCGTATACAATTCCCTTTGTCTAGCGGTACGATACTTGCCCGAGATTCGATCGTCGGTATCCCGATACCTTGTTCAATCTCGTTACCGGCAAGTCTCTTTACTCGTTCCGTAACACATCATCCCGTGATCAACTCCTTGATCACATTGTGCACATTATGATGATGTCCTACAGAGTGGGCCCAGAGATACCTCTCCGTCACACGGAGTGACAAATCCCAGTCTCGATTCGTGCCAACCCAACAGACACTTTCGAAGATACCCGTAGTGCACCTTTATAGTCACCCAGTTACATTGTGACGTTTGGCACACCCAAAGTATCCTACGGTATCCGGGAGTTGCACAATCTCATGGTCTAAGGAAATGATACTTGACATTAGAAAAGCTTTAGCATACGAACTACATGATCTTGTGCTAGGCTTAGGATTGGGTCTTTGTCCATCACATCATTCTCCTAATGATGTGATCCCGTTATCAATGACATCCAATGTCCATGGTCAGGAAACCGTAACCATCTATTGATCAACGAGCTAGTCAACTAGAGGCTTACTAGGGACATGGTGTTGTCTATGTATCCACACATGTATCTGAGTTTTCTATCAATACAATTCTAGCATGGATAATAAACGATTATCATGAACAAGGAAATATAATAATAACCAATTTATTATTGCCTCTAGGGCATATTTCCAACAGTCTCCCACTTGCACTAGAGTCAATAATCCAGTTCACATCGCTATGTGACTAACACTCAAGGTCACATCCCCATGTGACTAACACCCAAAGAGTTTACTAGAGTCAATAATCTAGTTCACATTACCATGTGATTAACACTCGATGAGTTCTGGGTTTGATCATGTTATGCTTGTGAGAGATGTTATAGTCAACGGGTCTGAATCTTTCAGATCCGTATGTACTTCGCAAATTTCTTATGTCATCTTGTAGATGCAACTACTACGCTACATTTGGAGCTATTCCAAATAACTGTTCTACTTGGAGCTATTCTAAATTGTTGCTCCATTATACGTATCTGGTATCTCTACTCAGAGCTATCCGGATAGGTGTTAAGCTTGCATCGACGTAACTCTTTACGTCGAACTCTTTATCACCTCCATAACCGAGAAAATTCCTTAGTTCACTAGTTACTAAGGATAACTTTGACTGCTGTCTAGTGATCCACTCCTGGATCACCTTTGTACCCTCTTGCCAGACATGTGGCAAGGCACACATCAGGTGCGGTACTCAGCATGGCATACCGTATAGAGCCTATGACAAAAGCATAGGGGACGACATTCGTCCTTTCTCTTTCTTCTGCCGTGGTCGAGCTTTAAGTCTTAACTTCATACCTTACAACTCAGGCAAGAACTCCTTCTTTGACTGATCCATCTTGAATACCTTCAAGATCATGTCAAGGTATGTGCTCATTTGAAAGTACCATTAAGCGTTTTGATCTATCCTTATAGATCTTGATGCTCAATGTTCAAGTAGCTTAATCCAGGCTTTCCATTGAAAAACACTTTCCAAATAACCCTATATGCTTTC
This sequence comes from Triticum urartu, assembly GCF_003073215.2. NCBI lineage: Eukaryota > Viridiplantae > Streptophyta > Magnoliopsida > Poales > Poaceae > Triticum > Triticum urartu. Next base: position 584,903,231 of record NC_053028.1, read on the forward strand.
CAGAAATTCTACATCATTTCTGATCCATAATATGTCAACAACATATACTCATCAGAAATTCTATAGTGCTCCCACTCACTTCTTTGGAAATACAAGTTTCTCATAAACTTTGTATACACCCAAAACTTTGATCATCTCATCAAAGCATACATTCCAACTCCGAGATGCTTACTCCAGTCCTTAGAAGGATTGCTGGAGCTTTGCATACTTATTAGCATCTTTCAGGATTGACAAAACCTTCCGGTTGTATGACATACAACCTTTCCTCAAGAAAATCGTCGAGGAAACAATGTTTTGACATCCTATCTGCAAGATTTCATAAATAATGCAGTAATCCATCGCTTCTCCATAGCTCGTAGGTTCATTATTGTCTAGCAACATGACTTCCAAGACAGGATTATGTACCACTCTGAAGTAGTACGCATCCTTGTCATCCCACGAGGTTTGGCAGTGACTTGATCTGAAGTTTCATGATCACTATCATAAGCTTCCACTTCAATTGGTGTAGGTGCCACAGGAACAACTTCCTGTGCCCTGCCACACACTAGTTGAAGAGACGGTTCAATAACCTCATCAAGTCTCCACCATCCTCCCACTCAATTCTTTCGAGAGAAACTTTTCCTCGAGAAAGGACCCGATTCTAGAAACAATCCCTTATTGCTTTCGGATCTGAGACAGGAGGTATACCCAACTGTTTTGGGTGTCCTATGAAGATGCATTTATCCGCTTTGGGTTCGAGCTTATCAGCCTGAAACTTTTCCACATAAGCGTCGCAGCCCCAAACTTCTAAGAAATGACAGCTTAGGTTTCTCTAAACCATAGTTCATACGGTGTCATCTCATCGGAATTACGTGGTGCCCCTTTTAAAGTGAATGTGGTTGTCTCTAATGCCTAACCCATAAACTATTGTGGTAATTCGATAAGAGACATCATGGTATGCATCATATCTAATAGGGTGCAATTATGATGTTCGGACACACCATCACACTATGGTGTTCCAGGCTGTATTAGTTGTGAAACAATTTCCACAATGTTTTAATTCTGTGCCAAACTCGTAATTCAGATATTCATCTCTATGATCCTATCATAGATCTTTTATCCTCTTGTCACGACGATCTTTCAACTTCACCCTGAAATTACTTGAACCTTTCAATAATTCAGACTTGTGATTCATCAAGTAAATATACTCAACATCTACTCAAATCATCTGTGAAGTAAGAACATAACGATATCCACTACACGCCTCAGCACTCATTGGACCGCACACATCAAAATGTATTACTTCCAACAAGTTGCTTTCTAGTTCCATTTTACTGAAAACGAGGCTTTCAGTCATCTTGCCCACGTGGTATGATTTGCATGTCTCAAGTGATTCAAAATCAAGTGAGTCCAAACGATCCATCTGTATAGAGTTTCTTCATGCATATCTACCAACAAACATGGTTCGCATGTCTCAATCCTTTCAAAAATGAGTGAGTCCAAAGATCCATCAACATGGAGCTTCTTCATGCGTTTTATACCGATATGACTTATGCGGCAGTGCCACAAGTAGGTGGTACTATCATTACTATCTTTTGGCATGAACATGTGTATCACTACGATGGAGATTCAATAAACCATTCATTTCAGGTGTAAGACCATTGAAGGTATTATTCAAATAAACAGAGTAACCATTATTCTTTTTAAATGAATAACCGTATTGCGATAGACATAATCCAATCATGTCTATTCTCAACGCAAACACCAATCTCGATGGTTGAGCGAGCGTGCGATGCTTGATCATATCAACACTTCCAACACATATCGTCAGCTCACCTTTAGCTAGTCTCCGTTTATTCCGTAGCTTTTATTTCGAGTTACTAACACTTAGCAACCGAACCGGTATCTAATACCCTGGTGCTACTAGGAGTACTAGTAAAGTACACATCAACACAATGTATATCCAATATACTTCTATCGACCTTGCCAGCCTTCTCATCTACCAAGTATCTAGGGTAATTCTGCTCCAGTGGCTGTTCCCCTTATTACAGAAGCACTTAGTCTCGGGTTTGGGTTCAACCTTGGGTTTCTTCACTAGAGCAGCAGCTGATTTGCCGTTTCATGAAGCATCCCTTTTTGCCCTTGCCCTTCTTGAAACTAGTGGTTTCACCAACCATCAACAATTGATGCTCCTTCTTGATCTCTACTTTTGTGGTGTCAAACATCGCGAATATCTCAAGGATCATCATATATGTCCCTGATATATTATAGTTCATCACAAAGCTCAAGCAGCTTGGTGGTAATGACTTCGGAGAACCATCACTATTTCATCTGGAAGATCAACTCCCACTCGATTCAAGCGATTGTTGTACTCAGACAATCTGAGCACAAGCTCAACAATTGAGCTTTTCTCCCTTAGTTTGTGGGCTAAGAAAATCGTCGGAGGTCTTATACCTCTTGACGTGGGCACGAGCCTGAAATCCCAATTTCAGCCCTCGAAACATCTCATATGTTTCGCGACGTTTCAAACCCGTCTTCGGTGCCTCAATTCTAAACCGTTTAACTGAACTATCACGTAGTTATCAAAATGTGTATGTCAGATGTTCGCAACATCCACAGACGACGTTCGAGGTTCAGCACACTGAGCGGTGCATTAAGGACATAAGCCTTCTATGAAGCAATGAGGACAATCCTCAGTTTACGGACCTAGTCCGCATAATTGCTACTATCAACTTTCAACTAAATTTTCTCTAGGAACATAACTAAATAGTAGAACTGAAGCGCGAGCTACGACATAATTTGCGAAGACCTTTTGACTATGTTCAGGATAATTAAGTTCATCTTATGAACTCCCACTCAGATAGACATCCCTCTAGTCATCTAAGTGATTACATGATCCGAGTCAACTAGGCCGTGTCCGATCATCACGTGAGACGGACTAGTCAACATCGGTGAACATCTTCATGTTGATCGTATCTTCTATACGACTCATGCTCGACCTTTCGGTCTCTTGTGTTCCGAGGCCATGTCTGTACATGCTAGGCTCGTCAAGTTAACCTAAGTGTTTTGCATGTGTTCCGAGGCCATGTCTGTACATGCTAGGCTCGTCAACACCCGTTGTATTCGAACGTAAGAATCTATCACGCCCGATCATCACGTGGTGCTTCGAAACGACGAACTTTCGCAACGGTGCACAGTTAGGGGGAACACTTTCTTGAAATTTTAATGAGGGATCATCTTATTTACTACCGTCGTTCTAAGCAAATAAGATGTATAAACATGATAAACATCACATGCAATCAAATAGTGACATGATATGGCCATCATCACTTTGCTCCTTTTGATCTCCATCTTCGGGGCTCCATGATCATCATCGTCACCGGCATGACACCATGATCTCCATCATCGTGTCTTCATGAAGTTGTCTCGCCAACTATTACTTCTACTACTACAGCTAACGGTTAGCAATAAAGTAAAGTAATTACATGGCGTTGTTCAATGACACGCAGGTCATATAATAAATAAAGACAACTCCTATGGCTCCTGCCGGTTGTCATACTCATCGACATGCAAGTCGTGATTCCTATTACAAGAACATGATCAATCTCATACATCACATATATCATTCATCACATCCTTTTGGCCATATCACATCACATAGCATACCTTGCAAAAACAAGTTAGACGTCCTCTAATTGTTGTTTGCATGTTTTACGTGGCTGCTATGGGTTTCTAGCAAGAACGTTTCTTACCTACGCAAAAACCACAACGTGATATGCCAATTGCTATTTACCCTTCATAAGGACCCTTTTCATCGAATCCGATCCGACTAAAGTGGGAGAGACAGACACCCGCTAGCCACCTTATGCAACTAGTGCATGTCAGTCGGTGGAACCAGTCTCACGTAAGAGTACGTGTAAGGTCGGTCCGGGCCGCTTCATCCCACAATGCCACCGAATCAAGATTGGACTAGTAACGGTAAGCATATTGAACAAAATCAACGCCCACAACTACTTTGTGTTCTACTCGTGCATAGAAACTACGCATAGACCTAGCTCTGACACCACTGTTGGGGAACGTAGCATAAATTCAAAATTTTCCTACGTGTCACCAAGATCTATCTATGGAGTCATCTAGCAACGAGGGAGGAGTGGATCTACATACCCTTGTAGATCGCGCGCGGAAGCGTTCAAGAGAACATGGTTGATGGAGTCGTACTCGTCGTGATCCAAATCACCGATGATCCTAGCGCCGAACGGACGGCACCTCCGCGTTCAACACACGTACGGAGCAGCGACGTCTCCTCCTTCTTGATCCAGCAAGGGGGGAGGAGAGGTTGATGGAGATCCATCAGCACGACGGCGTGGTGGTGGAAGTAGCGGGATTCCAACAGGGCTTCGCCAAGCGCTGCGGGAGGAGGGAGATGTGTCATGGGAGGGAGAGGGAGGCGCCAGGGCTTAGGTATGGTTCCCCTCCCTTCCTCCCACTATATATAGGGCCAAGGGAGAGGGGGGAGGCGCAGCCTTGGCCCTTCCTCCAAGGAAGGGTGCGGCCAAGGGAAGAGTCCATCCTCCCCAAGGCACCTAGGAGGTGCCTTCCCCTTTTAGGACTCTTCCTTTCCCTTATCTCTTGGCGCATGGGCCTCTTGGGGCTGGTGCCCTTGGCCCATACAGTCCAAGGCGCATCCCCTACAGCCCATGTGGCCCCCCCCGGGGCAGGTGGCCCCACCCGGTGGACCCCCGGGACCCTTCCGGTGGTCCCGGTACAATACCGGTGACCCCGAAACTTGTCCCGATAGCCGAAATAGCACTTCCTATATATAATTCTTTACCTCCGGACCATTCCGGAACTCCTCGTGACGTTCCGGGATCTCATCCGGGACTCCGAACAACTTTCGGGTTACCGCATACTAATATCTCTATAACCCTAGCGTCACCGAACCTTAAGTGTGTAGACCCTACGGGTTCGGGAGACATGCAGACATGACCGAGATGACTCTCCGGTCAATAACCAACAGCGGGATCTGGATACCCATGTTGGCTCCCACATGTTCCACGATGATCTCATCGGATGAACCACGATGTCAAGGACTTAATCAATCCCGTATACAATTCCCTTTGTCTAGCGGTACAATACTTGCCCGAGATTCGATCGTCGGTATCCCGATACCTTGTTCAATCTCGTTACCGGCAAGTCTCTTTACTCGTTCCGTAACACATCATCCCGTGATCACTCCTTGATCACATTGTGCACATTATGATGATGTCCTACCGAGTGGGCCCAGACCTCTCCCGTCACACGGAGTGACAAAATCCAGTCTCGATTCGTGCCAACCCAACCAGACACTTTCGGAGATACCCGTAGTGCACCTTTATAGTCACCCAGTTACGTTGTGACGTTTGGCACACCCAAAGTATTCCTACGGTATCCGGGAGTTGCACAATCTCATGGTCTAAGGAAATGAATACCGTATAGAGCCATTAGAAAAGCTTTAGCATACGAACTACATGATCTTGTGCTAGGCTTAGGATTGGGTCTTTGTCCATCACATCATTCTCCTAATGATGTGATCCCGTTATCAATGACATCCAATGTCCATGGTCAGGAAACCGTAACCATCTATTGATCAACGAGCTAGTCAACTAGAGGCTTACTAGGGACATGGTGTTGTCTATGTATCCACACATGTATCTGAGTTTCCTATCAATACAATTCTAGCATGGATAATAAACGATTATCATGAACAAGGAAATATAATAATAACCAATTTATTATTGCCTCTAGGGCATATTTCCAACACTATCCCCCTCTTATTCCGGCATTCTGCAGTTCAGTCCACATATGATACCCCCTTTTTTCCATTTGATACCAATTCATACATATGTAGTGTAGCTCCTTGCTTGCGAGTACTTTGGATGAGTACTCACGGTTGCTTTGCTCCCCCTTTTCCCCCTACCTATACCCGATTGCTGCGACCAAACATTGGAGTCTAGGAGCAAGACGCCACCGTTGACGACGACTACTACTATTCGGGAGGTGCCTACTACTACTTGCAACCCGTTGGCGACGACCAGGAGTAGTTTAGGAGGATCCCAGGTAGGAGGCCTGCGCCTCTTTCGATCTGTATCCCATTTTGTGCTAGCCTTCTTAAGGCAAACTTGTTTAACTTATGTCTGTACTCAGATATTGTTGCTTCCGCTGACTCGTCTATGATCGAGCTCTTGTATTCGAGCCCTCGAGGCCCCTGGCTTGTAATATGATGCTTGTATGACTTATTTTATTTGTAGAGTTGTGTTGTGATATCTTCCCGTGAGTCCTTGATCTTGATCGTACACATTTGCGTGTATGATTAGTGTACGATTGAATCGGGGGCGTCACACCCCCACTGCTTGTATTTTGCTTCCCAAACTCCGTCACCACATTCCTCATGGTTATGGCCCATCATTCCGCAAACTTGGCAGAAGTAAGGAGTCTTTTCATACTTGACCGGGAGCACACGCCGCGCTTCACCGGCGATAGTAAGAGGCATAACCCTCGTGAGAGGTTTGGCTACTAGCACCCTTGCATGAACTCTGACATAATCGCCTTCATAAAACAGCCTAGGGGACAGATGCACCTCTTTGACACGCCCAATTCGACGAGCAAGTTGATCCACTATATCTGGATCACGGTACATATCAGGGATCCCGTGAATCTGCGCCCAGACATACAAACTATCGAACACCACTGAAATAGGATTTGTTCTCCCATCATAATCGTCTACAAGCAACCCCATAACTCGGAACAACCAAGGGCCGCCATGAACGACCCTTTTCTAGTCGCCGAGACAATACATCTGGAACACGAAGAGATTATCTCATGCTTCCCTGTATTTTGGGACATGTGCTAATCCCCTGTGACGACCCGAAGATGATCGAATCACACTCGAGGGAAAAGGGGATGCGATTTTAGCGAGAACAGATGGAAGCTTTCTTGCGGGAGAGGAAAGTTCAGAGTACAGGAAGAAGCAGAAAGTGATCACACCACACACGCCACTCGCCCACGCAGGGGCTGGCTAAATATCACTCGTCTCGCGGGGCCCACTGATGACCTGGCCTAGCGATGACTTGTCCCTTGCTTCTCTATTCGTTGCTTTGGTCCACCGTGGCACTTGCAGGTGCAGGTGTGACATCTCCCCCTCCATCAGAAGGAGCGTCACCTGGCGCTCCGGCTGCTCCCTGTCAGATCGTCGCTGCCGTAAAATGGAGCTTGAGGGTGTTGTAGTCTTCCCATGTTGTGGCCGATGGTGAAGACGAAGACCAGTGCACGTGCAGTTGCACCAGAGCGGAGTTGCCTCGCTTGACCATGCGCCTGTCCAGGATCTCGACAGGCGCCGTCTCTGTCAGGGACAGGTCCGACGGCTTGGGCAGCTCGGCGAAGACAAGTGTGTAGTTGGGCGTGTAAGGCTTCAGCTGGGATGCGACTGTCCAGCGGAAGGATCAGCTTGTAGGCGAGCGTCCCGATCTTGGCATCCACCTTGAATGGCCCAAAGAACTTGTAGGCGAGTTTAGTGCAGGGGCGATTGACGATGGAGGACTGGGTGTACGCCTGCAATTTGAGCAACACCTCCTCGCCAACCTGGAAGCTTCGCTCCGTGCAATGGCGATCCGCTTTCTTCTTGAAACGGTGTTGAGCTCGAAGCATCTGCTCGTGGAGGCGCGTGGTGTGCGCACCCCAGTCCCACTGCGTGTTCTGTCCGTCCGTCTGGGGGTGGTAAGCCGTAGAGTACAGCAGCTTGGTGCCCGCGGCCGCGAACAGCTCACACCAGAGCGCGCTGGTGAAGACACGGTCGCGGTCCGAGACGATCGAATTGGGCATGCCGTGGAGCTTGACGACATTGTCCCAGGATGCGCGCTACCTTGGTGGCATTGAAGGGATGTCGAAGAGGGATGAAGTGGGCGAACTTGGTGACGCGATCCACGACCACCATGATGGAGACGTACCCTTCCGACGTCGGTAGTCCCTCGACGAAGTCCATCGTCAGCTCCTGCCATGGTACTGTGGGAACGGGCAGGGGAGCCAGGCGGCCAGCCAGTAGTGCTCGTGCTTGGCCTGCTGGCATACCATGCACTGCTTGACATACTCATCCACGTCGCACTTCTGTCCCGGCCAAATGAAGAGCTTTTTGACGTGCTGGTGAGTGGCGGTGATGCCCGAGTGGCCACCCACCCCGCTGTTGTGGAACGCGCTGATGAGCTTGGTGCGGAGCGCCGTGTTGCTGCCGATCCAGAGCCAGTCCCCGCGGCGAATCAAGCCCTTGTGCAGCTCAAACCCCTCCTTGTCTGGACTGTGGATGGCGAGGCGGGACAGCATCTCTTGTGCGGTGGCATTGGTCGCATACGAATTGGCGACCTCTTGTACCCAGGCCAGTTGGCAGAGGGAGAGCGCGGCCATGCTCAGAGCAGCGCCCACCCGGGACAGGGCGTCCGCCACGCCGTTCTCTGCTCCGCGCCTGTACTGAAATCAGGGGCGGAGACAGGGGGGGGGGGGGGGGGGGGGGGGGGGGGGGCGAGCAGGGGCTAGACCCCTGCCAATCACTCGCCCCCCTCAACGGTTTGTAGCAGGCTATGTAGCAAATGGCCGTAACTAATTGCATCATTAGCCCATATAAAAATTATTCATTGATCCAGCCACACCGAATTTTGCCTCTGCCGCCGTGGCCCGTGGGTGTCGGCGTTCGGCGTTTAACATTGCTGCGGCGGCCATATATCCACTGGTCGCCACGATGACAACTCCGTCCACCAGTCTACACTATGGTCCGCTGTCCGCATACGACCAGATGCAGTCGGATCAGATCAGAAGAATACAGCTAGAGGCCGGTGACTATTAATTATTACTCGTATCTTCTTTCCATTTTTTGATCCATGGCATTGCATTTGTCTGGTCAATTAGCATTGCATTTGCGCATTTTTGGATCCATGGCATGAGTTATTTGACGTGTCACAGTGGTGGTTTTATTTATTTGTTTTGTAGTCTTTTCAGTTAACAACGGGGTCAATTACCATCAACTTGCCCATTTTCTAGCTGGGTGTTTGCAATCATCTAGAGCTAAAAACCTTCTCTTAACTTACCGATTTGACGGGTGGATAATTCCAAACAAGAACTACTTACATACTTAATGGTTTATACATTTCTATGGTTAGTCATAAGTCTTCCAGTGTCAGCCACAACAACCGAACAAACTATTTTGTCTATGAAACTAGTCAAGACACGTTTTTGAAACAAAACGAATATGATTTTCGTCGACATTGCATGATTGCCTATATTGGTAAGGAAATAGCAATTCACATTATCAACTTGTAATGCTGGTGGTCATTCTAGAGCTCAATTTAAGTCAACAGAAATGTAACATTGTTTTGTAATTTCAAACGGATGTTTATATGATCTCTCACCAAAGCCACCATGAGACCTAATATATTGTGATATTCCATGACTTCTACGAACATTAGCTTTTCGACCCCCTCATATTCAAATCCTGGCTCCGCCCCTGCAGCGCGGCTCTCTCTCTCTCTCTCTCTCTCTCTCTCTCTCTTCTTTATGTCAATTTCCTGTCATCGCCACAAGGAACCGAGCAACCGAGCGAAGCACAGTGGACACCATGCTGGACAAGAGAATAATGGAGCAAATAAAGCCAAAACGCCATAGTTTCATAGCTAGGGAATCTCAAAAGGAACAGCAGTGTCCTACGACACCAGCCCATATTGCTGCACTCTTTAGTTTACCCGTTTGTCCAGTGTCGAACCAAGGCCAGAAATCCCCACCTCGATGCCCATGGCATGCAATTGGCACGCCCAATTGGTGTTGGTGTTGTACATCATCACAAGGCCGCGGATTAATCAAGCGAAAATCGCGATGGTGTTGTACGGGTTTAGCACCGTACCGCATTGTAATCGTGACATTGCAGTTGCAGAGTGGTCGTTGCTATAAAAGCAAGCAGGCAAACACACATTCAAAATGACCATGGATAGTGACGGGGTAGATGCTTCTCGCTGAGAAGAGGCGCTCGCTCGGCAGCTAGCGTTGCTCGTGGGTCTGCATGCACATCTGCATGCGATGTGCATGGCCGGCGTACGTGGCGGGACCCAATGCGTGTCAATTCATGTGAAAAAACAGGAGTCGCGTCGATGGCCCTGTTTGGATCCTCTAACACAGTTAGAGTTAGAGTTATTTTCTAACCCACTCTAATTCAAATAAGCACCTCTTCACCGGAATAGTTGAATTAGATGAAACTAACCCACTCTAACCCTCCCTATTTGGATACTTTTAGGTTATGTGAACCTTCAACTAACCCAAACTAGCTCTAACCCCATGATCCAAACAAGGCCGATGTCGACATAAAACACCATGGCCACATGCCTAGCTCTTGTAGGTATAGTACAGAGAAGAATCTCGCCTCTCTTTAGAGCATCTCCAACAGCCGCGTCGTAAAATTGTCCATTTTAACGCGCGCAATCGGTAGAGTGGCTCCAGCGGGCGCGTAAAAACCGCGTGTGCGGCACATCTAGTTCAGCACGCGGGCCGAAACTCCATGGCGCACTGCTTATTTGCTGCGTCCGCTTCCACGCGTTGGACTCTCGCGCGCTTGCTCGCAACTCGACCCCCCATCCAGTCGCGGCGCCGCCGCCGCCCGCGCCACCCAGCGACCGTTCCGGCGCTTTCCCGGCCTATCCCCGCGCCGCGGCGGCTTCCTTCGCCCCCTCTAGTCACCGCCGCCCCTCGTGCGCGTCCGTCCTCCGACGAACAGCGTCCGGGCGCTCGCTGCCGCTCGGCGCCCGCAAGGTGTTCGATAAAACGCCTACAAGGTATGTATTGCTCAAACTTCATGAATTTGGTGCATGTTGATTGTAGTTTTTATAGCATAGTATTGAACAGTGTAGATGAGTTTGTCGTATGATTCTTCCGAAGAAGAATTTGATATGGAAGAGGAGGATGATCTTGCAATGATCTTCGCTATGCACATCAATAAAAAACCAAAGCACGGTGGTTCCGCTATGGGTTGGCAGAAAATTTGGAGGGATAGGATCGATGCCCACAACTGATTGATCAGGCATTATTTTGCGGAGAATCCCACATACCCCGAGTCATATTTTCGTCCCCGTTTTAGGATGAGCACCGAGTTGTTCAGGCGCATTGCAGAGAAACTAGTGAGCCATGAACAATTTTTTCAACAAAGGAGGAATGCCGCCGGAGAGCTCGGGCATAGCACCTTTCAGAAGGTGACAGCTGCTTTGCGTATGTTGGCATACGGTATCCCGGTTGATCTAGTTGATGTTCACTTGGTTATGGGTGAGAGCCAAGACATCATGTGTGTCAAGCGCTTCGCGGTCGGAATTGTGCAAGTGTTTGGCCAGGAGTATTTGAGATCTCCCAATGCCGAAGACGCCGCAAGGCTATTGGAGATGAACAAAGCTCGCGGCTTCCCTGGTATGCTTGGCTCAATAGATTGCATGCGTTGGAGTTGGAAGACTTGTCCAAAGGCATGGCATGGGCAATTTCACGGCCAAAAAAAGGGTTCCACAATAATTCTTGAAGCGGTGGCCGATCAAGAGACTTGAATTTAGCATGCATTCTTTGGAATGACTGGATCTTTGAATGACATCAATGTTGTCAACCGGTCACCACTGATGAATAAGATTGCAAATAGCGATTTGCCACCGGTGCAGTTTGTAACAAATGGCCGTACATACAACTATGGCTATTATCTAGCGGATGGTATCTATCCAAAGTGGCAAACCTTTGTGAAGCCGTTGAAAAAGCCGGAAGGTAAGAAAAATCTTGATTTCCACAATGCTCAGGCGGCGGCTAGAGAAAATGTGGAGAAAGCTTTTGGGATGTTGCAAGCCCAATTTGCTATTGTGAGAGGACTGGCCAGATTTTGGGGTCAAAAAATGCTTTGGTACATCATGCACGCTTGTGTGATCATGCACAACATGATCATTGAGAATGAGCGTGGTCAAGATGTAGACTACTCTCAGTATGAGCTGTTGGGACATCCCGTGCGAGTGTGACGGAGGGCTGAAAGGGTGGCCCGTTTTGTTGCCTCCTATCATACCATTCGACGTCCCGCAGCGCATGATGATCTTCAGAAAGATCTCATTGAGGAGTGGTGGGCATGGAATAAACGACAAAGAGCATCATGATTTGTGCGTTCGATATTGTATTGTTGAACTATTTGTTGTGTTTTGAGTTGTAATAACGAAATTGAACTATTTATTGTTGATTTTTTCTGTGCTTGAGCTTTTTGCTTCTGTTTTGAAATGCACATGTTGTTTATGTGAGAGTCGCGCGCTGCATTTTTGCACGCGTAGTTATTTTAGCGCGGCTGCTAGAGCCAGCGCTGCCCGCCGTGTCAAACCAGACAATGAACATGCGGCAAAGTAATTTTTAGCGCGCGGCGTGTTCGACGGCTATTGGAGATGCTCCTACGGGCACGGCACGCGCCAGTTGAATCAAGGCCACAAATTTCTCACCTCGATCGATGCCATGGCAATTGGCGCCGTAAAATTCAACAGCGCATGCAGTTCCATGGTTGAACAGAAGAGCAGCGACGCACGTTATCTGACAAAGGTATGTGAAACTCAACCAATGCTTGGTATAATACAGTACTTAAGAGTGGCACATCAGAGATCTCACTCCTTGTCTGGGCACCTTCCTTGCTTGCTTCCGCCTATAAATAAGTGGCCATCTCATCTTCCTTGCTTGTCTCGCAGACAAACACGCCAGTTCCACGACTTCCTCGCGCCACTCTTTCTCGGTCCGCCGGTCTCCTCCGGAGAGCTCGCCCTCACCACCACGCCGCCGCCTCCTGGTCGCTGGACTGGACGACGCCTCCGGGAAGCTCCTCCCGCCTCCACGCCTAGTCACAGGTTCCTTCCTTCTTACCCCGCTTCTTTTTTTTTCAAATCGGCCGGCGAACTGGCGCCCATCCACGGGGTGGTGCTGGTGCATGCTCTCTCTCGCTCCACACGACCCGACCACGGTCTCTCGCTCTCTCCACAGGACCCGCCCACACGGTCTTCCCGGCGAGCAGCGGCGGCCAGCAAGCCCACCCAGGCGTCGAGCCCTGCCTCTTCCTCTTTGCTTGCTCTTCTACGTCTCGCATTTCCTATCACTGACTAACTTCCTACGACCAAACAGGCCGTGAATCCAACGCCGGTCGAAGATGTCGTCGCATCCAGGCGACCTGCAGCTCATGGACGGCCCAGTGCTCATCCAGCACGGCGACAAGGACGACCTGCTTATCGACGTCCCGGAGCCCGTCCAGCAGGACGACGATGACGACGACAAGGACCACCTGCTGCTGGCCCGGACCAAGAGGTGGATAAAGGAGATGCAGGTGGGGCTGATGCTGCTGGCGACCATCCTGGCGTCGCTGGCCTACCTGTCCGCCCGTACCCCCCGGGCGGGTTGTTCTGGAGAGAGGACAAAGCCGGGCCATACCCATACGGGCACGACGCCGGCGACCCGGTGCTGCCCGGCCATCCCATTTTCAAGTCGCTTAGCACCGTGGCCTTCCTGACCTCACTGCTGCTGGTCTCCAGCGAGTGCTTCTACCGAACGTGGGACAGGGTGGCAGGGCTGCTGCTCCTCGCTCTCCTCGACCTCGCCTGCCTTGTTGGCGCCTACGTTGTCGGCGCCAGTCCGAATGGCTGGGGCTGGTTCATCATCGTCGTATTCCCCTGCACCGTCGTCGCCTGCAGTTTCCTCTTCTTCTCCGTCCCCTTCATCGGACGGTATGTAAACGTCTGATATACGCCCAAATCGATCACGTTGCCTGGTTTCTCTATGATATATACATAGCGCTGCAACGTTTCTACAGGGTAATATGGATGCTACTGCGGTTCCTGCGTCGTCTCGCCAGGCTCTGGTGGTGACCAGAATGGAGAGAGCGGCAAGGAGCGGGCGCTGTGGGTCATCTTCCGGCCATTCCTCGCAGATCAAGTCGTAGGCATCGTTCGCTGCTAGTAATCTACATTATTCTCTGGCTCGGCAATGGCTCTAGGATTAGTGCAATCGTATGTTGTCGTAGTAGGATCTAGTCCATGTAGCTAAGAAGCGAATGTCTGTCTGTACGTAGATGATCAAGGGTGCCACCCCGGTCTGTTTTAGTGGTTATTATTGTACCGTACGATGTTGGCTTCAGCAAATGTCCGTCGTAGAAGAACGAGTAAAATGCATGACTAGCTTTAACAAATAAGCAATGTTGTGTTGGAGATGATTCAGTATTGATGATAATAGCTAGCTAGCTAGCTAGCTAGTGGCCGATCTTTTGTACTCCCTCTGTAAATAAGTATCAGAGCGTTCAGATGTGTTTACTATTTTACTGTGCACTGCTGGGTTCAGCGGTGCAAATGGCCCGGTGTAGAACAATGGCACCAATATATAGCTACTGTTTACTGTTTTCGCCTCATAATTAACATGAGTTCTCCTTTCGCTCTCTCTCCTAACCTGCAAATTTGGCATGCCTTCTCTCTCCAGTCTTTGCATGCAGCATAAAAAACTCGCCATGCACACACAATCTCTCTTCGCCTTTCACTACCTCGCCATCACTCTCTGTCTTTTACTTCTCTCCTTTTTTTTCCCTTCAATTCCTGTTTCCTGACATGCGTTCGTTTCTGTTTCCTGACTAGCTTTTGATCACAGAGTGCTCCGGTTAATTTTGCCATGACAATTGGCACGCCCAGTTGTTGTTGGTGCTGTACATCACCACAAGCCAACAGATTAATCAAGCGAAAATCACGATGAGCTGCACTGTTTTGTTATCGTGACATTGCAGAGTGGCCGGAGACTGGTTTTTCTACCGTGCATGGTAGATCCCGTGCATGTACCCACCGTTCCATTGTTGTGTCGGGATTTGTGCCAGCAGAATATGTAAATCAATTAAATATACTTTTTACTTATTGATGCAACGTTGACACCCGACACAATGATTTCTCTTTCATAACATTTCATCACGTGATGTTCCCTAGTTTCAACAACGAAGTCAGATTTCTCAGCAAGTCAGCCCCATCTAAATTTTAATTTATATTTTGTTGAAACAATTGTTTTTATTCAATAAGATCTTCAAAACAATAGTACTACCGAATATGTTTTTTGAATATTATTTCTTTAAACACTCAAATGTATTATTTTTATATTGACATTACTTTTTTTAGAGGTTCATCATGTTTCATACTGCACTATCAAATATGTATCCTGTAAATTTGATTTTTTGTAATATGAGAATACTAATGTTCTGTTATGCTTATCATGGTTTTGAACATCTCATACAAATTTAATCATGTTTAAATTTGTCGAAACATATTCAATATTGGGCTTGTTTCGAAGATATAATCAAAAGGAAGATCCATGTTCAAATGGACTATTTTTCTTTGATTTATTTTATCATATATAGCTGTCCCAAGTTTAGGATTGAAAATAAAATGCATGTATTGGTGAGTCGGAGAGATAACTCACTCTGTGTGCATGCCGTGTGAGAGGAAAAAGAATGAGAGAGAATGTGGAAAAATTAGTACAGCATTTACTCTAGAGAATAAAAAAATACTACTAGTCAGTTTGCATGCCTCCTAATCTTAAACCAAGTTGACGGTTGATTCACGCACGGGAGAACTGCTTTTCTCAGAGTGGCCGTTGCCCCCCCCCCTCCCCGGTTTTGACCTGGTCAACCGAAGTGTATGATCTCTTCATTCCTCTCCTGTTTTATCCTTGTGTTAGGGCATCTCCAACATGGACCCCAAAATGCCCGCAAACGTCATGACCGATGTGTCCGAACGTAGTTTGCCATCAAACACGGTATTCCATTGGTCCGTGGACGCGTTTGATTGTTCGATGTCCCGCACCGGATGCAAACCAGGGGGAGCCTTGTGGACGTCCGGACCGCGGCTATGTACGGGTCTGAAACCCTGGTCCCACCCATAAACCTCTTCGCCTGAAAAACTCTCTCCACGCAAAGCGGTTGCTGTGCATTCATGCCGACCAGCGTCGCTCCAAAGTAGAAGAGACTCCATGACATTGATGCCGGTTTGAGTGACGTGGCCGAACGAGTGGGAGGCGCCGCCTTGATGCCGACACGACAACCGAGAATCCTACTCCTGTGGGTGTGCCGCATTGAAGCTGGCTCCCTCTGTTGGGATCTACGGTAGGGTGCGTCGACTGCAAATTAAAAATTTCCTAAGCGCAGAACAACCAAGAACATGCTACGAGAGATGGATCACGGATCGTTACCACTAGACACGCAGTGCCGTGCAGCGGAAGAAGAGTTGGGGCAGCGCGTACGCGTGGATCGTCTCCTCCTTGTTCGATCTCCCTCGAACGGCCGGTCGTCGGTTCCCAGGTACAGGTTCGCCGGAGCGGCGCAAGTGCACCGTCTCTAATGGTATCCGCACGTGTAGGGGGAACGTCGTGCGGCAGACTGCTAGGTCCGATCACACAATCGGTGGCGAGTGGAGGTGTCTATTCGCAACACATGCAAACCCTAGTGACAGCGCCGAAGCGATCAATCGCATGAGTGTGCCGCACCCCACTTTATATAGGCGTCTGTCGCGGGCTCAACACTTGGGCCTCGCACGGACCCTAAAGCCCATAAGTCTACTCGGCCACAATCCGACAGCTCGGATCACATCCTACCAGTGTCCCCGGATCCGACCTCGTAGGTTCCTTCCCTTAAGCGCGCGACCCCTTAGGTTCAAGCCGGCTTGGTCGCAGTTCCGATCACCTCTGAACTGCACGGTTGGCAGCGGCCCCTAGCAAGGCATGTCGCACACCAAGCAGACTATGAAGCTGGTTAGACGAACCTATACATCATACTTCCATTCCTTTTGCCACACGATATATGTTGTCGGACTCAAGGCGAGTCTGTCATCCTTGTGCTAGCCCGACTTCTTTCTCGTTCTAGTGATGCCGACCACAAACCAGATTATCTCATAATCCTTGTCACATGGCCATGCTTATCTTGGTCGGATCACACGAGGGGCCTAGAGTATATCTCTCCTGATCGGAGGGGCAAATCCCATCTTGCTCGACCATGTCTCGCAGCATGGGTCTGGACAAGCCCGAAACCTACCTTTATAACTACCCAGTCACGGAGTAGCGTTTGGTTGGCCCAAAGCAAGTATGTTACCATCCCGAGTACATGCGCCAGCTCAGGTCTTAGGACATAAAACGTATGTTGTACTAGAGACTCACAGATGACATATCGCTGCGTCTCATAGTTGGGTCTGTCCGACTCGGACCTTATCTCAACTCGGATCAGACTACGTCGAATCCAACCAGATCCTTCCGAGTCAATATTATCTGGTTAGCATCCAATGCTCCATGGCTAGTGAGACCAAGCCATTGACCGTGTCATATGCTAGTCTAGTCGGTTGTGCGTCCACACATCCCTTTCGACTAGAGACCTTTTAGGACAGTCATCATACAATGCATAATCCCATAAACAAGTCATGTACTTGTTGATACACATTATTGATAATGTCCAAGGACTATCTTTATTCATAAACACATAGGAAATATCATCATACATGATTGCCTCTAGGGCATATCTCCAATAGTCTCCGACTTGCACTAGATTCAATCAAATAGACATCGAATGCTCATAGCTCTAACGCGCCCCTCATGCTTGGGTTGTGGAAGCGGCTTAGTCAACGGATCTGCAACATTTGCATCTGTGTGAATTTTGCATAATTCAACATCACCATTCTTTACGATCTTTCATATCAGGTGATATTTCCGATCTATGTGTCTGGTCTTGTGGTGATTTCTCGGCTCATTGGCTTGTGCGATGGCACCAGAATTATCACAATAAAGGTCCAACAATTTTACCAAGGCTGGGAAAATACCAAGATCATCCAGAAAGTTTCGGATCCAAACACCTTCCTTTGCAGCTTCACAAGCCGCATTGTATTCGACTTCTGTGGTAGAATCGGCCATTGTATCTTGCTTGGAACTCATCCAGCTCACTGCTCCTCCGTTCATGGCATACATGAACCCGGACTGTGATCGACAATCATCTCCGTCGATTTGGAAACTAGCATCGGCGTAACCCCTTACGACGAGCTTTTCCTCACCTCCATAAACAAGGAACATATCTTTAGTCCTTTTCAGGTACTTCAAAATAGTCTTTACCGCTGCCCAGTGACTCTCACCTGGGTTGGCCTGGTATCTGCTTGTTAGGCTTATTGCAAAGGCAACATCAGGCTGTGTACATATCATGGCATACATGATGGATCCAATTGCCGAGGCATATGGAATCTGATTCATCCTGCTTCGCTCATCAGATGTTGAAGGACTCTGAGTCTCGCTTAGCCTTATACCATGTGAGACAGGCAAGAACCCTTTCTTGGCCTCACTCATGTTTAACCACTTCAACACTTTATCTATGTACGTGCTTTGGCTCAAGCCGAGCAGCCTCCTCGAGCTATCTCTATAGATCTTGATGCCTAAAATGTAAGCTGCCTCACCAAGGTCCTTCATTGAAAACTTGCCATTCAGTGATTCCTTGATCGAGTTCAACATCAAAACATCATTTTCGATCAGTATTATGTCATCCACATACAAGATCAAAAACACAATCGAGCTCCCACTTAACTGCTTGTATAAACAAGTGAGGGAGTCCTGGACTAAGGGGTCCTCGGGCATTCGACCTATTGGATATGGGCCGGACTGATCGGCCGTGAAGATACGAAGACCGAAGACTCTACCCGTGTCCGGATGGGACTCTCCCTGGCGTGGGAGGCAAGCTTGGCGACCAAATATGAATATTCCTTTCTTTGTAACCGACCTTGTGTAACCCTAGATCCCTCCTATGCTTATATAAACCGGAGGGCTAGGTCCGTAGATAACCCCGGACAATCATTACTATAGTCATATGGGCTAGGCTTTTAGGGTTTAGCCATCTCGATCTCGTGGTAGATCAACTCTTGTAATACTCATATTCATCAAGATCAATCAAGCAGGAAGTAGGGTATTACCTCCATAGAGAGGGCCCAAACCTGGGTAAACATCGTGTCCCCTGTCTCCTTTTACCATCGACCTTAGATGCACAGTTCGGGACCCCCTACCCGAGATCCGCCGGTTTTGACACCGACATTGGTGCTTTCATTGAGAGTTCCACTATGAAAACTCAAAAGGTTTGATGGCTCCTTCAATCATCCACAACGACGCTGTCCAAGGGGAGGTCTTCCTCCCCGGACAGATCTTTGTGTTCGGCGGCTTCGCACTGCGGGCCAACTCGCTTGGCCATCCGGAGCAGATCGACAGCTATGCCCCTGGCCGTCAGGTCAGATTCGGGAGCATGAGCTACGCCGCGGACATTCACAGAGACTTGATCTTCGACAGATTCAATACCACGACAGTCGCTACCCGTCGCCTCTATGAACATGACTTAGATCTGTCATCGGGCCATACCCAGAAAATTGCACCTGTAGTCGCTCTGGCCTTAGATCCGGAGCAGGTTGTGCCATCTGAGGATAGGAAGCTCAACCCCGCCACGGAAGCTGCAGACTCCACGACGTTGGAGACGAACATAGACCTAACTTCCGGTAATGCCTGTGTCACCGGAACCTCGGACTTGTTTCCGTTTAGAAGTTCCGAACTATGTGCGTCCGCGCATGTCGAGCATGATCGGTCATCGATCGCTGAATTCAGCGCCACGGACATCTTCTGGCACTCACCTTTGGGTGAGGTGCTGAACTCATTAAAAATCTATCCTTAGCGGGGGATTCACAACCGAACTACATCTGGTTCGAACTAGAAGCTGAGGACAGGGAATTTTGCTCCCCACCCGTCACCCACTTCATAGCCACTGTCGAAGACTTAACTGATTTGCTCGATTACAGCTCTGACGATATCAACGGTATGGACGACGATGCCGGAGAAGAAGAGGCCCAGGACCCGCCGTTTACCGGACGCTGGACGGCCACTTCCTCGTACGATGTATACATGGTGGATGCACCAAAGGAGAACATCGACGATGACAAAGAAGATCCAGTTGAGGATAAACCTCCTGAGATACAATCGAAACGCCGGCGTCAGCGGCGCCGCTCTAAGTCATGCCGCAGTAAAGATAGCAACACCGACACAGAAGAAGATAACACTCCAGAAGGTGCCGAAGACAATGAAGACCCCGTTGACGCAGCTACCGAATAGGATGAATGGGAAGATGGGCAGGTTAGCCCTGGTAAACAGGCCACACACGAGGACTCAGAGGACAGTAATTATCTTCCGCTCTCTGAGGATGAGGCGAGCCTCGGCACCAAGGATTTCATCGTGCCTGTGGAACCTCTTGAGCAGGAGCGCTTTAAGCGCCAGCTAATAGCCACTTCAAGGAGCCTGAAAAAGAAGCAGCAGCAGATTCAAGCTGACCAAGATCTACTCAACAATAAATGGAATGACTTCCTAGCAGCCGAAGAACACGGCCTCACGCGCCCGGCCAAAAGCTACCCGAAGCGCAAATTACTACCTCAGTTCAACGACGAAGCACCGGAACACATACCACCATCGCGCAATGCGGCTGACCGACCACCACATGGCCGGGACAAAGCGGCAACTCAAGCCGAACACCAGACCGCCCCGCCTCATCGCAAAGGCAGAGGTAAATCAACTCACGGTCATACATATGACCTTCGACATGACCTGAACAATAAAGTAGGACATACCAGATCGATCTACGGATCGCGAGGACGTGCGCCCACACGCGACGACGGCCATCTATTCAGACATGACAAACCTAGTCATGCGTGGGCCGAAAGCCGCAGATGGACTCCATCAAAGCTACGTCGCGATACAACCCGATATAGAGGCGCCGCACACCCTCATTGCTTCATCGACGAAGTCATGGAACACGAATTCCCAGAAGGGTTCAAACCCATGAATATAGAATCATATGATGGCACCACAGGCCCCGCGGTATGGATCGAAGAATTCATTCTCCACATTCATATGGCCCGCGGCGATGACCTTCATGCCATTAAATACCTCCCCCTAAAACTCAAAGGACCAGGACGACACTGGTTGAACAGCCTGCCCGAAAACTCCATCGGCAGCTGGGAGGACTTGGAAGAAGCCTTCCTTGATAACTTCCAAGGTACATACGTTCGACCTCCGGACGCCGATGACTTAAGCCATATAGTTCAACAGCCCGGAGAGTCTGCCAGGAAATTCTGGACCAGATTCCTAACGAAAAAGAACCAGATAGTCGACTGTCCGGATGCCGAAGCCCTAGCGGCCTTTAAACACAGCATCCGCGACGAATGGCTCACCCTCCACCTCGGCCAAGAGAAGCCAAAGTCCATGGCGGCCCTCACAACACTCATGACCCGCTTTTGTGCGGGCGAGGATAGTTGGCTGGCCCGTAGCAAAAACAATGCAAGCGATGCCGGCACCCCTGAAGCAAAAAATAGCAACGACAAGTCTCGACACAACAGGTACAAGCGTCAAAATAAAAATGACAACACCGAGTATACGACGGTCAATGCCGGATTCAGTGGCTCTAAGTCTGGTCAGCGGAAGAAGTCGTTCAGAAAGAACAATTCAGGCCCATCTAGCCTGGACCGCATACTGGATCGTATGTGCCAGATTCATGGCACCCCAGACAAACCACCCAATCATACCAACAGAGATTGCTGGGTTTTTAAACAGGTCGACAAGTTAAATGCTGAAAACAAGGATAAGGGATCGCAAAGCAAAGACGACGATGAGGAGCCCCGGCCGCCGAACACAGGGGGACAGAAGAAGTTTCCCCCTCAGGTCAAAACGGTGAACATGATATACGCTACCCACATCCCCAAGAGGGAGCGCAAGCGCGCACTCAGGGACGTCTACGCGATAGAGCATACCTGATCACCTTCGATCGCCGGGATCATCCGACCAGTATCCGTCACGGCGGTTCAGCCGCACTGGTCCTGGACCCAATAATTGATGTGTTCCACCTGACGCGCGTCCTTATGGACGGGGGTAGCAGCCTCAATTTGCTCTATCAGGACACAATGTGCAAAATGAGCATTAATCCATCACGGATCAAACCCACAAAGACTACCTTCAAAGAGTCATACCAGGTGTAGAGGTCCGCTGTACGGGCTCAATCACGCTCGAGGTTGTCTTCGGATCTCCGAACAATTTCCGAAGCGATGAGCTAATCTTCGACATAGTCCCCTTTCGCAGCGGCTATCACACACTGCTCGGACGGACCGCATTCGCCCGATTCAACGCAGTGCCACACTATGCTTATCTCAAGCTCAAGATGTGCGGTCCACGTGGCGTGATAACAATCAATGGAAACATAGAACGCTCCCTCCGTACAGAAGAGCACACAGCTGCCTTAGCAGTAGAAGTACAGAGCGGCCTTCTCAAGCAGAACCTTAATTCGGCTGCCGAGCCCACGGACACCGTCAAGAGGGTCCGAATTACCCTGCAGCAGGACAACTCAGCTCGTCAGGAGCTAGACTAGCAATTCGGCCTCCGTCTCAGTCCTGGTCAAGTAGTGGCATTCGCACCACGCGTACATAACTACACACTCAAAATTCCATGGGCATCGACGGAGGCATAGCTAGCTTGTGATCCACAGTACGACTTAACCGACACCGAATACACACATACTTTCACCTTTTCGTTCCCTTTTCAGGTTTCAATCCCGCAGGCCCCATCTGATGGCCCGATCACCAGTCCTCTTGAAGGATAACCACACCAAGACGGCGAGAAATGCAGACGTATGGGGGATTTTCAAGGTGGTTTCGTTAACAATCACTCTACCTATTTTTCAGGACCCACATGCAGCTCTCCCTTGGTTTTGGCATGTTAAATAGCCTGTTGCTTATCGCACTACTTCTACTAATGCGCCTCGATGTATTAATCAAATTACAATGAAAACAGTTCAAGGTTGGAGCTTAAGGGCCCCAGCTTATCACCTTTGTACCCTTTCTGTTTTCTTTCCTTATTTCCTTTTTCTCTTCTTCTCCCCTGTGGGTAACCCTATCAGGTAGCACCAGTACACTTTGGTACGTTTGATGTTTGCCAAGGGCTTCATAGCACCCCACACTACGGCAACAAAAGTCCGAACACTTTTTATAGTATAGTTCGGCACACCGAATTTAGCACTATATGCATTGGCTCCGAATCATGTCTTTGGTCAATAGTTGGGTTGCCCAGCTCCTGTGCTTGCTACCTTACGTTCCGCTATATCTACTAAGGTAGTAAAGGGAGAACTACCGCGATTGTGCCTTGGTTTATCCAAAGGAGCACCTCAGTAGAGAAAGCCGAAAACTGACTGTCATGATGCGTCGAGAGCCGGTCAGCTCTTCGGAGGCTGCAAATCGTTGGAGATTTCTTCCACATTACGCGAAGGATCGGTACTTCCCGATCATATGCTTATAGCACTCTGGTTCGGATACTAGGGGCTGTGTCCATGTTTTTATTGTTGAACTCCTATGGCTAAGTGAGGGCGTTAAAGCCGCATAGTCTGATTGCCTGGTTCGTTGTGTTGGAAATATGCCCTAGAGGCAATAATAAATTGATTATTATTATATTTCCTTGTTCATGATAATCGTTTATTATCCATGCTAGAATTGTATTGATAGGGAACTCAGATACATGTGTGGATACATAGACAACACCATGTCCCTAGTAAGCCTCTAGTTGACTAGCTCGTTGATCAATAAGATGGTTACGGTTTCCTGACCATGGACATTGGATGTCGTTGATAACGGGATCACATCATTAGGAGAATGATGTGATGGACAAGACCCAATCCTAAGCCTAGCACAAAGATCGTGTAGTTCGTATGCTAAAGCTTTTCTAATGTCAAGTATCATTTTTCCTTAGACCATGAGATTGTGCAACTCCTGGATACCGTAGGAGTGCTTTGGGTGTGCCAAACGTCACAACATAACTGGGTGGCTATAAAGGTACACTACAGGTATCTCCGAAAGTGTCTGTTGGGTTGGCACGAATCAAGACTGTGATTTGTCACTCCGTGTAAACAGAGAGGTATCTCTGGGCCCACTCGGTAGGACATCATCATAATGTGCACAATGTGACCAAGGAGTTGATCACGGGATGATGTGTTACGGAACGAGTAAAGAGACTTGCCGGTAACGAGATTGAACAAGGTATCGGGATACCAACGATCGAATCTCGGGCAAGTATCGTACCGTTAGACAAAGGGAATTGTATACGGGATTGATTGAATCCTTGACATCGTGGTTCATTCGATGAGATCATCGTGGATCATGTGGGAGCCAACATGGGTATCCAGATCCTGCTGTTGGTTATTGACCGGAGAGTTGTCTCGGCCATGTCTGCATGACTCCCGAACCCGTAGGGTCTACACACTTAAGGTTCGATGACGCTAGGGTTATAGGGAATAGATATACGTGGTTACCAAATGTTGTTCGGAGTCCCGGATGAGATCCCGGATATCACGAGGAGTTCCGGAATGGTCCGGAGGTAAAGATTTATATATGGGAAGTCCTGTTTTGGTCATCGGAAAAGTTTCGGGTGCTATCGGTAACATACTGGGACCACCGGGAGGGTCCCGGGGGTCCACCAAGTGGGGCCACAAGCCCCGGAGGGCTGCATGGGCCACGTGTGGGAGGGGACCAGCCCCAGGTGGGCTGTTGTGCCCCCCACAAGGGCCCAAGGTGCCTAGGGTTTGGGGAGGGGGCGCCTCCACCTAGCTTGGGGGGCAAGTTTCCCCCTCCCCCCCCCTTGGCCGCCACCCTAGATGGGTTTGGGGCTGTCGCACCCCTTGGGGTGGAAACCCTAAAGGGGGCGCACCCCCTCCCTCTCCCCTATATATATTTGAGGACTTTGGGGCTGCCAACACATGAGTTTTGACCTCTCCATGGCGCAGCCCTGCCTCTCTCCCTCCTCTCCCGCGGTGCTTGGCGAAGCCCTGCAGGATTGCCACGCTCCTCCACCACCACCACGCCGTCGTGCTGCTGCTGGACGGAGTCTTCCCCAACCTCTCCCTCTCCCCTTGCTGGATCAAGGGATGGGAGATGTCACCGGGCTGCACGTGTGTTGAACGCGGAGGTGCCGTCCGTTCGGCACTAGGATCTCCGGTGATTTGAATCACGACGAGTACGACTCCATCAACCCCGTTCACTTGAACGCTTCTGCTTAGCGATCTACAAGGGTATGTAGATGCACTCTCCTTCCCCTCGTTGCTAGTTTACTCCATAGATTGATCTTGGTGATGCGTAGAAAATTTTGAATTTCTGCTATGATCCCCAACAGTGGCATCATGAGCTAGGTCTATGCGTAGTTTCTATGCACGAGTAGAACACAAAGCAGTTGTCGGCGTCGATATTGTCAATTTACTTGCCGTTACTAGTCTTATCTTGATTCGGCGGCATCGTGGGATGAAGCGGCCCGGACCGACCTTACACGTACTCTTACGTGAGACTGGTTCCACCGACTGACATGCACTAGTTGCATAAGGTGGCTAGCGGGTGTCTGTCTCTCCCACTTTAATCGGATCGGATTTGATGGAAAGGGTCCTTATGAAGGGTAAATAGAAATTGGCATATCATGTTGTGGTTTTCGCGTAGGTAAGAAACGTTCTTGCTAGAAATCTATAGCAGCCACGTAAAAACTTGCAACAACAATTAGAGGACGTCTAACTTGTTTTTGCAGCATATGCCTTGTGATGTGATATGGCCAAAAGGATGTGATGAATGATATATGTGATGTATGAGATTGATCATGTTCTTGTAATAGGAATCACGACTTGCATGTCGATGAGTATGATAACCGGCAGGAGCCATAGGAGTTGTCTTAATTTATTTATGACCTGCGTGTCAACATAAACGTCATGTAATTACTTTACTTTATTGCTAAAGGGTTAGCCATAGTAGTAGAAGTAATAGATGACGAGACAACTTCAAGAAGACACGATGATGGAGATCATGATGATGGAGATCATGGTGTCATGCCGGTGACAACAATGATCATGGAGCCCCGAAGATGGAGATCAAAAGGAGCAAAATGATATTGGCCATATCATGTCACTATTTGATTGCATGTGATGTTTATCATGTTTTACATCTTATTTGCTTAGAACGAAGGTAGCTTAAATAAGATGATCCCTCGCAATAATTTCAAGAAAGTGTTCCCCCTAACTGTGCACCGTTGCGAAGGTTCGTCGTTTCGAAGCACCACGTGATGATCGGGTGTGATAGATTCTAACGTTCGAATACAATGGGTGTAAGCCAGATTTACACACGCAATACACTTAGGTTGACTTGACGAGCCTAGCATGTACAGACATGGCCTCGGAACACGGAAGACCGAAAGGTCGAACATGAGTCGTATAGAAGATACGATCAACATGAGATGTTCACCGTTGATGACTAGTCCGTCTCACGTGATGATCGGACATGGCCTAGTCGATTCGGATCATGTTTCACTTAGATGACTAGAGGGATGTCTATCTGAGTGGGAGTTCATTAAATAATTAGATTAGATGAACTCAATTATCA
Organism: Triticum urartu; assembly: GCF_003073215.2. Classification (NCBI taxonomy): domain Eukaryota; kingdom Viridiplantae; phylum Streptophyta; class Magnoliopsida; order Poales; family Poaceae; genus Triticum; species Triticum urartu. The sequence goes on from NC_053028.1 coordinate 584,929,723, forward strand.
TGAACATAGTCTAAATTGTCTTTGCAAATATATTGTAGATAAATAGCACACGTTGTAGCTCCCTATTTCAATACGTTCCTAGAGAAAGATTAAGTTGAAAGATATTGTAAGCAATGATGTGGACTAGGTCCATAGTCCGAGGAGTGTCCTCACTGCTACATAGAAGGCTTAGTTCTTTGATGCACCGCTCGATGTGCAAACCCCTACAACGTCGTCTGTGGATGTTGTGAACACCTGACAGACACATCCTGATGACTACTTGATAGTTTAGTGCACCATACTTTACGGCTTAGAATTGGGATTCCAATGATGTTTTGAACGCCATAGAACATATGAGATGTTCCAAGAGCTGAAATTGGGATTTCAGGCTCATGCCCATGTTGAGAGGTGTGAGACCTCTGACAAGTTCTTTTGTGAACAAGATGGAGGAGAATAGCTCAGCTAGTGAGCATGTGCTCAGAATGTCTGGGTGCTACAATCACTTAAATCAAGTGGGAGTTAAACTTCCAGATAAGATAGTGATTGATAGAGTTCTCTAGCCACTATCACTAAGCTACTAGATCTTCGTGATGAACTATGACATGCAAGGGATGGAGTTGATCCCGAAGCTATTCGCGGTGCTTAAGACCGCAAAAGGTAGAAATCAAGAAGGAGCATCAAGTGTTGATGGTTTAACAAGACCACTGGTTTCAAGAAGGGCAAGGGCTAGAAGGGAAACTTCATGGATGGCAAACCAGTTGCCGCTCCAGTGAAGGAACCCAAGGTTGAACCCAAACCCGAGACTAAGTGCTTCTATTGTAAGGGGAACGGTCACTGGTAGCGGAATTACCCCAAATGCATGGTAGATAAGAAGGCTGGCAACTTCAACAAAGTATATACGTGTTATTAATGTGTACCTCACTAGTACTCCTAGTAGCACCTGGGTATTGGATACCGGTTCAGTTACTATTATTGGTGACTTGAAGCAAAAGATACGGACTGAACGGAAACTGGCTAAGTGCGAGGTGACGATGTGTGTTGGAAGTGTTTCCAAAGTTGATGAGATCACCATCGCACACTCCATCTGCCTTCGGGATTAGTATTGAACCTAGATAAATGTTATCAGGTGTCTACGTTGAGCATGAATATGATTAGATCATGTTCATTGCAATATGGTCATTCATTTAAGTTAGAGAATAATGGTTATTCTGTTTACATGAATGATACCTTTCATGGTCATGCACCCTATGTGAATGGTTCATTGAATCTCGGTCGTGGTAATACACATGTTCACGCCAAAAGATGTAGAGTTAATAATGATAGTACCACTTTCTTGTGGCACTACTGCTTAGGTCATATTGGCGTAAGATGCATGAAGAAACTCCATGTCGATGGATGTTTGGAGTCACTTGATTTTGAATCACTTGACACATGTGAGCCATGCCTCATGGGCAGGATGACTAAGACTCCGTTTTCAGGTACAATGAAATGGACAGGTGACTTGTTGGAAATCATGCATGCTGATGCATGTGATACAATGAGAATTGAAGCGTGCGGTGGATATCACTATTTTCTCATCTTCATTGACGATTTGGGTAGATATAGGTATATCTACTTAATGAAGCACAAGTCTGAAACATTTGAAAAGTTCAAGCGATTTCAGAGTGAAGTTAAGAATCATCATAACAATAAGATCATGTTCCTACGATCTGATCAAAAGGGGATTTTCTGAGTTATGAGTTTGGCAAATCACTTAAGACATTGTGGAATTGTTTCACAGTTGAAGCCACCTAGAACACCATAGTTGTAATGGTGTGTCCGGACGTTGTAATCGAACCCTATGAGATATGGTGCAATCTATGATGTCTCTTACCAATCTACCGTTTTCATTTTGAGGTTATGCGTTAGAGACAACTGCATTCACTTTAGATAGGACACCATCTAAGTCCGTTGAGACGATGTCGTATGAACATTGGTTTGGCAAGAAACCAAAGTTGTCGTTTCTTAATGTTTGGGGCTGCGATGCTTAAGGCTTCAGCCAGAGAAGCTCGAACCCAAAGCGGACAAACACATCTTCATAGGATACCCAAAGGTGACAGTAGGGTATACCTTCTATCTCAGATCTGAGTGCAAATTGTTTGTCGCTAAGAACGGGTCCTTTCTCAAGGTGTTTCTCTCGAAAGAATTGAGTGGGAGGAAGATAGAACTTGATGAGGTTGTCGAACCTTTACTTCAACCAGAGAGTGATGCAACACAGAAAGATGTTCTCTGTGGTGCCTACGTCTGTTGAATAGGAAGTTAATGATAGTGATCATAAAGCTTCGGATCAAGTTGCTATCGAACCTCGTAGGTCGACAAGGATATGTACTACTCCTAAGTGGTACAGTAATCCTGTCTTAGATATCATGTTGTTAGACAACAATAAACCTACGAGCTATGGAGAAGCGATGGTGGGCCCGTATTCCGACAAATGGTTAGAAGCCATGAAATCCGAGATAGGATCCATATATCAGAACAAAGTATGGACTTTGGTGGACTTGCCCGATGATCGGCAAGCCATTGAGATAAATGGATCTTTAAGAAGAAGACGGACGTGGGCGGTAATGTTACCGTCTATGAAGCTCGACTTGTGGGAAAGAGTCTTTTCACAAGTTCAAGGAGTTGACTATGATGAGAATTTCTCACCCGTAGCGATGCTTAAGTCCGTCGGAATCATGTTAGCATTAGCTGTATTTTTCGATTATGAAATCTTACAGATGGATGTCAAAAACAAGTTTTCTTACCAGTTTTGTAAGAAAAGTTGTATGTGATACAATAAAAGGTTTTGTCGATCCTAAGGATGCTAAAAGGTATGCTGGCTCCAGCAATCCTTCTATGGACTAGAGCAAGCATCTCGGAATCGGAATATATGTTTTGATGGAGTGATCAAAGCTTTTAGGTTTATACAATGTTTGCTAGAAACTTGTATTTACAAAAAGGTGAGTGGGAGCACTACAACATTTCTGATAAGTATATGTGGATGACATATTGTTGATCCGAAATAATGTAGAATTTCTGGAAAGCATAAACGGTTGTTTGAAGAGTGTTTTTCAAAGGAAGACCTGGATAAAGCTGCTTACATATTGGGCATCAAGATCTATAGAGATAGATCAAGATGCCTGATGGTACTTTCAAAGAACACACACCTTGACATGTTTTTGAAGGAGTTCAAAATAGACCAGTCAAAGAAGGGGTTCTTACCTGAGTTGTAAGGTGTGAAGTTGAGTAAGACTCGAAGATTGACCACAACAGAAGAAAGAGGAAGGACGAAAGGTCGTCCCCTATGCTCTTGTCATAGGCTCTATACGGTATGCCATGCAGAAGTACCGCACCTATTGTGTGCCTTGCCACATGTCTGGCAAGAGGGTACAAAGGTGATCTAGGAGTGGATCACCAGATAGCAGTCAAAATTATCCTTAGAGGAATAAGGAAATGTTTCTTGGTTATGGAGGTGATAAAGAGTTCGACATAAAGAGTTACGTCGATGCAAGCTTAACACCTATCCGGAGAGCTCTGAGTAGAGATACCGGATACGTATAATGGAGCAATAATTTGGAATAGCTCCAAGTGGAACGTGGTAGCAGCATCTACGATATAAAGTTTTGCGAATACATAGGGATCTGAATATGGCAAGACCCGTTGACTACAACCTCTCTCACAAGCATAACATGATCAAACCCAGAACTCTTTGAGTGTTTATCACATAGTGATGTGAACTAGATCATTGAGTCTAGTAGACTCTTGGATGTTGGTCACATGGCGATGTGACCTGTGAGTGTTAATCACATGGCGATGTGAACTAGATTATTGACTCTAGTGCAAGTGGGAGACTGTTGGAAATATGCCCTAGAGGCAATAATAAATTGGTTATTATTATATTTCATTGTTCATGATAACTGTTTATTATCCATGCTAGAATTGTATTGATAGGAAACTCAGATACATGTGTGGATACATAGACAACACCATGTCCCTAGTAAGCCTCTAGTTGACTAGCTCGTTGATCAATAAGATGGTTACGGTTTCCTGACCATGGACATTGGATGTCGTTGATAACGGGATCACATCATTAGGAGAATGATGTGATGGACAAGACCCAATCCTAAGCCTAGCACAAAGATCGTGTAGTTCGTATCTAAAGCTTTTCTAATGTCAAGTATCATTTCCTTAGACCATGAGATTGTGCAACTCCCGGATACCGTAGGAGTGTTTTGGGTGTGCCAAACGTCACAACGTAACTGGGTGGCTATAAAGGTACACTACAGGTATCTCCAAAAGTGTCTGTTGGGTTGGCACGAATCGAGACTGGGATTTGTCACTCCGTGTAAACGGAGAGGTATCTCTGGGCCCACTCGGTAGGACATCATCATAATGTGCACAATGTGACCAAGGATTTGATCACGGGATGATGTGTTACGGAACGAGTAAAGAGACTTGCTGGTAACGAGATTGAACAAGGTATCGGGATACTGACGATTGAATCTCGGGCAAGTATCGTACAGCTAGACAAAGGGAATTGTATACAGGATTGATTGAATCCTTGACATCGTGGTTCATCCGATGAGATCATCGTGGAGCATGTGGGAGCCAACATGGGTATCCAGATCCCGCTGTTGGTTATTGACCGGAGAGTTGTCTCGGCCATGTCTACATGACTCCCGAACCCGTAGGGTCTACACACTTAAGGTTCGATGACGCTAGGGTTATAGGGAATAGATATACGTGGTTACCGAATGTTGTTTGGAGTCCCGGATGAGATCCCGGACATCACGAGGAGTTCGGGAATGGCCCGGAGGTAAAGATTTATATATAGGAAGTCCTGTTTTGGTCACCGGAAAAGTTTCCGGTGCTATCTGTAACATACCGGGACCACCGGGAGGGTCCCGGGGGTCCACCAAGTGGGGCCACAAGCCCCAGAGGGCTGCATGGGCCAAGTGTGGGAGGGGACCAGCCCCAGGTGGGCTGGTGCGCCCCCCATAAGGGCCCAAGGTGCCTAGGGTTTGGGGAGGGGGCGCCTCCACCTAGCTTGGGGGGCAAGTTTCCCCCTCCCCCCCCTTGGCCGCCACCCTAGATGGGTTTGGGGCTGCCGCACCCCTTGGGGTGGAAACCCTAAAGGGGGCGCACCCCCTCCCTCTCCCCTATATATATTTGAGGACTTTGGGACTGCCAACACATGAGTTTTGACCTCTCCATGGCGCAGCCTGCCTCTCTCCCTCCTCCTCTCCCGCGGTGCTTGGCGAAGCCCTGCAGGATTGCCACGCTCCTCCACCACCACCACGCCGTCGTGCTGCTGCTGGACGGAGTCTTCCCCAACCTCTCCCTCTCCCCTTGCTGGATCAAGGGATGGGAGATGTCACCGGGCTGCACGTGTGTTGAACGCGAAGGTGCCGTCCGTTCGGCACTAGGATCTCCGGTGATTTGAATCACGACGAGTATGACTCCATCAACCCCGTTCACTTGAACGCTTCCGCTTAGAGATCTACAAGGGTATGTAGATGAACACTCCTTCCCCTCGTTGCTAGATTACTCCATAGATTGATCTTGGTGATGCGTAGAAAATTTTGAATTTCTGCTACGATCCCCAACATGTTGCGCTAAACAACTCCTTCAAGGACCATACAATTGGATCAAGATTGTTTAGATTCCACCCCGAACACCTCCGTACTACCTACGTGGGGGCAGAAGCCGACGACTGGCCAACCCTCAGATTTCATACAACACAACCGCACAGGAGGTAAAATTTAAAACATAACAAGCATTATATTACAAACCCACTTTGTTTTATCATACAAGGTAGAAAGAACTTGAATTCATTCACTTAAAGATAATATCCTGCGAACACTGCGTCGCTACAATAGAGACCCCTCCAGGACGTCGCCAAAATACCGCTCGGGTATACGGTGCTCCTTGCCCTCGGGCGGCCCCTCAGTCGCAAGCTTGATGGCGGCCATCTTCGCCCACCAGACCTTGACGCGGGCAAAGGCCATACGCGCGCCCTCGATGCAGACGAACCGCTTGACGGCGTCCAGCCTAGGACAAGCATCCACCAGCCGCTTCACGAGGCTGAAGTAACTGCTGGGTATAGCTTCGGCTGGCCACATGCGGATTATTAAATCCTTCATGGCCAGTTCGGACACCCTGTGTAGCTCGACCAACTGTTTTAGTCGATCGCTGAAGGGCACCAGATGTTCTGGCGCAAGATATTGCGACCAGAACAGTTTCTCCGTGGAGCTCCCTTCTTCGGCTCGGAAGAACTCCGCAGCGTCGGACACACTACGTTGCAGATTAGCAAAAGCCCCTGGAGAACTCCGAATACGGGTTAGTAAAAGATACTTCCTCTTCACATACTTGCTTTGCATACTAAATGCCTTACCCGCCGCGATCGTCCTGGCCTCCTGGACCTCTCGGTGGGCGCCCTGGGCCTCACTCCGGGCCGTCTCCGCACTCTAACGAGCCTTGGCGAGTTCGGTCTCTTGAGCTGATGCATCGCGATCCAAGGTCTCGCACTTCCTCACCGCGTCTTGGAGCTCTTGTTGGACCTCGTTGACCCGGGCCTTGAGCTTCTTACGGGCGGCCTGCTCCTTGACAGCCTTCCCCTCGGCTTAGGCCAGGGCCTTTCTCAGGGCCTCGACCTCGGTTATCGCTTCTATACATATCATGACACTTCGGTCAATGCATATCATTTTACCTTTTTCGAATACATAACGGGTTATCACATACCTTGTTTTTCTTGGAGCTGCCTCCTCACCTGGCTGAGCTCCTCCTCGGCCTGCTCCAGTCTCCGCTTTAGTTCAGAGACCTCGGCAGTATGCGAGGCTGCAGCCAATAGCGATGCATGTGTATTCATTTCAGACAAATTTAGTTAGTTTCCTGCAATAAAGGATTGATCCTCTGTCCGGCTTTTTCTTTCCGAACACCGGATAGTGTCTCAGGGGCTACTGTCTATATTGGGATTTTCTCTTTTTTCGCGTTGCTTACATTAAAACCTGTCAGCAGGCTGCTGCAGGCTTCGGTTAGTCCGCTCTTGGCGGACTGAACCCTTTCAATTACCGTGCCCATAAGAACACGGTGCTCATCCACAATGAAAGCGCCTCGTAGCACTTCTAGCAGATTATCTGGTGCCCCTGGTTGGACAGGGGTCACCGGCGGAATAGGCATACCCCCTTCTTTCGAAGGAGGTTGCGCGCTGGATTCCGGAGCCGTATCGGTCTCCGGAATCGAATCTGGCTGAGGGCCAAATTGAATACGGCCCTCACCACCAGTCTCCATGGGGATTGGCTCGCCTTGGTGTCCGGCGACGGAAGCCTCACCTTCTGGCGCCTCCTGAGCCTCCCCCCGGCCTGGGAAAGTCCTTCGGGACACACCTCTGCATCGCCCTTGGCCTTGGGGGAGTAAGCGCTCGGCGGTAACTCGCTGGCCATTGCCCTTGAATCCAACGAACCTCGTGACGAGGATCATTGGGAGCTGTCGTGGGCCGGACTGCAATAACATAACTAATCATGTCAATACAACAAAGAGGAGAGGCTAGATTTATGGGCATGTATGAGTCTTAGCACTTACGATGCATCCCGAGGCTTAGTGCGGGGGCGTCGCTCTGGACTGCTGTCGACGTCCCATGCGGAGCTGCCCACGAGCGGGGCTTTCCCCTTCTTGGGCACCTCCGCCTCCAGAATTGTGGAGGCCGCCCTCTTCTTCCTCCCCCCATTAGGGGGAGAATCGCTCTCCTCCTCCTCCTCCTCCTCATCGTCTTCGACGGCGGAGGAGCGGGTCTTGCCTTCGGATGTCGCGTCCGAAGCGCCCTTGCGGCGGGGGCCACTCCAGACCCCCTGGCCTTCCCCTGGGCCTTCTTCTCCGACGCCTTATAGGGTGCCGGCACCAGCATCTTCGCTAAACGCGGGATGACTAGTTCTTCAGGCAGCGGAGCCGGACACTGGATTTGCTTCGCCCTCTCCATCTAGTCCTGAAGAAGCAATGATAATAAAAGCTTAGATATCATCCTTGAAACAAGCAAGTAGGGGATGCGTTAAAAATAACATACCTTGTTGGCGAGGTGGTTAATGTCATGCTCGCGGTCCGAATCTGTGGCCGATGGTGTCTCGTTGCCCTTGAAGAGCAACTTCCAGGCGTCTTCGTGAGTGGTTTCAAAGAGCCTCTTCAGGGTATGGTGCTTCTTCGGATTGAACTCCCATAGGGGGCGGCTTCGGCTTTGGCACAGGAGAATCCGGCGAACTAGCATCACCTGGATTACATCGACAAGCTTGATATCTTTGTCCACCATACTTTGAATGCCCGTCTGCAGCGCTATCAGCTCATCTGGCGAACAACAGTTCGGGCTCTTCTCGACCCAGGAGGTAAGTCACATGGGAGCACCAGAGTTGAATTCGGCAGCCGCGGCCCAGGTGGTGCCGCGGGGTTCTGTGATGTAGAACCACTGTTTCTGCCATTCCTTGACAGTCTCTATGAAAGTGCCTCTTGGCCAGGAGACATTGGTCAGCTTGCTCACCATGGTGCCTCCGCACTCCGTGTGCTGACCATCCATCACCTTCGGCTTCACGTTGAAGACCTTGAGCCACATCCCGAAGTGGGGTTGAATGCAGAGGAAGGCCTCACACACGACGATGAATGCCGAGATGTTGAGGAAAGAGTTCGGGGATAGATCATGGAAATCTATGCCATAATAGTACATTAACCCGTGGACGAAAGGGTGGAGTGGAAACCCAAGCCCGCGGAGGAAATGAGGGATGAATACCACCCTCTCGTTGGGCTTCGGTGTGGGGATAACTTGCCCCGGGGCTGGAAGACGGTGGGCGATTTCCTTTGCCAGGTACCTGGCCGCCCGAAGCTCGATAATGTTCTTCTCCTTGACGGAGGAGTCCATCCACTTGCCTTGACCTCTGGATCCGGACATGGTTGAGCGCTTTCTCGAGTGGGAAGAACACGAGAACTTGGGCGCTGGAGCTCAACAATGGAAGGGCAGAGGAAGAGCGAAGGCGTGGGAGAAGAAGGGGGAATCCTTATCCCCTTATAAAAGCAGTGAATATCGAACGCTTCCCCACTCGCCCTAAAACTCGCCTATTCCGAAGGGCTGTATAAACGGCACGGTTGGATTACCCACGCCCGTATTGATGAGAATCCCGCAATAAGGGGCACGATCTCTGCTTTGACAAGGCATGCCAATGGAAACCACATCTCGAAACGCGGAATGGCAGACAAAAACGGTTCGATATAATGACCGGACAGAGGTGATGTCATCTTACAAAAAGTTGTCAGCAGATGGGATTCGTGAAATACTATACTCTCCACGGCTGTGTGTGTGGTACTTTTGTCGCAGATCCGGATATGTTTGTTTCATCCGAAGATTATCTTGGAGTGTTCGGAAAGGGGAACCTGCCTTGCAATGCCGAAGACAATCGGCGCGCCGGACACCTCGTCATTGAAGCCTGGTTCAGGGACTACTAAGGGGCCCTCGGGCGTCCAACCTATTGTATATGGGCCGGACTGATGGGTCATGAAGATACGAAGACCGAAGACTCTACCCATGTCTGGATGCGACTCTCCCTGGCGTGGGAGGCAAGCTTGGTGATCAAATATGAATATTCCTTTCTCTGTAACCGACCTTGTGTAACCCTAGATCCCTCTTGTGCTTATATAAACCGGAGGGCTAGGTCCGTAGATAGCCCCGGACAATCATTACCATAGTCATCCAGGCTAGGCTTTTAGGGTTTAGCCATCTTGATATCGTGGTAGATCAACTCTTGTAATACTCATATTCATCAAGATCAATCAAGCAGGAAGTAGGGTATTACCTCCATAGAGAGGGCCCGAACCTGGGTAAACATCGTGTCCCCTGTCTCCTCTCTCATGTTACCATCGACCTTAGATGCACAGTTCAGGACCCCCAACCCGAGATCTGCCGGTTTTGACACCGACAACAAGCGTCCTCGTCACTTTTGATGAAACCGAGACCAGTGACGACCTCATCAAAACGAATGTTCCAACTCCGAGATGCTTGCCTCAACCCATAAATGTGAAGGAAATATGCCCTAGAGGCAATAATAAAGTTGTTATTTATATTTCCTTATATCAAGATAAATGTTTATTATTCATGCTAGAATTGTATTAACTGGAAACTTAGTACATCTGTGAATACATAAACAAACAAAGTGTCACTAGTATGCCTCTACTTGACTAGCTTGTTAATCAAAGATGGTTATGTTTCCTAGCCATGGACAAAGAGTTGTCATTTGATAAGCGGGATCACATCACTAGAGAATGATGTGATTGACATGACCTATCCGTTAGCTTAGCATGATGATCGTTACAGTTTCATTGCTACTGCTTTCTTCACGACTTATACATGTTCCTCGAACTATGAGATTATGCAACTCCCAAATACCGGAGGAACACCTTGTGTGCTATCAAACGTCACAACGTAACTATGTGATTATAAAGATGCTCTAAAGGTTTCTCGGATGGTGTTTGTTGAGTTGGCATAGATCAAGATTAGGATTTGTCACTCCGAGTATCGGAGAGGTATCTCTGGGCCCTCTCGGTAATGTACATCACAATAAGCCTTGCAAGCAATGTAGCTAATGAGTTAGTTACGGGATGTAGCATTACGGAACGAGTAAAGAGACTTGCCGGTAACGAGATTGAACTAGGTATTGAGATACCGACGATCGAATCTTGAGCAAGTAACATACCGATGACAAAGGGAACAACATATGTTATTATGCGGTTTGACCGATAAAGATCTTCATAGAATATGTAGGAGCCAATATGAGCATCCAGGTTCCGCTATTGGTTATTGACCGGAGACGAGTCTTGGTCATTTCTACATAGTTCTCGAACCCGTAGGGTCCGCACGCTTAATGTTCTATGACAATTTGTATTATGAGTTATGTGATTTGATGACCGAAGTTGGTTCAGAGTCCCGAATGAGATCTGGGACATGACAAAGAGTCTCGAAATGGTCGATACATAAAGATTGATATATTGGACGGCTATGTTTGGACATCGGAAGGGTTCCGAGTGAAGTTCGGGCATATACCGGAGTACCGGGGGTTACCGGAACCCCTCGGGGAGTTTAATGGGCCTTATGGGCCTTAGTGGAAAGAGAGGAGGGGCTGCCAGGGCAGGCCGCGCTCCCCCTCCTCCTCTGGTCTGAATTGGACTAGGAAGGGGGGCGGCGCCCCCCTTTCCATCTCCCTCTTTCCTCCTTCCTTCTCCTACTCCTACTACATGGAAAGGGGGGAATCCTACTCCCGGTGGGAGTAAGACTCCCCATGGGGCGCGCCATAGGAGGGCCAGCCCTCCCCCTCCTCCACTCCTTTATATACGGGGGAGGGGCACCCCATAGACACACAAGTTGATCATTGATCTTTTAGCCGTGTGCGGTGCCCCCCTCCACCATAATCTTCCTCGGTAATATCGTAGACTTGCTTAGGCGAAGCCCTGTTCCGGTAGCAACATCATCATCGTCATCATGCCGTCGTGCTGATGAAGCTCTCCCTCGAAGCTCTGCTAGATCGTGAGTTCATGGGACGTCACCGAGCCGAACGTGTGCAGATCGCGGAGGTGCCATACTTTCGGTGCTGGGATCGGTCGATCGTGAAGACGTAAAACTACATCAACCGCGTTATCATAATGCTTCCGCTTACGGTCTATGAGGGTACATAGACGATATTGTCCCCTCTCATTGCTATGTATCACCACGATCTTGCCTGTGCATAGGAAAATTTTGAATTTACTACATTCCCCAACAGTGGCATCCGAGCCAGGTTTATGTGTAGATGTTATATGCACAAGTAGAACACAAAGGAGTTGTGGGAGTGGTATATACATATTGCTTGTCGTCACTAGTTGATTCTTGATTCAACGGCATTGTTGGATGAAGCGGCCCAGACCGACATTACGCGTACGCTTACGCGAGACTGGTTCTACCGATGTGCTTCGCACACAGGTGGCTAGTGGGTGTCTATTTCTCCAGGTTTAGTTGAATCGGATTCAATGAACAGGGTTCTTTCTGAAGATCAAAAAGCAATCACTATATCACATTGTGGTTTTTGATGCGTAGGTAAGAACGGTTCTTGCTCAGCCCATAGCAGCCACGTAAAACTTGCAACAACAAAGCAGAGGACGTCTAACTTGTTTTTGCAGGGCATGTTGTGATGTGATATGGTCAAGACGTGATGAGATATAAATCGTTGTATGAGATGATCATGTTTTGTTAAAGTTATCGGCAACTGGCAGAGGCCTTATGGTTGTCTCTTTATTGCATAAGATGCAAGCGCCATACAATTGCTTTACTTTATCGCTATGCGATAGCAATAGTTGCAAAAGCAATAGTTGGCGAGACAACCATATGATGACACGTTGATGGAGATCAAGATGATGGAGATCATCGTGTCATGCCCGTGACGATAGAGATCTTGACAGTACTTTGGAGATGGAGATCAAAGGCGCAAGATGATCATGGCCATATCATGTCACATATTTTGATTGCAAGTGATGTTTATCCTTTATGCATCTTATTTTGCTTAGTTCAGCGGTAGCATTATAAGATGATCTCTCACTAAATTTCAAGGTATAAGTGTTCTCCCTGAGTATGCACTGTTGCGACAGTTCGTCGTGCCGAGACACCACGTGATGATCGGGTGTGATAAGCTCTACGTTCACATACAACGGGTGCAAGCCAGTTTTGCACATGCGGAATACTCGGGTTAAACTTGACGAGTCTAGCATATGCAGATATGGCCTCGGAACACTAGAGACCGAAAGGTCGAGCGTGAATCATATAGTAGATATGATCAACATAGTGATGTTCACCATTGAAAACTACTCCATGTCACGTGATGATCGAACATGGTTTAGTTGATATGGATCACGTGATCACTTAGATGATTAGAGAGATGTCTATCTAAGTGGGAGTTCTTAAGTAATATGATTAATTGAACCTTAAATTTATCATGAACTTAGTCCTGATAGTATTTGCATATCTATGTTGTAGATCAATTTCTCGCGTATAGCTTCCCCGTTTTATGTATGATATGTTCCTAGAGAAAACTATGTTGAAAGATGTTAGTAGCAATGATGCGGACTAGCTCCGTGATCCGAGGATTATCCTCATTGCTGCATGGAAGAATTATGTCCTTGGTGCACCGCTAGGTGATGGACCTATTGTAGGAGCAGATACAGACGTTATGAATGTTTGGTAAAGCTCGGTATGATGACTACTTGATAGTTTAGTGCACCATGCTTTACGGCTTAGAACCAGGACTCCAAAAACGTTTTGAACGCCACAGAGCATATAAGATGTTCTAAGAGTTGAAATTGGTATTTCATACTCATGCCCATGTCGATAGGTAGAAGACCTTTGACAGTACTTTGCCTACAAGATGGAGGAGAATAGCTCAATGAGTGAGCATGTGCTCAAAATGTCTACTACAATCACTTGAATCAAGTGGGAGTTAATCTTCCCGATAAGATAGTGATTGACAGAGTTCTCTAGTCACTATCACCAAGTTACTAGAACTTCATGATGAACTATAATATGCAAGGGATAATGGAAACGATTCCCAAAGCTCTTCGTGATGCTGAAATCGGCGAAGGTAGAAATCAAGAAAAAGCATCAAGTGTTGATGGTTGACAAGACCATTAGTTTCAAGTAAAAGGGTAAGGGAGAGAAAGGGAACTTCAAGAAGAATGGCAAGCAAGTTGCCACTCCCATGAAGAAGCCCAAAGCTAGACCCAAGCCTAAAACTGAGTGCTTCTACTGCAAAGGAAATGGTCACTCGAAGTGGAACTGCCCTAGATACTTGGCGGATAAGAAGGATGGCAAAGTGAACAAAGGTGTATTTGATATACATGTTATTGATGTGTATCTTACTAGAGTTTATAGCAAACCCCTCGGTATTTGATACTAGTTCAGTTGCTAAGAGTAGTAACTCGAAATGGGAGTTGCAAAATAAACAAAGACTAGTTGAGGACGAGGTGACGATGTGTGTTGGAAATGATTCCAAGGTTGATAAGATCACCATCGCACACTCCCTTTACCTTCGGGATTAGTGTTGAACCTAAAATAAATGTTATTTGGTGTTTGCGTTGAGCATAATATGATTGGATCATGTTTATTGCAATACGGTTATTCATTTAAGTCAAAGAATAATTGTTATTCTATTTACATGAATAAAACCTTTTGTGGTCATACACCCAAGGTGAATGGTTTTTGAATCTCGATCGTAGTGATACACATATTCATAATATTGAAGCCAAAAGGTGCAAAGTTAATAATGATAGTGCAACCTATTTGTGGCACTGCCGTTTAGGTCATATGGGTGTAAAGCGCATATAGAAACTCCATGCTGATGGACTTTTGGAATCACTTGATTATGAATCACTTGATGCTTGCAAACATGCCTCATGGGCAAGATGACTAAGACTCTGTTCTCCGGAACAATGGAGCGAGCAACTGACTTATTAGAAATAATACATACTGATGTATGCGATCCGATAAGTGTTGAGGCTCGCGACAGGTATCATTATTTTCTGACCTTCACATATGATTTGAGCAGATATGGGTATATCTACTTAATGAAACATAAGTTTGAAACATTTGGAAAGTTCAAAGAATTTCAGAGTGAAGTGGAAAATCATTGTAGCAAGAAAATAAAGTTTCTACGATCTGATCGCGGAGGCGAATATTTGAGTTACGAGTTTGGTCTTCATTTGAAACAATGTGGAATAGTTTCGCAAATCACGCCACCTGGAACACCACAGCATAATGGTGTGTCTGAACATTATAATCGTACTTTATTGGATATGGTGTGATCTATGATGTCTCTTACCGATTTACCACTATCGTTTTGGGGTTATGCATTAGAGACAACCGCATTCACGTTAAATAGGGCACCATCTAAGATGACACCGTATGAAATATGGTTTGGCAAGAATCCAAAGTTGTTATTCTTAAAGTTTGGGGTTGCGATTCTTATCTGAAAAAATTTTCAAACTGATAAGCTCGAACCCAAATCGGAAAAGTGCGTCTTCATAGGATACCCAAAAGAAACTGTTGGGTACACCTTCTATCACAGATCCGAAAGGCAAGATCTTTGTTGCTAAGAGTGTATCCTTTTTAGAGAAGAAGTTTCTCTCGAAAGAAGTGACTTGGAGGAAAGTAGAACTTGATGAGGTAATTATACCTTCTCTCGAATTGGAAAGTAGTTCATCACATAAATCAGTTCCAGTGATTCCTACACCAATTAGTGAGGAAGCTAATGATGATGATCATGAAACTTCAGATCAAGTTACTACCGAACCTCGTAGGTCAACCAGAGTACGGTCCGCACCAGGGTGGTACGGTAATCCTATTCTAGAAGTCATGTTACTAGACCATGACGAACCTAGGAACTATGAGGAAGCGATGATGAGCCCAGATTCCGCAAAATGGCTTGAGGCCATGAAATTTGAGATGGGATCCATGTATGAGAACAAAGTATGGACTTTGATTGACTTGCCCAATGATCAGTGAGTCATTGAGAATAAATGGATCTTCAAGAGGAACACAGATGCTGATAGTAGTGTTACTATCTACAAAGCTCGAATTGTTGCAAAATGTTTTCGACAAGTTCAAGGTGTTGACTACTATGAGATTTTCTCACTCGTATCAATGCTTAAAAGTCTGTTTGAATCATGTTAGCAGTTGCCGCATTTTCTGAAATCTGGCAAATGGATGTCAAAACTGCATTCCTTAATGGATTTTTTAAAGAAGAGTTGTATATGATGCAACCAGAAGGTTTTGTCAATCCTAAAGGTGCTAAAAAAGTGTGCAAGCTCCAGTGATCCATCTATGGACTGGTGCAAACATCTTGGAGTTGGAATATACGCTTTGATGAGTTGATCAAAGCATGTAGTTTTATACAGACTTGCGGTGAAGCCTGTATTTACAAGAAAGTGAGTGGGAGCACTACAGCATTTCTGATAAGTATATATATGTGAAAGACATATTGTTGATCGGAAATAATGTAGAATTTTCTGGAAAGCATAGAGGAGTGTTTGAAAGGAGTTTTTCAAAAGAAAGACCTCGGTGAAGCTACTTACATATTGAGCATCAAGATCTATAGAGATAGATCAAGACGCTTGATATATTTTTCACTGAGTACATACCTTGATAAGATTTTGAAGTAGTTTAAAATGGAACAGTCAAAGAAGGAGTTCTTGCCTGTGTTGCAAGGTGTAAAGTAGAGTAAAGATTGAAAACCCAACCACGGCAGAAAATAGAAAGAGAATGAAAAGTCATTCCCTATGCCTCAGTCACAGGTTCTATAAAGTATGCTATGCTGTGTACCAGACCTATTGTATACCTTAGCATGATTTTGGCAAGGGATTACAATAGTGATCTAGGAGTAGATCACTGGACAGCGGTCAAAATTATCCTTAGAGGACTAAGGAAATATTTCTCGGTTATGGAGGTGATAAAAGAGTTCATCGTAAAGAGTTACGTCGATGCAAGCTTTTGACACCAATCTAGATGACTCTAAGTCTCGATCTAGATACATATTGAAAGTAGGAGTAATTAGCTAGAGTAGCTCTCAGCAAAGCATTGTAGACATGGAAAACTTGCAAAATACATACAGCTCTAAATGTGGCAGACCCATTGACTAAATTTCTCTCACAAGAAAACATGATGACTCTTTGGGTGTTAATCACATAGCAATGTGAACTAGATTATTGACTCTAGTAAGCCCTTTGGGTGTTAGTCACATGGAGATTTGAACTAATCACATAAAGATGTGAACTATTGATGTTAAATTACATGACGATGTGAACTAGATTATTGACTCTGGTGCAAGTGGGAGACTGAAGGAAATATGCCCTAGAGGCAATAATAAAGTTGTTATTTATATTTCCTTATATCATGATAAATGTTTATTATTCATGCTAGAATTGTATTAACCGGAAACTTAGTACTTGTGTGAATACATAAACAAACAGAGTGTCACTAGTATGCCTCTACTTGACTAGCTCGTTAATCAAAGATGGTTAAGTTTCCTAGCCATGGACAAAGAGTTGTCATTTGATAAGCGGGATCACATCATTAGAGAATGATGTGATTGACTTGACCTATCCGTTAGCTTAGCACGATGATCGTCACAGTTTCATTACTACCGCTTTCTTCATGACTTATACATGTTCCTTAGACTATGAGATTATGCAACTCCCGAATACCGGAGGAACACCTTGTGTGCTACCAAATGTCACAACGTAACTGTGTGATTATAAATATGCTCCTACAGGTGTCTCCGATGGTGTTTGTTGAGTTCGCATAGATCAAGATTAGGATTTGTCACTCCGAGTATCAAAGAGGTATCTCTGGGCCCTCTCGGTAATGTACATCACAATAAGCCTTGCAAGCAATGTAGCTAATGAGTTAGTTACAAGATGTAACATTACGAAACGAGTAAAGAGACTTGTCGGTAATGAGATTGAACTAGGTATCGAGATGCCGACGACCGAATCTCGAGCAAGTAACATACCGATGACAAAGGGAACAACGTATGTTGTTATGCGGTTTGACTGATAAAGATCTTCATAGAATAGTAGGAGCCAATATGAGCATCCAGGTTCCACTATTGGTTATTGACCGGAGATGAGTCTCGGTCATGTCCACATAGTTCTCGAACCCGTAGGGTCCGCACGCTTAACGTTCTATGACAATTTGTATTATGAGTTATGTGATTTGATGACTGAAGTTGGTTCGGAGTCCCGGATGAGATCGGGGACATGATGAGGAGTCCGGAAATGGTCGAGACGTAAAGATCGGGCATATACCGGACTACTGGGGGGTTATCAGAACCCCCCAGGGAGTTTAATGGGCCTTATGGGCCTTAGTGGAAAGAGAGGAGGGGCTGCCAAGACAGGCCACGCTGCCCCTCCCCCTCTGGTCCAAATTGGACTAGGAAGGGGGGCGCCCCCTTTCCTTCTCCCTCTTTCCTCCATCCTTCTCCTACTCCTACTAGATGGAAAGGGGGGAATCCTACTCCCGGTGGCAGTAGGACTCCCCATGGGGCGTGCCATAGGAGGGACGGCCCTCCCCTCCACTCCTTTATATACGAGGGAGGGGGCACCCCATAGACACACAAGTTGATCATTGATCTTTTTGCCGTGTGCGGTGCCCCCCTCCACCATAATCCACCTCAGTAATATCGTAGCGGTTCTTAGGCGAAGCCCTGTTCCGGTAGCAACATCATCACTGTCATCACGCCTTCATGCTGACGAAGTTCTCCCTCGAAGCTCTGATGTATAGTGAGTTCGTGGGACGTCACCAAGCCGAACGTGTGTAGATCACGGAGGTGCCGCACTTTCGGTGCTGGGATCGATCGATCGTGAAGACGTACGACTACAACAACCGCATTGTCATAACGCTTCCTCTTACGGTCTACGAGGGTACGTAGACGATACTCTCCCCTCTCGTTGCTATGCATCACCATGATCTTGCGTGTGCATAGGAAAATTTTGAAATTACCCTCATAGACCGTACCCTCATAGACTGTAATTTCAAAAAATCCTACGCACGCGCAAGATCATGGTGATGCATAGCAACGAGAGGGGAGAGTATCGTCTATGTACCCTCATAGCCCGTAAGCGGAAGCGTTATGACAATGTCACTACTAGAAAAAGGGCTATAGATGGGATTGACACTAATGGCGCACCAGACAAGCGGTGCGCCATTAGTATATACTAATGGCGCACCACCTTCTGATACGCCATTAGAGTTGAAACTACTAATGGCGCACCTGGCCCAGGGTGCGCCATTAGTATCCAAATTTTTTTTTGAACTAGTGCGCCTGTCCAAACATACTAATGGCGCATCCAGACACAGTGCGCCATTACTAGTTGTAACTAGTAATGGCGCACCTGTCGGAAAGTGCGCCACTAATGTTGTTTTTTTATTATATTTTTTATTCCTTTTTTTGCAAAACTACTAATGGCGCACTGTTCCACCGTGCACCATTACTAGTTTAAACTAGTAATGGCGCACTGTGGAACAGTGCGCCATTAGTATGTTTTTTTTGCAAAACTACTAATGGCGCACCACCAGAAGGTGCGCCATTAGTAACCTGGATTACTAATGGCACATTTAGAGTTGGTGCGCCATTAGTAAGTGGGCAGCAACAAGATATTTTGGACAGCCTCTCCTACCCACACTCACTTTCTCCCCACTTCATTCTCTCCTCCTTCTTGTCTCGGGTGCCTCCTCTTTTTCACCTCATTTCCACCATAGATTCATTCAATTTAAGTGGTTAAATTACCTTGTTTTGATAGGTAAGTAACGGGGGAAGCTATATTTATGTTGTTCTCCCTACAACAATGTGCACATGCACTTTTTATGGCCTAGCTAGATCTATGTATGTTCGTGGTGTTGCATATGTTTGTGGTGTTGCATATGTGTTTGTGTTTGGAGGTGTACCGGTATTTGAAATGCGATAGTTGCCAATATTTTGCCGGAATGTTGATTCATTTCCGTTTCGGCGAGAATTTTGGCATTAAGCATTCTTTTTGGTCCTATTTTTAGGGAAAGTCATGCCAAATTTTTTCTTGGTTCTAAAATATCGTTTTGCTCTACCCCGGAGGCGACCATGGTCCGCACGATGACCGAAGGCATCGTGAATAGGTTTTTGAGGTCCGCGAAGGCCGAGATGCTTCAAAAGAACGAGACGGAGATAAGATGTCCGTGTCGAAGATGCAAGCTGAAGAGCCTTATTGCGGACCCGGATTCCGGGCAGGTGCGGGACCACGTGCTCTTGCGTGGTTTCATGGATGGCTATCGGTGGCAAGGTGATGAAGATGACTACGAAGTTGTCCATGGGGGCCGGGCAAGAAATGAGGAAGGGCAGCAAGACAACCACCGCGGCTCGGGCGGGCGAGAAGACGCAGAATCCCCAGGAGATGATCATGACGGTGATGCTGTACACAGTCATCATGTAGAAGATGCAGGACATGATGATGAGGAAGATGCCGGAGCAGAAGACGGGCATGATCATGAAGATGATGATGCCGGCGGAGCAGACGACGCTGGACCATCGATGGGCTGGGTGCAGGACCCTCATATTCAAGAGCTGCTTCTCAAGCAAACGGATAACGCAAGAGCTGTCGCCCGAGAGAAAGCCAAGATGGATCAACTTGAGTTAGACGCGGTTACTCCATTGTATGAAGGATGTAGGCCCGAGGATAGCCGCCTGAAAGTAACGCTCATGGCTCTGGAGATGAAGGTAAAATACAAAATGACCGACGCATGCTTCGACGAGAACATGTCATTATGGCACGAACGTCTTCCCAAGGGGAACAAGTGCCCGACCAGTTTGGAGGAGGCGAAGAAAATCGTGTGTCCTCTGGATTTACCGCACGTGAAATACCATGTGTGAATGAACAATTGCATCATTTATCGGGACGAGCACGCGGAGTCTACCATATGTCCGGTGTGCGGCATCACTCGATACAAGAAGAGGAAGAAAGCTCCTCGAAAAGTGGTGTGGTACTTTCCGATCACTCCTCGTCTGCAGCGGTATTTCGCGGACCCTAAGGTAGCAAAGCTCCTGCGTTGGCACGCGGATAGGGAGGAGAAGAAGCGAGAAGATGACGAAAATGATCCGGAGATAGATAAAAAAGACAAGATGCTGAGTCACCCTAAGGATGCGAGCCAGTGGCAAGCGTTGAACTTCGAATACCCAGAATTTGGGAAGGATCCAAGGAACATCGTGCTGGGCGCGAGCACCGATGGAGTCAATCCGTTTGGCAGCCAGAGAAGCACACATAGCACCTGGCCTGTGTTTGTGTGGATGTACAACCTTCCCCCCTGGTTGTGCATGAAGAGGAAGTACATTCACATGAGTATGCTAATTGAAGGGCCGAAACAACCAGGGAACGACATCAATCTGTATCTGGGGCTGCTGAAGGAGGAGCTAGACACACTGTGGAAAACGCCAGCCAATACGTGGGACACCGCAGAGAAAGAATATTTCCCTATGAGAGCCGCACTGCTCACGACGGTGCACGACTATCTCGGTTACGGATATCTCGCGGGGCAGGTAGTACACGGATTTTCTGGATGCGTAAGGTGCATGGATGACACAACGTATCACCAGCTAGATAGAGATCCCGGGTCTTCGAAAACCGTGTTCATGGGACATCGAAGGTGGCTTCGCGACGATGACCCGTGGTGGAAACGCAAGGATCTGTTCGATGGTGAAACCGAACCCCGAAAACGCCCGTGTACGAGGAGCGGCGAGGAAATAGACAAGTTGTTGAAAAATTGGAAAGACTGCCCACTGTCGGGAAAGAAGCAAAAGGCGCCAGAGCCAGGAAAGAAGCGAAAGGCGCCAGAGCCGCTGCTGAAGGTATGGAAAACGAGGTCTGTTTTCTGGGACTTGCCGTACTGGAAGATCCACCGTGTGCCTCACAGCCTTGATGTCATGCATATCACGAAGAACGTGTGCGAGAGTCTGCTTGGTACCCTGCTCAACATGCCAGAGAGGACCAAAGATGGGCCGAAAGCAAGGGCAGACTTGAAATCAATGGGCATCAGGCAGGAGCTTCACGCTATATATGATGATGATGATGATGATGATGATGATGAGGCAAAGCAGGACACAGAAAGTCGTCGCAAAGGCAAAAAGGCCAAGAAGACCGGAAATGACTACCCTCCCGCGTGCTTCACTCTAAGTCAGGAGGAGATCGAGCAGTTTTTCACCTGCCTCCTAGGAGTAAAACTTCCTTACGGTTACGCGGGGAAGATAAGCAGATACCTAGACCCAGCGAAGCAGAAGTTCAGCGGGATGAAGTCTCACGACTGTCACGTGCTGATGACACAGATACTTCCAGTTGCAATCCCTGGGATCATGGACGCGCACGTCCGTGAAACGCTATTTGGCCTATGCAACTTTTTCGACGTCATCTCTCGGAAGTCGATTGGCGTGAGGCAACTCAGAAGGCTACAGGAAGAGATCGTGGTGATACTATGCGAGCTTGAGATGTACTTCCCGCCCGCATTCTTCGACATTATGGTGCATCTGCTGGTCCATATAGTGGAGGATATCATCCAACTCGGGCCGACGTTCCTGCACAGCATGATGCCGTTCGAAAGGATGAATGGTGTCATCAAAGGATACGTTCGCAACATGTCACGTCCAGAGGGAAGCATAGCCAGGGGCTTTCTGACCGAAGAGTGCATCTCCTACTGCACGAATTATCTAGGCATCGAGAACCCCGTTGGTCTGCCCGTCAACAGGCACCTCGACAGGCTCGCTGGATGGGGTCACCGTGAGGGTCGCCGCGAAATGCATGTCGACTTCGAGGGTCGACTCGCTGACTTTGAAAGAGCAAACCTAGTCGCGCTACAACACATAGACGTGGTCGATCCTTGGGTGGTAGAGCACAAAACCTTTATTAAGAAGACGTACAATGACCGAGGCCAACAGAGGACGGACGGAGATATACTCAAAGAGCACAACTCATGTTTCACGCGTTGGTTCAAGCAGAAGCTTCTGTCGTACCCTTTACATGAGGGTTCTTCCGCGGAAGAACAACTCATATTCGCCTTGTCACAGGGCGCCGAGCACAACCTGATGACCTATGAGGCGTACGATATCAATGGCTACACATTCTACACCGAGGCCAAGGACATGAAGAGCGATGGTTATCAGAACTCCGGGGTAACGATGGAATCCTACACCGGTAACGACAAGGACAGATACTACGGAAGGATCGAGGAGATCTGGGAGCTGAGCTACGCTGGAGAGAAGGTCCCGATGTTCCGTGTCAGATGGGCCAAGAGCGTCCTAAAAGAAGACTGGTATTTCACCACCATGGTTATACCCGAAGCCAAATCCAAGACCGCGGGCGCAAACGTCACCGCGAAAAATGAGCCATGGGTACTGGCTTCCCAAGTGGACCGATGCTTCTTCATTACCGACCCGTCAAAGCCCAGTCATGTTGTCGTGAGGAGAGGCAAAAGGAAGATCATCGGAATGGATGGAGTAGCCAATGAGCAAGACTTCGACAAGTACGGCGACCCGATGATCGAACATGACGACAATGATGAAGTAGCAGCATACACCACAAGAAGAAGCAGGACCACCCTACCTAAAGGACGTCCGTTCCACAGAAGAACTCCATTTGCGAAAAAGAAGGGCAAGAAGATTGTGAACAGATAGCTAGCTAAGATCGATTGTATTTAAATCGTAGCCTTCATTTCTCGATTGTATTTCATGGGAACTTTTTGAAATATCATGAATATTTTTAAATTTCATGGACACTCGATCTCGATCCCCCTCCATCTCGATCGCTATCCCACCTCGCCAGATCCGGCCCCCCTCGCCGCCGAGCACCCCCCGGTCCATCGGCCTCTGCCGCCGACCCCCCGCACCCTCGATTCCCCTACTCAACCGCCGCCGCCGACCCCCCGCACCCCTCCCCTACTCAACCGCCGCCGCCAACCCCCCGCACCCCGCGCACCCTCCCCCGCTCCACCGGCATTACTGTTTGATGATATTTTAAAAAAAATTATTACTGTCTTATAAAAAATATTACTGTTATGATTTAAACAAGTTTGAACATATTTAAACACAAATAAGTATCAAACAACATTTTAAATGCATAAAAAAAATTGTGGAGCCTGGGAATCGAACCCAGGACCTCCTGGTGTGAGAACTGGCTACTGACCAGTCGAGCTAGTAGAGGGAACTTGGTGTGGATCAAGTCAGGTGGAAGATAACCTGTTGGCTCGAGCAGAAATCAAAAAAAATACTAATGGCGCACCAGGGTGAGGTGCGCCATTAGTATGGATGTACTTATGGCGTACTGAGGGGTGGTGCGCCATTAGTATTGTGCCGCCCCCATCCATATTTCCTCCCCGGCCCAAACCTATCCCCTCTCTCTCCCTCGCCCTCGATCCCCTTCCCCTCTCCTCTCCCGACGCCGCTGCCCCGCCACCTCGACGCCGCCCCGACGCCGCGACGCCGCCCCGTCGTCCTCGTCTCCTCCCAAACGCGATCTGGATCGGGGCGCCTTGCCCCTGCGCCCATCGCCGGCGCCCCGTCGTCCCTGTCGCCCGTCTCCAACCACCGCCGCCTGAGGCCCCGACGTCGGCGCCGCTCTCCCCGTCGCCCCACCTCATTGGACGCCATTGCCCCGCCGCCCTCGTCGCTGGCGGCCCGGACGCCGCCCCGTCCACACCATCGTCGCCGGAGCACCACCACCACCCGGACCTCGTCGCCTCCTCCCCTGCGTCGTCGTCGTCCCCGACATCCTCCCCGCGCCCCACTGCCCTATCCCTACGGCCCCCGTGAGCTCCCCCCCCTCCCCTCCCCTCTCCCCCTCGCGAGCACACGCTTACGTCGTTTCAAGGTAGTTGGTTTGGAAGTAGTACGAAAGTATTATTCCGATCTGTGGCTGCCTTTCTGGGTTAGTTTTTGTTCGTTCCTCGCAGTTCAGATTGTCGTATTGGTGCATCTGTCAGTCAAGCGCGCGCTGCTGACCAGTTGATCATCGGAACATAAACATCAACCAACTACCTAAGGCATTAACCATACCTGACAACGAACTATACAGATTTTTTTGTTAAGCTTTCAGTGCCACTAGCATATAACGAACTATACAGATTGTGTAGTTATTCTGTCATCTTCCTTTAGTACTGGGCCATGGGGGAATACCAGAAGAAGCAAACAAACGTTATGTATCCTCCTTAGTAAGAAGGAAGCAATGGCCACTTTCACTTGAACAACAATTGAAGGCAGTCTGATATGTTGGACTTGCCATGTGCTGTGTAGTTTAGCTCCATTATTGTTCTCATATGTTGCCACCTTTTTTGGGGTAGTTTTTGTTTGGAGATTGCAATTGGAATTGTTGTATTTGGTGCATCTGTCAGTCAACTGCTGCTGACCAGTTGATCGTCGTAACTTAAATCATCAACCAACTATGCAAGGGAATTAACCAGATTTGACAATGTTTAATCACAACTGTTTTAAAGCTTTTTCAGTACAACATGGGTCCACAATTGGCACAGATTCCGTTATTGAAGTTTCATGCTTCCATTTATCAACAGAATTCCGGTTCTGTTTTGAAAGTTGGCGACACAGAAGATGCATCAGCGTCTTGCTGCCATGCTTAGTTTTTTTTATCCATTCTCAGTTTTCTATCTGTCATACCAATATTAGTTATGTAGAGTTCTCATCTTATGTAATGTTCAACTCTGACTAAACAGGTTCTGCAAACGGTCTTTTACTGCACTTGACTGAAGAAGTAGGTGTCTGCTATATCCTGCACTTGAGGTGAGTTGTGTTCTCAAGTTTACATTGCAATGGGGACTCTTCTTGTAAACACAAATTCAGATTTATATACTATATGCTGGCATGACTGTTTTTATTAGGCAGGACAGTGCAGTAGTTGATGTATCTTGGGTTAATATTAACCTAACTATTCATTTTTCCTTAGGTTAATATTAAAATGTCCAGTGTATATATATTTGAAAATGATTGCTGCTAGATGTTAATTTGCTGGTACTAGCTAGAATTTGGCACTGAAAAGCAAAAGCAAGCTGCATATATTGTTTCACCTCTTCACATGCCAATGTATTTTCCATGTTGTGATGGAGGCCTTTTTTGCCTTGTCCACCCGAGAGGCCCTTGAGTTTGCTGGAATGTCGATTAACTTCCGTTCCGGCAAATTCGGGTACTCCATATGTCCTATTTTCAGCAAAGGTCATGCTGAAATTTTCTGTGAATTTTAGCATGACTTTGCTAAAAATAGGACATATGGGGTACTTGTGACTAATGCATGGGCCGGGGTATCTTAGTAGTTAATTAAGTAGGATCAAGTGCGCCGGCGTACTTGTGACTAATGCATGGCTTTTAGGGTGCCTCGGTGTCGATAAAAACTGAAATGATGAAAGCTTAGGCTTTTAGGGTGCCTCGGCGTCGAAAAACCCTCAATGATAAAAGCTTAGCTTTTAGGATGCCTCGGTGTCGACAAACCCTAAATGATGAGACCATGATCTTGTTCCTTGACAATAACCAACTTTTTGACCAAACTTTGTTCCTATTTAGAGAGAAACATGGCCAACAACGATGAGGCCGGGGGTTCGGGCGGCAAGGCATTCTGGGAGCTGTCCCAGGAGATGGAGGAACAACCTCACTTGTATGAGGACGCCGCCTTCCCCACCGATCCTGAGACCACTGATGGTGCTGCCGAGGATGACCCCACTGATGCCACCACTGATGGTGCCGCCGAGGATGCCACCACTGATGATGGCGGCGCACGCACAGATGGCAGCCAATCGAAGAGGCAACGGAAGGACCGGCACCCGACCGTGCTCCACACCCTCAAGGAGGAAGTTACTGAAGTGGACTCCGACGGGAATCCAACGGCGCCCGAACGAATAGTCAAGGGGTACTCGCTTCAGCTCGGGTGCATTCTCCGGAGCACCGTCTCGATCAACACCGAGAACCTGAGGCATCCTGACCGAGGGAATTTGCGCAACCTCCTCTTCATGAAGCTGCACGAACGATGCAAGTTCCCCGCTGAATTTGAAAACACAAGCCTCAAAGGGAATAAAGTGAACAATGCTGCCCTCATGAAGATGAGCAAGGCCCTGTCTACTTGGAAAAGCAATGTGAAGAGAATGATCGAGAAAGGTGAGAGTTATGAGAAGATCAAGGAGAAAATCCTTTGATCACCGAAGATGACTACAACGACTTCAAGATCAATTGCTCGAGCACCGCAAATTCCGACAGTGGGGGAAAGAAATGCGGGAGCTGAACTTAGGGGAACACACACTCGGTCCCGGCGGTTACAGAGTGGCGGAGCCTATATGGGACAAGGAGGAGGCGGACCGTGCCGAGCAAGGCCTACCGCCCCTCTTCGATAAATACGGTGACAAGCAGACCAGGAACTTTGTTAGGGCCCGGTACAAGAAGGACCCGAAAACAAAGGAGCTTACCACGGATCCGAAGACTAGGGTGCTTGAGCTTGTTCTGGTAAGGAATACACCCCCGCGTAATTAGCTCCATATGGTTGCATTCTAATTAATGAAGCCAAATTTCTAAATGGTTCACATTCCTTCCGCAGGCGACTGAAAGCAGTAGCGCGGGGTCGACTAAGAGCAACCCTTGGGACACCACTCTAAATAGGGCGTTGAATGTAATGAAGAACAAGGATAAGCTTAGTAAGCCGACGTCAGCTGGTCGTGTGGCCGGCAAAGGTTTGTCGACAAAATGGTCGTCATACTATAACACTGGTGGGCGAAAGGAGAAAAAGACCAGCTCGGAAAGCCAGGCGCGCGAGGTTCAAGAACTCAAGGCACAGGTGGCGCGGATTCCGGAGATTGTCCAAGAGTAAGTGCAACAACAACTCGGAGCGACGATCACCGCCATTGTGCCTACCTTGATCCAGGGGTTGAGTGCGTGGATTGCAGGCGGCCAACAGGGGCCGCCCCCGATTCCTAGCTTCATGGCCAGCAACTCGCAGAACGTGATGGCGGGGCCATTGGTGTCTCCGGCGGAGGTGGCATTGGTGTCTCCGACGCCGGAACGGGAGCTTAATGCACCCGGGTGTACGCCGGCCGGCACCTCTGCAGCAAGCGGCCCCTCCATCAACTGCACGTCCGCCGTTGGAGGTGCCTCGACATTAGCCGAGCTCGACACCATCATCACGGTAACTAATTAAGCCTCTCTCGGCCGAGGACTTCATCTCCTTGCCTTAGACTGGGCATCCCTGACGCCCTACATGTTTTCGCAGGGCGCTGCGGACGTTCCGTGCACTCTCTTGCACTTCGTGAACAACGAGTTGGTCGATGTCGCCAAGGGCAAAATCGTTCAACCAGGCAACCCCTTGTTCCACGGTACCCAGATGCCAACCAACTTGTTTAGGGTTCAACTGGTTCGGGTGCTGCCAGGCTGCGACGAGTTGTTACCTCCGATTCGACCCGTCGGGGCCGACGATGATGATGTGATGACCCTTAGCGCCTGCCTGAGCTAGCCCCTGCTTTGGCCGAAGAGTCAGATTCATTTGGGGGCGGGGGACACCACCCCAAGACAACACCGCCAGTCGTGCAGGCACCAAGTCGGCCCCATGGCAAGACCGCCGCAACGGTGCCGGACATCCCTATGCCACTGGATCCAAACATGCATATGGCACAGGATCAGAACGACGACGTCGACGATACATTTGGCAACGTTGATCAGTACTTTGCCGATCATGGGTACGGTGGCGACTTCATGGGGCCTCCTTCTGAAGAACCCAACCCAACAAAAGACGTGCGCGATCTAGCTGGTACCGCGGAGAAGCCAAGTTGCAACAGGCGTCGTCTGCAGTTCAGCTCTCAGGAGACGCCTCCAGCTGCCGACTTCACCGAGCCTCAGATAGGCGAGGTGCGAAATATTATCAGCCCCAACACATTCAAGAAGGCGGTCTGTGAGCAGAACTCGGTCCCATTACAGGAGAAGAAGAAGGCACGCAAAAGAAAGACTAACAAGGGTGCGGGCCAGCCGGCACCGAATACGATCCGTGCTCAGGACGGGCCACCTTCACCTGAGGATTTAATGAGGAGGCTGCATGTGGCGGGTAGGCCGATGCTACCGAGAAATATGCTCGATGCTGCAACCGGTGCTATGCGGAGTCTGCATGACAGTGTTCTTTCTTTGGAGAAGCAGCGTCTCATAGAGAAGGATGTGGCATACCCGGTTTTCACGGCCAAGGTGCCAGAGGGCAAGGGCTTTGTGGATAACTCCATCGGGGGTACGATCGTCCTGCGGTTTGATGACATCCACACTATGTTGAACCTTCATCCGCTGCACTACACCTTCGTTCGGCTATTTTCGCTGAGTATGGAGATGCGGATCATTCGCGATAAGACCCCGGACATCGTGATAGTCGACCCCTTCTACATGCGTGCCAAGATCTTGGGCAGCGCTGGGGACCGTCAAGTCGCGAGTTCTTACCTCGAAGGCGTCATTCTGGCAAACCAAGATAAGGATAACTTCCTCGTGCCTTACTTTCCCGAGTAAGTCCTCCCCTCAACCGCCCCGTAACATATGAATTCTTAGATTTCGATCGTTTTTCTTTTAACATTCCGTGTTTTCTGTAGTGACACACATTGCACGCTCATCCTCCTAAGCCCCACATATTCCATGGCCACGTATTTCGACCCGGACCGTCATTCGAACGTAGACTACACAAATGTCAAGAAGGTTCTTGATGATGTTCTCCCCGGCTACGCCAAATCTGGAGGCACCTTCACCAAGCCTATTCGTAAGTACGGCAAGCACGTGTTCTCTCACAATACGATGTTCTGCTGCGTCAAGCAGCCGCCTGGCGGTCAGAAGGGTGCCTACTACGCCATCCATCACATGCGGGCGATCGTACGGGACCATCATCAACTTCTGCTACCGAGTAAACTCAAAGATTGGGCTGCGAGTGTGTCGGCAATCCAGGACGCGGACATCAGACAAGAATTCTTTCGCATCCAGTCGGAGTTTGTGGAAATCATCCATCAAGATGTCCTTCGTACCTCGGGGCAGTTCTACCTCAGAAATCAACCGTCCAACAGTGACATGGACACAATGCTACAAATGCAGGCTGACAACGACCGTTATTTCATGACTCCCATGATAGACGGCGGCTTCATCCATGCTTCGGTCCCTTGATTCGAGTCGAAAGCAGTGATGCTGTGTCTAGTTCTGAAACATCGATTGGCTCATGTTGTAATTAAACTTTAATGAACTTGTAGTATGTCTCTTTGGTTTCGAGAGTCGTTCAACTTAGATGTAATCGATGCTATTAATGTCTTGCTTTTCTCTTCCGATCGTTCTGTTGCATACTTATATATTGCTTATGTATTGTCTGTGAATTGGTACTAACATTTCGTTTGGCTAGTGCATAGCAATGCCGTCGTATGTCGTGTACAAGGGTAAGGTTCCTGGAGTCTACGACGACTGGGAGGAGTGTCGGAGACAGGTTCACCGATTCAGCGGTAACAGTTACAAAGGGTACACCACTAGGGCCGAGGCCGAATCTAGATACGCCCTCTATCTAGCGGGAGAGGGGAGGGAGCGTTGGAGGAACCGGATGAAGACGAGTTTCATCGTGATGATGCTCATCGTGATGACCGCAGCTCTCTTTTATGTGATGGTAGTTTAGATGATCGATATCGACTTGTAATGTGAAGACAAACTCGCTACTCATGGTCTCGAGACTTGTAATATAATGTTCTATCTTTGTTCGGTCTTTTCAATTCGGAGACTAATATGATGAATTGTATTCGGAGATTAATATGATGAATTGTATTCAGAGACTAATCTTCTATTGTATTCGATGAATCTGTTGTTGATGTGTGCTGTCTATATTTTGTCCAATTATACATTTTGTAACCTGTGCAAAAAATAGAAAATTAAAAAATAAAAAAACCTAATATTCATATTAATGGCGCATCACATCACAGTGCGCCATTAGTATGCCAAAGGATACTAATGGCGCATCATTGAACAGTGCGCCATTAGTATGCCGAAGTTACTAATGGCGCATCTTGTTGTTGTGCGCCATTAGTATGCCAAAGCACCTGGGTATACATGGCCCCCTGGGAGGCATACTAATGGCGCACTGTTGTATATACTAATGGAGCATCTGAGGTCCGCCATTAGTATACCATATACTAATGGCGCACCAGTGGTGCGCCATTAGTAAAATATACTAATGGCGTGGCACTAATGGCGCACCACTAATGCGCCATTAATGGCCAAATTAGGTGCGCCATTAGTAGGCCTTTTCCTAGTAGTGTGTGGTTGATGTAGTTGTACGTCTTCATGATCGACCGATTTAGTACCAAAGATACGGCACCTCCGCGATCTGCACACGTTCGGCTCGGTGATGTCCCGCGAACTCACGATCCAATAGAGCTTGGAGGGAGAGTTTCATCGGCATGATGGCATGATGACAGTGATGATGTTGCTACCGGAATAGGGCTTCGCCTAAGCACCGCTACGATATTAATGAGGTGGATTATGGTGGAGGGGGGCACCGCACACGGCTAAAAGATCAATGATCAACTCTTGTATCCATGGGGTGCCCCCTCGCCCGTATATAAATGAGTGGAGGAGGGGAGGGGCCGACCCACTGTATGGCGCGCCCTAGGGGAGTCCTACTCCCACCGGGAGTAGGATTCCTCCCTTCCCTAGTTGGAGTAGGAGAGCGAGGGAAGGAGGAGTAGGAAAGAAGGAAAGCCCCCCCAACCTATTCCAATTCGGTCTCCTACCCAAGGGGGGCGCACCAGCCCCTTGTGGGCTGGTGTGCTTCCTTCTTATGGCCCATAAGGCCCATAACTTCTCCGGGGGGGGGGGGTCGGTAACCTCCCGGAACTCCGGAAAAATGCCCGAACCACTGAAGGAAATATGCCCTAGAGGCAATAATAAAGTTATTATTTATTTCCTTATATCATGATAAATGTTTATTATTCATGCTAGAATTGTATTAACCAGAAACATAATACTTGTGTGAATACATAGACAAACAAAGTGTCACTAGTATGCCTCTACTTGACTAGCTCGTTAATCAAAGATGGTTATGTTTCCTAACCATAGACATGAATTGTCATTTGACTAACGAGATCACATCATTAGGAGAATGATGTGATTGACATGACCCATTCCATTAGCTTAGTGCCCGATCGTTTAGTTTGTTGCTATTGCTTTCTTCATGACTTATACATGTTCCTATGACTATGAGATTATGCAACTCCCATTTACCGGAGGAACACTTTGTGTGCTACCAAACGTCACAATGTAACTGGGTGATTATAAAGGTGCTCTACAGGTGTCTCCAAAGGTACATGTTGGGTTGGCGTATTTCAAGATTAGGATTTGTCACTCTGATTGTCGGAGAGGTATCTCTGGGCCCACTCGGTAATGCACATCACATAAGCCTTGCAAGCATTCAACTAATAAGTTAGCTGCGGGATGATGTATTACGGAATGAGTAAAGAGACTTGCCAGTAACGAGATTGAACTAGGTATTGAGATATCGACGATCAAATCTCGGGCAAGTAACATACCGATGACAAAGGGAACAAACGTATGTTGTTATGCGGTCTGACCGATAAAGATCTTCGCAGAATATGTAGGAGCCAATATGAGCATCCAGGTTCCGCTATTGGTTATTGACCGGAGACGTGTCTCGGTCATGTCTGCATTGTTCTCGAACCCGTAGGGTCCGGACGCTTAATGTTACAATGACAGTTTCATTATGAGTTTATATATTTTGATGTACCGAAGGTTGTTCGGAGTCCCGGATGTGATCACGGACTTGACGAGGAGTCTCGAAATGGTCGAGACATAAAGATTGATATATTGGACGACTATATTTGGACACCGGAAAGGTTCCGGGTGAGATTGGGACAATACCGGATCACCGGGAGGTTATCGGAACCCCCCGGGAGGTATATGGGCCTTAGTGGAAAGGAGGGAAAAGGAGCAAGGGAGGGGGCACGCCCCCAAGCCCAATCCGAATTGGGAGGGGGGCCGGCCCCCCCTTTCCTTCCTCCCTCCTTCCTCTTCCTTTCCTCTCCTACTCCTAATAGGAAAAAGGGGAGTCCTACTCCCTGTGGGAGTTGGACTCCCCCCTAGGGCGCGCCACCCTCCTTGGCCGGCCCCCTCCTCCACTCCTTTATATACGGGGGCAGGGGGCACCCCATAGACACAACAATTGATCATTGATCTCTTAGCCGTGTGCGGTGCCCCCCTCCACCATAATCCTCTATAATATTATAGCGGTGCTTAGGCGAAGCCCTGCGACGGTAAAACATCAAGATCGTCACCACGCCGTCGTGCTGACGAAACTCATCCCCGACACTTTGCTGGATCGGAGTCCGGGGATCATCATCGAGCTGAACGTGTGCTAGAACTCGGAGGTGCCATAGTTTCGGTGCTTGATCGGTCGGGCCGTGAAGACATACGACTACATCAACCACGTTGTGCTAACGCTTCCGCTTCCGGTCTACGAGGGTACGTAGACAACACTCTCCCCTGTCGTTGCTATGCATCAACATGATCTTGCGTGTGCGTAGGAATTTTTTTGAAATTACTACGTTCCCCTTCAGTGGTATCAGAGCCTAGGTTTTATGCGTTGATGTTGTGCACGAGTAGAACACAAGTCAGTTGTGGGCGATATAAGTCATATTGCTTACTAGCATGTCATACTTTGGTTCGGCGGTATTGTTGGATGAAGCGGCCTGGACCGACATTACGCGTACGCTTACGTGAGACTGGTTCTACCGACGTGCTTTGCACACAGGTGGCTGGCGGGTGTCAGTTTCTCCAACTTTAGTTGAACCGAGTGTGGCTATGCCCGGTCCTTGCGAAGGTTAAAACGGCACCAACTTGACAAACTATCATTGTGGTTTTGATGCGTAGGTAAGAACGGTTCTTGCTAAAGCCCGTAGCAGCCACGTAAAACTTGCAACAACAAAGTAGAGGACGTCTAACTTGTTTTTGCAGGGCATGTTGTGATGTGATATGGTCAAGACATGATGCTAAATTTTATTGTATGAGATGATCATGTTTTGTAACCGAGTTATCGACAACTGGCAGGAGCCATATGGTTGTCGCTTTATTGTATGCAATGCAATCGCGCTGTAATGCTTTACTTTATCACTAAGCGGTAGCGATAGTCGTGGAAGCATAAGATTGGCGAGACGACAACGATGCTACGATGGAGATCAAGGTGTCGCGCCGGTGACAATGGTGATCATGATGATGCTTCGGAGATGGAGATCACAAGCACAAGATGATGATGGCCATATCATATCACTTATATTGATTGCATGTGATGTTTATCTTTTATGCATCTTATCTTGCTTTGATTGACCATAGCATTATAAGATGATCTCTCACTAAATTTCAAGATAAAAGTGTTCTCCCTGAGTATGCACTGTTGCCAAAGTTCGTCGTGCCCAGACACCACGTGATGATCGGGTGTGATAAGCTCTACGTCCATCTACAATGGGTGCAAGCCAGTTTTGCACACGCAGAATACTCAGGTTAAACTTGACGAGCCTAGCATATGCAGATATGGCCTCGAAACACTGAGACCGAAAGGTCGAGCGTGAATCATATAGTAGATATGATCAACATAGTGATGTTCACCATTGAAAACTACTCCATTTCACATGATGATCGGTTATGGTTTAGTTGATTTGGATCACGTAATCACTAAGAAGATTAGAGGGATGTCTTTCTAAGTGGGAGTTCTTAAATATGATTAATTGAACTTAAATTTATCATGAACTTAGTCCTGGTAGTATTAGCATATCTATGTTGTAGATCAATAGCTCGCGTTTAGCTCCCCTGTTTTATTTTTGATATGTTCCTAGAGAAAACTAAGTTGAAAGATGTTAGTAGCAATGATGCGGATTGGATCCGTGATCTAAGGTTTATCCTCATTGCTGCACAGAAGAATTATGTCTTTGATGCACCGCTAGGTGACAAACCTATTGCAGGAGCAGATGCCGATGTTATGAACATTTGGCTAGCTCAATATGATGACTACTTGATAGTTTAGTGCACCATGCTTAAACGGATTAGAATCAGGACTTTAGAGATGTTTTGAACGTCATGGACCATATGAGATGTTCCAGGAGTTGAAGTTAATATTTCAAGAAAATACCCGAGTTGAGAGATATGAAGTCTCCAACAAGTTCTATAGCTAAAAGATGGAGGAGAATAGCTCAAGCAGTGAGCATGTGCTCGGATTGTCTGGGTACTACAATCGCTTGAATCAAGTGGGAGTTAATCTTCCAGATAAAATAGTGATTGACAGAATTCTCTAGTCACCATCACCAAGTTAGTAGAACTTCGTGATGAACTATAATATGCAAGGGATAATGGAAACAATTTCAAGCTCTTCGTGATGCTGAAATCAACGAAGGTAGAAATCAAGAGAAGCATCAAGTGTTGATGGTAAACAAAACCACTAGTTTCAAGTAAAGGGACAAAGGGAAGAAAGGGGAACTTCAAGAAGAATGGCATGCAAGTTCCTGCTCAAGTGAAAAACCCAAGTCTGGACCTAAGCCTGAAACTGAGTGCTTCTACTACAAAGGGACTGGTCACTTGAAGCGGAACTACCCCAAGTAATTGGCGGATAAGAAGGATGGAAAAGTGAACATAGGTATATTTGATATACATGTTATTGATGTGTACTTTACTAGTGTTTATAGCAACCCCTCAGTATTTGATACTAGTTCAGTTGCTAAGAGTGGTAACTTGAAACGGGAGTTGTAGAATGAACAGAGACTAGTTAAGGGTGAAGTGACGATGTGTGTTGGAAGTGGTTCCAAGATTGATATGATCATCAACGCACACTCCCTTTACTTTCGGGATTAGTGTTGAACCTAAATAAGTGTTATTTGGTGTTTGCGTTGAGCATAAATATGATTTGATCATGTTTATTGCAATACGGTTATTCATTTAAGTAAGAGAATAAATTGTTGTTCTGTGTACATGAATAAAACCTTATATGGTTACACACCCAATGAAAATGGTTCGTTGGATCTCGATCGTAGTGATACACATATTCATAATATTGAAACCAAAAGATGCAAAGTTAATAATGATGGTGCAATTTATTTGTGGCACTGCCATTTAGGTCATATTGGTGTAAAGCGCATGAAGAAAATCCATGCTGATGGGCTTTTGGAATCACTTGATTATGAATCAGTTGATGCTTGCGAACCATGCCTCATGGGCAAGATGACTAAGACTCCGTTCTCCGGAACAATGGAGCGAGCAACAGATTTGTTGGAAATCATACATACTGATGTATGTGGTCCGATGAATATTGAGGCTCGTGGCAAGTATCATTATTTTCTGATCTTCATAGATGATTTGAGCGGATATGAGTATATCTACTTGATGAAACACAAGTCTGAAATATTTGAAAAGTTCAAAGAATTTCAGAGTGAAGTGGAGAATCATCGTAACAAAAATAAAAGTTTCTACGATATGATCGCAGAAGTAAAATATTTGAGTTACGAGTTTGGCCTTCAGTTAAAACAATGAGAAACAGTTTCACTACTCACGCCACCTGGAACACCACCGTGTAATGGTGTGTCCGAACGTCATAACAGTACTTTATTAGATATGGTGCGATTTATGATATCTCTTACCGATCTACCACTATCATTTTGGGGTTATGCATTAGAGACAGCTGCATTCACGTTAAATAGGGCACCATCTAAATCCGTTGAGACGACACCGTATGAACTATGGTTTGGCAAGAAACCTAAGCTGTCGTTTCTTAAAGTTTGAGGTTGCAATGCTTATGTGAAAAAGTTTCAACCTGATAAGCTCTAACCCAAATCAGAGAAGTGCGTCTTCATAGGATACCCAAAAGAAAATGTTGGGTACACCTTCTATCATAGATCCGAAAGCAATATATTCGTTGCTTTGAATGGATCCTTTCTAGAAAAGGAGTTTCTCTCGAAAGAAGTGAGTGGGTGGAAAGTAGAACTTGATGAGGTAACTGTACCTGCTCCCTTATTGGAAAGTAGTTCATCACAGAAATCTGTTCCTATGACTACTACACTGATTAGTGAGGAAGCTAATGATGATGATCATATAACTTTAGATCAAGTTACTACCAAACCTTGTAGGTAAACCAGAGTGAGATACGCACCAGAGTGGTACGGTAATCCTGTTCTGGAGGTCATGTTACTTGACCATGATGAGCCTACGAACTATGAGGAAACGATGATGAGCCCAGATTCCGCGAAATGGCTTGAGGCCATGAAATCTGAGATGAGATCCATGTATGGACTTTGATTGACTTGCCCATTGATCGGTGAGCCATTGAGATTAAATGGATCTTCAAGAGGAAGACGGACGCTGATAGTAGTGTTACTATCTATAAAGCTAGAATTGTCGCAAAAAGGTTTTCGACAAGTTCAAGGTGTTGACTACGATGAGAGTTTCTCACTTGTATCTATGCTTAAGTCTGTCCGAATCATGTTAGCAATTGCCGCATTTTATGAAATCTGGCAAATGGATAAACAAAACTGCATTCCTTAATGGATTTATTAAAGAAGAGTTGTATATGATGCAACCAGAAGGTTTTGTCAATCCTAAAGGTACTAACAAAATATGCAAGCTCCAGGGATCCATCTATGGACTGGTGCAAGCATCTCGGAGTTGGAATATACGCTTTGATAAGTTGATCGAAGCATATAGTTTTATACAGACGTGCGGTGAAGCCCGTATTTACAAGAAAGTGAGTGGGAGCACTACAACATTTCTGATAAGTATATGTGAATGACATATTGTTGATCGAAGATAATGTAGAATTATTCTGCAAAGCATAAAGGAATGTTTGAAAGGAGTTTTTCAAAGAAAGACCTCGGTGAAGCTGCTTACATATTGAGCATCAAGATCTATAGAGATAGATCAAGATGCTTGATAAGTTTTTCAATGAGTACATACCTTGACAAGATTTTGAAGTAGTTCAAAATGGAACAATCAAAGAAGGAGTTCTTGCCTGTGTTACAAGGTGTGAAGTTGAGTAAGACTCAAAACCCGACCAGGGCAGAAGATAGAGAGAGAATGAAAGTCATTCCCTATGCCTTAGCCATAGGTTCTATAAAGTATTCCATGCTGTGTACCAGACCTATTGTATACCCTGCCCTGAGTTTGACAAGGGAGTACAATAGTGATCTAGGAGTAGATCACTGGACATTGGTCAAAATTATCCTTAGTGGAATAAGGATGTGTTTCTCGATTATGGAGGTGACAAAAGGTTCGTCGTAAAGGGTTACGTCGATGCAAATTTTGACACTGATCCAGATGACACAAAAATATCAATCTGGATACATATTGAAAGTAGGAGCAATTAGCTAGTGTAGCTCCATGCAGAGCATTGTTGACATAGAAATTTGCAAAATACTTATGGATCTGCATGTGGCAGACCCATTGACTAAACTTCTCTCATAAGCAAAACATGATCACAACTTAGTACTCTTTGGGCGTTAATCACATAGCGATGTGAACTAGATTATTGAATCTAGTAAACCCTTTGGGTGTTGGTCACATCATGATATGAACTATGGGTGTTAATCACATGGTGATGTGAACTATTGATGTTAAATCACATGGCGATGTGAACTAGATTATTGACTCTAGTGCAAGTGGGAGACTGAAGGAAATATGCCCTAGAGGCAATAATAAAGTTATTATTTATTTCCTTATATCATGATAAATGTTTATTATTCATGCTAGAATTGTATTAACCGGAAACATAATACTTGTGTGAATACATAGACAAACAAAGTGTCACTAGTATGCCTCTACTTGACTAGCTCGTTAATCAAAGACGGTTATGTTTCCTAACCATAGACATGAGTTGTCATTTGACTAATGGGATCACATCATTAGGAGAATGATGTGATTGACATGACCCATTCCATTAGCTTAGCACCCGATCGTTTAGTTTGTTGCTATTGCTTTCTTCATGACTTATACATGTTCCTATGACTATGAGATTATGCAACTCCCGTTTACCGGAGGAACACTTTGTGTGCTACCAAACGTCACAACGTAACTAGGTGATTATGAAGGTGCTCTACAGGTGTCTCCAAAGGTACATGTTGGGTTGGCGTATTTCGAGATTAGGATTTGTCACTCCAATTGTCAGAGAGGTATCTCTGGGCCCTCTCGGTAATGAACATCACATAAGCCTTGCAAGCATTGCAACTAATAAGTTAGCTACAGGATGATGTATTACAGAACGAGTAAAGAGACTTGCCGGTAACGAGATTGAACTAGGTATTGAGATACCGACGATCAAATCTCAGGCAAGTAACATACCGATGACAAAGGGAACAAATGTATGTTGTTATGCGGTCTGACCGATAAAGATCTTCGTAGAATATGTAGGAGCCAATATGAGCATCTAGGTTCCTCTATTGGTTATTGACCGGAGACGTGTCTCGGTCATGTCTACATTGTTCTCGAACCCGTAGGGTCCGCACGCTTAACGTTACGATGACGGTTTCATTATGAGTTTATATATTTTGATGTACCGAAGGTTGTTCGGAGTCCCGA
Organism: Triticum urartu; assembly: GCF_003073215.2. NCBI lineage: Eukaryota > Viridiplantae > Streptophyta > Magnoliopsida > Poales > Poaceae > Triticum > Triticum urartu. The sequence continues at coordinate 584,968,869 of NC_053028.1, forward strand.
ATGTGATCACGGACTTGACGAGGAGTCTCGAAATGGTCAAGACATAAAGATCGATATATTGGACGACTATATTTGGACACCGGAAAGGTTCCGGGTGAGATTGGGACAATACCGGATCACCGGGAGGTTATCGGAACCCCCCAGGAGGTATATGGGCCTTATTGGGCCTTAGTGGAAAGGAGGGAAAAGGAGCAAGGGAGGGGGCGCGCCCCCCAAGCCGAATCCAAATTGGGAGGGGGGCCGGCCCCCCTTTCCTTCCTCCCTCCTTCCTCTTCCTTCCCTCTCCTACTCCTAATAGGAAAAAGGGGAGTCCTACTCCCTGTGGGAGTTGGACTCCCCCCTAGGGCGCGCCACCCTCCTTGGCCGGCCCCCTCCTCCACTCCTTTATATACGGGGGCAGGGGGGCACCCCATAGACACAACAATTGATCATTGATCTCTTAGTCGTGTGCGGTGCCCCCCTCCACCATAATCCTTGATAATATTATAGCGGTGCTTAGGCGAAGCCCTGCGACGGTAGAACATCAAGATCGTCACCACGTCGTCGTGCTGACGAAACTCATCCCCGACACTTTGCTGGATCGGAGTCTGGGATCGTCATCGAGCTGAACGTGTGCTAGAACTCGGAGGTGCCGTAGTTTCGGTGCTTGATCGGTCGGGCCGTGAAGACGTACGACTACATCAACCGCGTTGTGCTAACGCTTCCGCTTCCGGTCTATGAGGGTACGTAGACAACACTCTCCCCTCTCGTTGCTATGCATCACCATGATCTTGCGTGTGCGTAGGAATTTTTTTGAAATTACTACGTTCCCCTTCAACCACTTGGAACCATTCCGATGTCCAAACATAGGCTTCCAATATATTGATCTTTATGTCTTGACCATTTCGAGACTCCTCGTCATGCCTGTGTTCACATCCGGGACTCCGAACAACATTTGGTTCATCAAAACACATAAACTCATAATACCGATCATGACCGAACGTTAAGCGTGCGGACCCTATGGGTTTGAGAACTATGTAGACATGACCGAGACATGTCTCTGGTCAATAACCAATAGCAGAACCTGGATGTTCATATTGGGTCCCACATATTCTAAGAAGATCTTTATCAGTCAAACCGCATAACAACATACGTTGTTCCCTTTGTCATCGGTATGTTACTTGCCCAAGATTCGATCATCGGTATCTCAATACCTAGTTCAATCTCATTACCGGCAAGCCTCTTTATTCATTCCGTAATGCATCATCCCGCAACTAACTCATTAGTCAGAATGCTTGGAAGGCTTATATTGATGTGCATTACCGAGAGGGCCCAGAGATACCTCTCCGATACTCGGAGTGACAAATCCTAATCTCGATCTATGCCAACTGAACAAACACCATTGGAGACACCTGTAGAGAACCATTATAATCACCCAGTTATGTTGTGACGTTTGGTAAGACACAAAGTGTTCCTCCGGTATTCGGGAGCTGCATGATCTCATAGTCATAGGAACATGTATAAGTTATGGAGAAAGCAATAGCAACAAACTAATCGATCATCATGCTAAGCTAACGGATGGGTCAAGTCAATCACATCATTCTCTAATGATGTGATCCCGTTAATCAAATGACAACTCATGTCTATGGCTAGGATACTTAACCATCTTTGATTCAACGAGCTAGTCAAGTAGAGGCATACTAGTGACACTTAGTTTGTCTATGTATTCACACATGTACTAAGTTTCCGATTAATAGAATTCTAGCATGAATAATAAACATTTATCATGATATAAGGAAACAAATAATAACTTTATTATTGCCTCTAGGGCATATTTCCTTTAGTCTCCCACTTGCACTAGAGTCAATATTCTAGCTCACATCGTCATGTGATTTAACATCAATAGTTCACATCTTTATGTGGTTAGTTCACATCTCCATGTGACTAACACCCAAAGGGTTTACTAGAGTCAATAATCTAGTTCACATCACTATGTGATTAACACCCAAATAGTGATCATGTTTTGCTTGTGAGAGAAATTTAGTCAACGGGTCTGCCACATTCAGAGCTGTATGTATTTTCCAAATTTTCTGTGTCTACAATGCTTTGCACAGAGCTACTCTAGCTAATTGCTCCCACTTCCAATATGTATCTAGATGGAGATTTAGAGTCATCTAGATCGGTGTCAAAAGCTTGCATCGACGTAACTCGTTACGATGAGCTCTTTTATCACCTCCATAACCGGGAAATATTTCCTTAGTCCTCTAAGGATAATTTTGACCGCTGTCCAGTGATCTACTCCTAGATCACTATTGTACCCCCTTGCCAAAATCATGATAAGGTATACGATAGGTCTGGTACACAGCATAACATACTTTACAGAAACTATGACTGAGGCATAGGGAATGACTTTTCATTCTCTATCTATTTTCTGTCGTGGTCGGGTTTTGAGTCTTTACTCAACATTACACCTTGCAACACAGGCAAGAACTCCTTCTTTGACTGTTCCATTTTGAACTACTTCAAAATCTTGTCAAGGTATGTACTCATTTAAAATATATCAAGCATCTTGATCTATCTCTATAGATCTTGATGCTCAATATGTAAGTAGCTTCACCGAGGTCTTTCTTTCAAAAACTCCTTTCAAACACTCCTTTATGCTTTCCAGAAAATTCTACATTATTTCTGATCAACAATATGTCATTCCCATATACTTATTAGAAATGCAGTAGTGTGATGTCTACTACACAACCTTCATCTTGTAGACATTGTTGGGCCTCCAAGTGCAGAGGTTTGTAGGACAGTAACAAATTTCCCTCAAGTGGATGACCTAAGGTTTATCAATCCATGGGAGGCGTAGGATGAAGATGGTCTCTCTCAAGCAACCCTGCAACCAAATAACAAAGAGTCTCTTGTGACCTCAACACACCCAATACAATGGTAAATTGTATAGGTGCACTAGTTCGGCGAAGAGATGGTGATACAAGTGCAATATGGATGGTAGTTAAAGGTTTTTGTAATCTGAAAATATAAAAACAGCAAGGTAGCAAGTGGTAAAAGTGAGCACAAACGGTATTGCAATGCTAGGAAACAAGGCCTAGGGTTCATACTTTCACCAGTGTAAGTCCTCTCAACAATAATAACATAATTGGATCATATAACTATCCCTCAACATGCAACAAAGAGTCACTCCAAAGTCACTAATATCCGAGAACAAACGAAGAGATTATGGTAGGGTACAAAACCACCTCAAAGTTATCCTTTCTGATCAACCTATCATAGAGTTCGTACTAGAATAACACCTTAAGACACAAATCAACCAAAACCCTAATGTCACCTAGATACTCCAATGTCACCTCAAGTATCTGTGGGTATGATTATATCATATGCATCACACAATCTCAGATTCATCTATTCAACCAACACAAAGAACTTCAAAGAGTGCCCCAAAGTTTCTACCGGAGAGTCAAGAGGAAAACGTGTGCCAACCCCTATGCATAAGTTCACGAGGTCACGAAAGTCGCAAGTTGATCACCAAAACATACATCAAGTGGATCACGTAATATCCCATTGTCACCACAGATAAGAACATGCAAGACATACATCAAGTGTTCTCAAATCCTTAAAGACTCAATCCGATAAGATAACTTCAAAGGGAAAACTCAATTCATCACAAGAGAGTAGAGGGGGAGAAACATCATAAGATCCAACTATAATAGCAAAGCTCGCGATACATCAAGATAGTTCCGAATTAAGAACACGAGAGAGAGATCAAACACATAGCTACTGGTACATACCCTCAGCCCCAAGGGTGAACTACTCCCTCCTCGTCATGGAGAGCTCCAGGATGATGAAGATGGCCACTAGAGAGGGATTCCCCCCTCCGACAGGGTGCCGGAATGGGTCTAGATTTGTTTTCGGTGGCTACGGAGGCATCTGGCGGCGGAACTCCCGATCTAGGTTTCTTTCTGGAAGTTTTGGGTTATATAAGAGGTGTTGGAGTCGGGAACAAGTCAGGGGGGTCTCCGGGCTGTCCACGAGGTAGGGAGGCACGCCCAGGGGGTGGGCGCGCCCCCACCCTCATGGGCAGCCTGGGACTCTTCTGGCCCAACTCTTTTGCTCCATGTCCTTCTTCTGGTCCAAAAATAAGTTCTGTGAAGTTTCAGGTCAATTGGACTCCGTTTGGTTTTCCTTTTCTGTGAAACTCAAAAACAAGGAAAAAACAAAAACTGGCACTGGGCTCTAGGTTAATAGTTAGTCCCAAAAAATCATATAAAATAGCATATAAATGCATATAAAACATCCAAGGTTGATAATATAATATCATGGAACAATAAAAAAATATAGATACGTTGGAGACTTATCAAGCATCCCCAAGCTTATTCCTGCTCGTCCTCGAGTAGGTAAACTATAAAAACAGAATTTTTGATGTGGAATGCTACCTAAGATATTTATCAATGTAGTCTTCTTTATTATGGCAAGAATATTCAGATCCATAAGATTCAAGATGAAAGTTTAATATTGACATAAAAATAATAATACTTCAAGCATACTAACTAAGCAATTATGTCTTGTCAAAATAACATAGCCAAAGAAAGCTCATCCCTACAAAATCATATAGTTTGGCTATGCTTCATCTTCGTCACACAAAAATGCTCTCATCACGCACAACCCCGATGACAAGCCAAGTAATTGTTTCGTACTTTAGTAATCTCAAAAAAAATTCAACTTTCACGCAATACATGAGCGTGAGCCATGGACATAGCACTACGGGTGGAATATAATATAATGATGGGGGTTGTGTGAAGAAGACAAAAAAAGGAGAAAGTCTCACATTAACGCGGCTAATCAACATGCTATGGAGATTCCCATCAATTGATGTCAATGCGAGGAGTAGGGATTTCCATGCAACGGATGCACTAGAGCTATAAATGTATGAAAGCTCAACAAAAGAAACTAAGTGGGTGTGCATCCAACTTGCTTGCTCACGAAGACCTAGGGCATTTGAGGAAGCCCATTGTTGGAATATACAAGCCAAGTTCTATAATGAAAAATTGCCACTAGTATATGAAAGTGACAATATAAGAGACTCTCTATCATGAAGATCATGGTGCTACTATGAAGCACAAATGTGGAAAAAGGATAGTAGCATTACCCCTTTTATTTTACTAGCACATATGCCCGTGCGTTGCAACGGTAGAGAAATTATTGTGCCCACTGTACATGGAAACGACCATCATCATGGTATAATAAAATTTGAAAGTGACACCTAAATATGTTTGTACATTGCAGCGGGAGAAAAACTAACCTCACTCTCCCATCCCAGTAAGAAAATGATGATTTAAGCCTAAACACGGCCTAAAACATAAGCGATGATTTGATTTACGATACACATCAATTATTCCCGGATGAATAAAAATTGGGTGCTTTCAACAATCAGTACTATAGAAAAGCCAACCTTGATTGATCAATGTGAGCTTGCACGGGTAGTTGTTCAGTTACTCCTTTGCATATACCAAGATATGCAAATTACCACAAGTAATTGTCAGTTTTCCTGAAAGCACGATGAAATGAATAATATGATTTTGGTCTTGAAGATGACCAAAAAAAAGTAATTCTCCTTGAAGATGAACAAAGAAAGGTAACATGCATGCCAATCTGCGTTGCACTGAGAGGATCCCAATCCTTGCAAACTATTTCTCTAGCACGCTTCGAGTTATGCAAAATGCATATCATGTCAGATAGAAATACATGCCTGCGAAAAAACATAATTGAAGGAATATGAAAATACCTCATTTTCTCCTCCTTGTATAACAGTTATTTATTGCGAGTCAGTTAAGCTATGAAACCTCATGCATGGACGCTCAGCTAGGAAGAGCAGAAAAGAAAAAAATCAAGCAGCTATTAATAAAAGACTAACTTGACTCATTGAAGCTAGGGTTTTGCACCTATTAGTTGAATCACGTGCAACTTCTCAGGGCGCAATTAATCCAGCCATGTAGTCGCCGCCAGGTCGATCCACCAGCCTGCTAAACATGTACTCATGTGTTTAGCTGGGAAAGAATCAAGGTAGCCGCCACCCTGCAGCTCGTAGCTAGTTTGGACTCCCATGTATATATTTTTGGGTCAGGCTACGACGTGTGGTCGGCCACTTTGCTTTTGTTTCAATTAAGTTTCCTTTAAAGGTATGTCCTGGTTTTGTTCGTATTGTCTCAGTTTTTTTTGTTTGCATGTATGTTTGTCAAACGGACAAAAAAATAGTGCACGTAAAATACTCAAAACGGGATGAAAGAAAGCGAAACCAAACCAAGAATATCTATTCCCTTTAATAGTAGGTATAGATTTTTATTTTTTTATTTGGCCTTTCTTTTTCTATTTGGCCTTTCCTGTTTCTCTTTTTTATTTGGCCTTTCCTTGTTTTTGGCCTTTCTCTTTTTTATGGGACAATGCTCTATTAATGATGATCAGCACACTTCTATTTATTTACAACTCAAAGATTACAACTCGATACTAGAACAAAGTATGACTCTATATGAATGCCTCCGACGGTGTACCAGGATGGGCAATGAATCAAGAGTGACATGTATGATAAATTATACATGGTGGCTTTGCCATAAATATGATCAACTACATGATCATGCAAGGAAATATGACAATGATGATGTGTGTCATGATGAACGGAACAGTGGAAAGTTGCATGGAAATATATCTCGGAATGGCTATGGAAATGCCATAATAGGTAGGTATGGTGGCTTTTTTGAGGAAGATATAAGGAGGTTTATGTGTGACAGAGCGTATCATATCACGGGGTTTGGATGCTCTGACGAAGTTTGCACCAACCCTCGAGGTGAGAAAGGGCAATGCACGGTACAGAAGATGCTAGCAATGATGGAAGGATGAGAGTGCGTATAATCCATGGACTCAACATTAGTCATAAAGAACTCACATACTTATTGCAAAAATCTACAAGTCATAAAAAACCAAGCACTACACGCATGCTCCTAGGGGATAGATTGGTAGGAAAAGACCATCACTCGTCCCCGACCGCCACTCATAAGGAAGGCAATCAAAGAAACACCTCATGCTTCAAATTTGTCACACAACGGTTACTATACATGCATGCTACGGGACTTGCAAACCTCAACACAAGTATTTCTCAATTCACAATTACTCAACTAGCACGACTCTAATATCTCCATCTTTATATCTCAACAGAATTATCAAGTATCAAACTTCTCATAGTATTCAATGCACTCTATATGAAAGTTTTTGTTATACCCATCTTGGATGCCTATCATATTAGGACTAGTTTCATAACCAAAGCAAATTACCATGCTGTTCTAAAAGACTCTCAAAATAATATAAGTGAAGCACGAGAGTTCAACAATTTATTCAAAATAAAACTACCGCCATGCTCTAAAAAGATATAAGTGAAGTACTAGAGCAAACGACAAACTACTCCAAAAGATATAAGTGAAGATCAATGATTAGTAGAATAATTATGCAACTATGTGAAGACTCTCTAACATTTAATAATTTCAGATCTTGGTATTTTATTCAAATAGCAAGCAAAACAAAATAAAATAAAATGATACTCCAAGCAAAACACATATCATGTGGTGAATAAAAATATAGCTCCAAGTAAAGTTACCGATGAACAAAGACGAAAGAGAGGATGCCATCCGGGGCATCCCCAAGCTTAGGCTCTTGGTTGTCCTTGAATATTACCTTGGGGTTCCTTGGGCATCCTCAATATTAGGCTCTTGCCACTCCTTATTCCGTAGTCCATCGAATCTTTACCCAAAACTTGAAAACTTCACAACACAAAACTTATCAGAAAACTTGTAAGCTCCGTTAGTATAAGAAAATAAATCACCACTTAGGTACTGTTGTGAACTCATTCTAAATTCATATTGGCGTAATATCTACTGTATTCCAACTTCTCTATGGTTCATACCCTCCGATACTACTCATAGATTCATCAAAATAAGCAAACAACACATAGAAAACAGAATCTGTCAAAACAGAACAGTTTGTAGTAATCTGTATCAAACGTATACTTCCGTTACTACAAAAATTCTGAAATAAATTTTTGGACCTGAGGAATTTGTCTATTAATCATCTGAAAAAAGAATCAACCTAATCGAACTCTCCAGTAAAAAATGGCAGCAAAACTCGTGAGCGCAAAAGTTTCTGTTTTTTACAGCAAGATCGCAAAGACTTCACCCAAGTCTTCCCAAAGGTTCTACTTGGCACAAACACTAATTAAAACATAAATCCACATCTAAACATAGTCTATATGAATTATTTATTACTAATCAGTAACAAAAAGCAAGGAACAAAAATAAAAATTGGGTTTCCTCCCAACAAGCGCTATCGTTTAACGCCCCTAGCTAGGCATGGTGATTTCAATGATGCTCACATAAAACATAAGAATTGAAACATAAAGAGAGCATCATGAAGAATATGACTAGCACATTTAAGTCCAACCCACTTCCTATGCATAGGGATTTTGTGAGCAAACAACTTGTGGGAACAAGAATCAACTTGCATAGGAAAGCAAAACAAGCATAACCTCAAGATTTTAAGCACATAGAGACGAAACTTGATATTATTGCAATTCCTACAAGCATATATTCCTCCCTCATAATAATTTTCAGAAGCATCATGAATTAATAAACAATATAACTATCACATAAAGCATTCTTTTCGTGATGTACAAGCATAGAAATTTTATTACTCTCCACATAAGCAAAATTCTTCTAATTCCGAATAGTGAGAGTATCATAAGAAACTCGAATACTATAAATTGTTTCCACATTGAAAGAATAAAATTAAGAAAAAGGGTAATCATAATCATGACAAGTTTTATCATCACTACTTTTTATAACATAAGTATCATCACAATAATCATCATAAGTAGCAACTCTGTTCTCATCATAATCAATTGAAACCTCTTCCAAGATAGTGGAATCATTACTAAATAAAGTCATGACCTCTCCAAATCCACTTTTATAATTATCACAATAAGATTCAACATCCTCCAAAATAGTGGGATCATTACTTCCTAAAGTTGACACTCTTCTGAACCCACTTTCATCAATATAATCATCATAAATAGGAGGCATGCTATCATCATAGTAAATTTGCTCATCAAAACTTGGGAGACTAAAAATATCATCTTCATTAATCATAGCATCCCCAAGCTTGGGACAAACATTAATTGCAGAAAATACATTCTCAAACATGTCATTCTCATCAAACATGGCATCCCCAAGCTTGGGCCTTTTCACATCATAAGCGTAATCACTCTCATCAATAATAGCATGGATAGAACCAATAGTATAGCAATTATCATCATCGCAATGAGTAATAGGAGCAACATCATTTGGGAGGGATACCTTTTTACCTTTGCTTCTACATCTAGTGTTTTGCTTCTTTGCATCATGTGTGGGTTTAACCCTCTTTTTGGAGCTCCTTATTAATGAGATTAGTTGGATAGAAAGCTCTTCCTTGTTACCTGATTCATCTTAAGAAATAATAGGACCCTTTCATTAGTATTCTCTTCATCTTCTATGTGTTTTCTTGTCTTTATGTAACTGGCAATATAAGGATTTTCAATGCAATTCACTGCGCAATACATATAAATTTCCTCTAGATCAAAATCAAGAACTTTATCAAGGGCAAATTCTGGAATATCCTTAGTTATACGTTTCATTTCTTCATAACCCAGAAGCAAACCTAGTTCATTATGATGCGTAAGGGAAATCAAGTCATCACAATTTTTGGACACGATTCTATCAGGAAACAATTTGCATTGGATATTTAAATGACCATGTTCATTGCAAAGTTCACAAGGATGGCTAAGAAAATATAAATTTTCAGCACAAACATCTAGCCTTTCCTGCAACCATTTAGTTTCTAAATACGTATGCCTCTTGCAAAATCTATCTTCCCTATTTGGTGTGTACTTGCAAACTCTATGCACTCCCCAAAAACTCATTGCAATATGTATGCTTATAAGAGACATTTTCATCATGACTAGTGCAATCATCATTAATACCATGGATATTCCAGGAATTCATACAAACAACATTGCAATCATGCTCATCATTCAAATAATTAGTGCCAAACATTCTAATGCATTCTTCTTCTAACACTTTGGCACAATTATCGGAATCCTTATTCTCATGAAAGACATTAAAAAGATGAAGCATATGAGGTACCCTCAATTCCATTTTTTGTAATTTTCTTTTATAGACTAAATTAGTGATAAAACAAGAAACAAAAAGATTTGATTACAAGATCTAAAAATATACCTTAAAGCTAACCTCCCCGGCAATGGCACCAGAAAAGATCTTGATGTCTACTACACAACCTTCTTCTTGTAGACGTTGTTGGGCCTCCAAGTGCAGAGGTTTGTATGACAATAGCAAATTTCCCTCTAGTGGATGACCTAGGGTTTATCAATCCGTGGGAGGCATAGGATGAAGATGGTCTCTCTCAAGCAACCCCGCAATCAAATAACAAAGAGTCTCTTGTGACCTCAACACACCCAATACAATGGTAAATTGTATAGGTGCACTAGTTCAGCGAAGAGATGGTGATACAAGTGCAATATGCATGGTAGTTAAAGGTTTTTGTAATCTGAAAATATAAAAACAGCAAGGTAGCAAGTGGTAAAAGTGAGCACAAATGGTATTGCAATGCTAGGAAACAAGGCCTAGGGTTCATACTTTCACCAGTGTAAGTCCTCTCAACAATAATAACATAATTGGATCATATAACTATCCCTCAACATGCAACAAAGAGTCACTCCAAAGTCACTAATATCTGAGAACAAACGAAGAGATTATGGTAGGGTACGAAACCACATCAAAGTTATCCTTTCTGATCAACCTATCATAGAGTTCGTACTACAATAACACCTTAAGACACAAATCAACCAAAACCCTAATGTCACCTAGATACTCCAATGTCACCTCAAGTATCTGTGGGTATGATTATACGATATGCATCACACAGTCTCAGATTCATCTATTCAACCAACACAAAGAACTTCAAAGAGTGCCCCAAAGTTTCTACCGGAGAGTCAAGATGAAAACATGTGCCAACCCTTATGCATAAGTTCACGAGGTCACGGAACTCGCAAGTTGATCACCAAAACATACGTCAAGTGGATCACGTGATATCCCATTGTCACCACAGATAAGCACATGCAAGACATACATCAAGTGTTCTCAAATACATAAAGACTTAATCTGATAAGATAACTTCAAAGGGAAAACTCAATTCATCACAAGAGAGTAGACGGGGAGAAACATCATAAGATCCAACTATAATTACAAAGCTCGTGATACATCAAGATCATTCCAAATCAAGAACACGAGAGAGAGAGAGAGTTCAAACACATAGCTACTCATACATACCCTCAGCCCCGAGGGTGAACTACTCCCTCCTCGTCATGGAGAGCGCCGGGATGATGAAGATGGCCACCGAAGAGGGATTCCCCCCTCCGGCAAGGTGCCGGAACGGGTCTAGATTAGTTTTCGGTGGCTTCTGGTGGTGGAACTCTCGATCTAGGTTTCTTTCTGGAAGTTTTGGTTTATATAAGAGGTGTTGGAGTCAGGAACAAGTCATGGGGGTCTCCGGGCTGTCCACGAGGTAGGGAGGCGCGCCCAGGGGGTGGGCGCGCCCCCACCCTCATGGGAAGCCCGGGACTCTTCTGGCCCAATTCTTTTTCTCCATGTCCTTCTTCTGGTCCAAAAATAAGTTCCGTGAAGTTTCAGGCAGTTGGACTCCGTTTGGTTTTCCTTTTCTGCGAAACTCAAAAACAAGGAAAAACATAAACTGGCACTGGGCTCTAGGTTAATAGGTTAGTACCAAAAAATCATATAAAATAGCATATAAATGCATATAAAACATCCAAGGTTGATAATATAATAGCATGGAACAATCAAAAATTATAGATACGTTGGAGATGTATCATAGTGCTCCCACTCACTTTCTTGTAAATATAGGCTTCACCGCAAGTCTGTATAAAACCATATGCTTTGATCACTTTACCAAAGTATATATTCCAACTCCGAGATGCTTGAACCAGTCCATAGATGGATTGCTGGAGCTTGCACACTTTGTTAGCACCTTTAGGATTGACCAAACCTTCTTGTTGCATCATACACAACTCTTCTTTATGAAATCCATTAAGGAATGCAGTTTTGACATCCAATTGCCAGATTCCATAAAATGTCACTACTAGAAAAAGCGCTGCTAGTGGCGCACCTATTTTCGCTACTAATGGCGCACTACTGGTGCGCCACTAGCATCACGCCATTAGAATTTTTTTCTAATGGCGCACCTATGGTGCGCCATTAGTATGGCCCACGGTGCGCCATTAGTATCTGGTATACTAATGGCGCACCACATAGAAGTGCGCCATTAGTAACAATTTTTTTCAGATTTTTTTTTAATTTTTTTCAAAAATTTCAATTTTTTTTCGTTTTTTTCTTAATCTTAGGTCATTATGTCTTAATCTCGGGTCAATATGCTTAATCTCAGGTCAAATTGCACTCTGTGGTCAAACTTCCCGAAAGGTCACCCATCCTCACACTACTCGAGCCCAAGCACGCTTAACTTCAGAGTTCTATCCAACCCCAGCAACAGCTCACTTCACAGGCACTTGTTGATATATCTAGCATATCAATCCTATTATACCTTGTTGATGTCTAGGACTTTGTTCATGTTCATGACTATGATGAAATTTTGAAAAATATTTCAAACTTCCTGGTCATATTACGTATCATTTTTTGAAAAAAAATTCAAAACCTTTTTTTTTGAATTTTTTTGCCTCTAGATCTTGAAAGCCCCGTAACTTTTTTTGTGTTAGGTTTTTGGGGATTTTGAAAATGTTTAACGGGGTTCCCCCAGTTAAATTCGGATGTAACTTTTCGAGTAGATGATTTTTCATATATAAAACTTTTTAATCCGAGGTCGTATGCAAAAGTTATGCCCATTTTACAAATTTCCAGAGAGATTTTGCAAATAAAGTCGAAATTTATATTTGTAAATTTTCCCAACAACTAGACCACATATCACATGGCAAACTCATTTTCTTTTATTTTTTTGACATTTTTATCATTTTTTTTTATTTTTTAAACTGAAAAGGCGGTCCACGGAGGGGGGGTGCATTCGGTGGAAGCCGGGCAAACTAGTAATGGCGCACCGTGGGGTGGTGTGCCATTAGTAGTTAAACTAGTAATGGCGCACCACACCCACGGTGCGCCATTACTAGTTTTGAAAAAAAATATAAAAAAATTTGAATTTTTTTTGAATTTTTTTGAAAAAAACTTAGTAATGGCGCACCAGTGGACAGTGCGCCATTACGAGTTTTTAACTAGTAACTAGTAATGGCGCACTGTCCACTGGTGCGCCATTACTAACAATTTTTTTTATTTTTTTTCAAAACTTCTAATGGCGCACCGCACACCAGGTGCGCCATTAGTAATATATTACTAATGGCGTACCTGTATGTGGTGCGTCATTGCTATATTCTAATGGCGCACCACACACGTGGTGCGCCATTAGTGTCCATTTCATCTATAGCCGTTTTCCTAGTAGTGTGTGGCAATTGGTAACATGATTCGGACAGACTTAAGCATCGCTACGAGTGAGAAAATCTCATCGTAGTCAATATCTTGAACTCACGATCCAGTAGAGCTTCGAGGGAGAGTTTCATCAGCACGACGGTGTGATGACGGTGATGATGTTGCTCCCGAAATAGGGGTTTGCCTAAGCACCGCTACGATATTACCGAGGTGGATTATGGTGGAGGGGGGCACCGCACACATCTAAAAGATCAATGATCAACTTGTGTGTTCATGGGGTGCCTGTCGAGGGTTGGGTGCGACATATGCTTAAGGATGGCTTATTATGGTGGGAGCGAGTAGAACGTCGTCGGTGCCCGGAAGCGGGATGAGGCGTAGACACGAACGCCGGCAACGCCCGCGCCGCACTGCCGGACCGTACCAATGCGGCTGGGCCCGCCAGGAGCCGGCGTGCCGCCAACGGCGCGATCCATCTTGCGCTGATAAGCCTCCGATAGGCATCTCATGCTGGCTAGCTTCTTGGCACTCTCAATGAGCTGGAAGCGGCGGGCTTCCAGTGTCTCAGTGTCGGCATCTTCTTCGATGGGTGTAGAAAGGTCTTGCAGTGCTGCTTGGAGCGGGTATCGGCCACCCCCACGAGAGTGCTCGCCATGGCTGATGACAAGCACCTCCATGACGGTGCTGCCGTCGCTATCCGCGAGAGGAAATGGCTCGTCATAGACCACCACGTTGGTGGGGAACGTGTCAAGTGACGTTGTGTCGGAGTCGACAAGCATCGGGTCGGTGGAACCAACCGACTCCAAGTCCACAGTAGGCTCGCTGTTGACATGGAGCTGTCGAGGAGGCTAATGACGCGGCTCTCGGGGCCATCTGTGCCTGCGTCAGATAAGGGCTCGTCGGAGAGGCGAATCTCGCCAACAAGATCGGCGGGGCAGCTCGTCGCGTAGACGACCTCTGCACCGTGCAGCGCATCAGCGCAGACACCGTCCGGCGTGCCGGGCTGGCTGTGCTCTCCAGGAAGGAACAAGGTTCCCGTCCAGAATAGGTCTCCGTGCAACGGTGCATATCGCCCCACGGTGGGTGCCAAATGTCAGGGGTTGGGTGCGACATATGCCAAAGAATGGCTTATCATGGTGGGAGCGAGTAGAACGTCGCCGGTGCCCGGAAGCGGGATGAGGTGTAGACACGAGCACCGGCGTACTTTACGCAGGTTCGGGGCTCTCCTAGGAGATAACACCCCTAGTCCTGCTCTGCGGGGTCTCCGCATGATCACTAAGGCACTAATGAGTACAATGGTGCTCCTCGAGCTGTATGCTAGAGGTAGAAGAAAGCTGGGCTAACCCTCTCCTCTCTCTATGTGTATGTCTAGGTCTAACAGGTCAGGAACCCTTTGCATGGGTGCCCTGGGGGTTCATATATGCCTACCCCCAGGGGTACAATGGTAATCTGGCCAGGTGTAGGACCCGGTTGTCAGTGTCTCCCGTCGCCGGCTTCTCCGCCGGCCACTGGGGCCCGCCGCCTGGTGGGCCCCGCCATCTGGTCTGGTGCGGAGCCGACAGGTCACCTCCGCCGCTGGCGGGTCTGGCCGGCTGCTTGTTACTGTAGCCGTAATGCTAATGACGCATGCTTGGTCGGGGGGCGTGGCTACAGTCCCGCCGTCTGGTGGGAGGTCACTATAGCCACACCGAGTCTCATCTGGTTAATGGCGCGTGGACTCCGAGGGAAGAGTGGGCCGCTTGTTGGAGGCCGGACTCCCTCGGTTCCGACTGGTCAGGCACTACCGCCCTCCAGGTTCAAGCTGCCGGGAAGGACCTGCCACCTTTAGGCCGTACCGACAGGCTTTTGTGGGAGCAGGGCTCCGCCTGACAGGGGTGACGTCAAGGGTGGAGTGGCAACAGTGCCGCGTCGTGCGGAGATCTCTGCCTGTACGGGGCACTATGGCCGCGCCACGCCCTGGATATGGTGATGACGGGCTACGTTGTAGCCACATCTTGTCTTGTCTTCTTAATGGGGGTGCAGACTTTGAGGGCGTCGTGGGCCGCCTGCTAGGAGCCGGCCTCTCTGGAGGCCGCTTGCGAGGAGTTGGCTCGTCTTGGAGCCGTCTCCGGGTGCTTGGCCGTCTTCTGGCAGCTGGCTGTTTGAGCCAGCCGGCCACCAGAAGGCGGTGCTTCATCCTTGACACTAGAGGGGCGCAACCGGCCCAATGACTTGAAAGGCTCAGGGGCTAGGGTTAGGCTACCCGTGGCCTATTAGTTCGACAGTAGTCCCCGAAGCTGGTGAGCTGTCGCGGCTGATAAGACGAGAAGCCTCAACAGTTTCCTTCTCTGAATGCTCTGGTTGAATACTTTGTTCGTCTTCTCACATGCCGCCTGCTGGGAGTCGGCCGTGGCCAGGCGGGCTTTGCCTGATAATTTCGAAACGCCAAAGCAGGAACCATGTGGCGTTCTTGGTAAGCCTATAAGCTCGCCGCCTGCTGCAAACACGCCACGCGGCGCCCGCTAGCCGGGCCAGCCTGCCAGCCCACGCGCGCGATGGAAAACGTGACAGCAGGCTGGGCCCGCCACTACCGGGCCTCGGCGCGCGGGCGGATCCGCCACGGGCGAGGCAAACGGTTGTGGTTCCGCGCGGAGTTACTACGCGCAGTAACTCGTGTAAAATTGCAGGGTCGTGGGGTCATGGGTGTAGTTAATCCCACGACCCTGTGCCCCGCCCCCTCGGCTTCGCAGCCTAGGGGCTATAAGTAGGGGGAGGAGGGGGAGCGGCAGAGCACGCGCGCCCTCCTCTCTCTTCGCTATTTTCGT
The DNA here is from genome assembly GCF_003073215.2 of Triticum urartu. Lineage (NCBI taxonomy): Eukaryota > Viridiplantae > Streptophyta > Magnoliopsida > Poales > Poaceae > Triticum > Triticum urartu. Next base: position 584,985,253 of record NC_053028.1, read on the forward strand.
CCTTCTCCTCCTCTTGCTACCGCCGCACTTCCACGCTCCGCCGAAGCACTGCTGCAGCTCGTCGCCGTCGAACTCATCCGCCCCAAACCTCTTGCCATGCCACGGTCTTTGCCCCTGCCACCGCGCCATCTCTCCGTTTAGCTTGAACTCCATGGCGCACGAACGGGGACGGGATTGGGTCGGCTCGGTCGTAATAGACGACCACCTCGCCTTCCTTCACGCCACATGGCGACTGCCCGGCGCGGGCTTCGTCAAGGTGCGCGTGCCACCGGAGAAAGAGATCTCGCCAGCACCGATGGGAGGCAAGCGGGTCATATTCCGCTCGCACTTCCTCCGCGGTTTCGGCTTGCCGGCGAGTGGGTTCCTTCGCTCCTTCCTCAACTTCTACCATCTTCAACCTCATCATATGACACCCAACACCGTGACATTGTTGTCCGCCTTCGTCACGATGTGCTAGGGCTACCTAGGCATCCTCCCCACCATCGAGTTGTGGGGAGCGTTCTTCTACACAAAATTGGGCACCTCCGTCAGGGAGAAGGCGGCCCAGTGTGGCGCCTTCGTCGCGGTGCATCGTCTGTCCACGAAGAATGCCTTCCCCATCATCAAGCTGTCATAGTCGGCCAAACTGTGGCAGAAATCGTATTTTTACATGGAGAACATCAACTCGGACGTCAACTTCCTCAACCTGCTGCCCTACGAAGTCGGCCCTCCGGCTGAGCCTCGGGCCAACTGGGGCTACAAGACGAAGCCCATGTCGGCCGACGACACTGCCGCCGTCAACCGGCTCCGGGTGCTGATGAATGCAGAAGGCCTCAAGGCGTCCGACCTGGTGGTCGCCTTCGTCGAGCGCCGGGTTCTCCCGCTCCAAGGCCGGACTCATCTGATCTGTCGGATGCATCGTGACCCGAGCCGAATGTGCACGAAGGACATGCCGACTGCCGAGGTGGCCTGAGTGGAGAATGAGATCTCCGACCTCAAGCTGTCGGAAGGGTCTTGGTGATTCGGCAAGCGGCCATACTCCCGTGCCAACCCGCCACCGCCTGTAAGTTTCTCAACTCTTTCCTTTTCAGTACCTTGTCTTGGTCTTGATCCTGCCGTCTTTGAATGGTCAGTTTTTGTAACGCAGATCTTCATGTCTCCGGCGACGGCCGCCATTGTAGGGTTGGGTGGTGACTACCTACCGGACCGGGCAGTGAGCCATGTGGATGACCCCGACTTGGGGGCGGCCGCCCTGGAGGACGACGCCATAGGCGGCGGTGATGGAGCGGGCAGCTCCGAAGACGTAGGTGGCATCGAGACCTGGCCTGATGACGACGAAGATGAAGACGAGCCGCGCCATGCGTGAGGTGCCGGCAGGGCGGACGTGGGCCCTTCCACCGAGCCGGCTGCTCAAGGCGGCACGCGAATGCGCAAACAAGGCACCGTCTTGTTCGGCAGCGTGCCGAAGAAGACCAAGAACCTGACTGCCGCGACCAAGCGGAAGGAGGCCGCCGCGAAGGCGACCAAGTTTCAGAAGCTTTTGAAGGTGCCTCCTATGGTGTCAGCGTAAGTGCCTTTTCCTTGTGCCTTCCTTTCTTGTTGATTCTATCTGAGCTTCTTATCTTCTTTATTTTTCTTGACTTAGGGCTCCTCTCTCTCTTGAGAAGTCGGCCGCCGCCTCCGTCATCGGGTCGGCGGAGACTTCTACCAGCACCCGGTGAATCGACTCTGCAGCCGACCTCCACGAGGCACAGGAACGAAACGTGTGGGAGGTGCGCGAGGAGCAGGAAGCCGCCCGCAGGGAGCAGGCAGAGGCGGACAAGGCGGAGGCCGCCGCGTTGAAGAAGCGGGCGAAGGCTGAGGCCGACGCCGCGGAGAAGAAGCTGGCTGAAGAAGCTGCGCACCGTCAGGCGCCGCTATTCGTCGGCCCTCTGAATTCCGTGCCGCCGCCACCGGAGTTCACGGTGCCGACTAGGGGAGCCGGCGACGAACAGCCGGTCATGGAGAGGGGAGTCGGCGATGTCGTCATGCCGGAAGTAGCCGTGCCTCTGCCACCACCGTCTGAGGTAGCGCGGGACAAGCAGCCGGCTGCCCCGCTGGCACCGCTAGTCGGAAACGAGGTTGTGACGAGCCCGACTCCTAAGGGCGGCACACCCTCGCGCTGCCGAGGAGCGAAGGCGACTTCGGCGCCACGACCGCTGGAAGCCGGCGCAGCGAGCTCGTCGTCCTCGGATGCCGAAGCAACCAGCGTCGCACCCACTGAATGGGTGCGTGGAGGTGGGATGGGCGCCTTAAACCAAGCGATCCTAGATGTCCAGGCCAAACTCCGAGATGAGGCCACCGCCCTCCAGCAGTGCAACGGGGCTTTCTTGGATTCGCGAGCGGCCATTCGGGTATATTTCTTACTTCTTCGTCTTTGATTCTTGTATTTCTCTAGGGGGTGCGCCAGCGCACCCACTAGGTGTAGCCCCCGAGCTTCTGGCTGACTGTTGAGCACGCGGCTCGGAGCTCTAATTGGCAAGCTCCAAGTGCTAACTTTTTCTGCTATCTTCATCATAGGATTATCATAACCTTCGTGCGATCACCTTAAACTCCAACATCTGAGATCTGGACCGACGGACTGCCAACTTATCAGAAAGTCGGAGTAATTCTTCGTTCGCTTTCTTTGCGGGGGCGCGATAGCGCACCCGCGGGCTGTAGTCCTCGAGATTCGGGCCGACTGCTAAGCAGTCGGGCTGGATCTCCCCGGCAACCATACTTCTTCATTGTTGATTGTTGACATCTTTTTCTTTCTCTACTCTTGCAGAGGCCAATGCTGCCCTGCAGCGGCAGCTAGGTGAAACCAACACCGTGTTGTGTGCCAAGGAGGCAGAGTGCAACGTGCTGGCCCAGGAGCATGACCGACTGGCCAATCAACTGGCGGAGGATGTGGAGCTTCTCCAGAAGGCTCAGAAGGAGGCGGAAGTGAAGGAGTCCAATCTCCTTGCCGAGTTCGAGACCGAACGCTCCACCTGGACCAACAAGGAGCATTGCTGACCGCCGGCTTATGCAGGATTGAAGACATGGTTGACGGTAAGCTTTCTTCTTTCCCTTTCTTTGAGCTGCCGGCTGCTGATCAGGCCGACTTCTAGCTTCGGACTTCTGGCTTCTTTGCCTTCTGCCCGAGCAGACTTCTTTCCTGGCCACTCTGGCGCCGCCAACCAGGCTATTGAGGCTTATCGTGAAGAACAGAGGGCAGAAGGCGTGCAGATCGCCACCGACGCCCCCCGGACCCTTAGCGAATAGCTTCTCAGCATCCAGGCCCGCCTTCAGCCGGCTCATCGGATGCTATGTCGTCTTCAGTGTGTCGGGGCCGAAGTGATCTCCGCCCTGTGGCCAGACATGCCAGCTCCGCGCACTCCCAGTCGGACTGCCGACTGGCTGGAGGTGGCAGCCGGCCGACTCGAGTCTTGGAAGGGTTCCTCGTCTCGGGCTGGAGCACGCCGGGCCTTGGAGTTTGTCAAGGCATGGTATCCTGGGCTAAATCTAGCCCAGTTGACCACATTTCGGCAGGAGGCCCAAGAAGAGCTGGTGGCGGTGGAGCGCGACCTTGTCAGACGGGCAGCGGCGATTGCCGAGTACACCAACACCAGCATCTTCGTTCCTAAGCTGGCTGAGAACGGCACCGAGGCGCCGTTCGAGCTGAACCCGGAGGATGACGAAGACTCGGCCGAGGTGATCGACTCCAGCGACGAGGGAGAAGATGAGGAGGACGAGGAAGGCGAAGAAGATGCGCCAGAGGTCGGAGCGGACGGACAACCTCAGCTTGACCATGTCTTGAACAACGAGCCGCACTCGAGTGCGCCGACTGCTGCTAGGGGCGACCAAGCGAAGACTGACCAGCCGTCCACTCCACCAACCGCCACCACCGACTCCGCCCACCAACCGGACCCCTCTGCCGCTCCCTAGGCCGCCGACTTATCTTTATTTTTCCTGGTTTATCAGTTTCGACAAACTTTTGTTAAATTTGCACAATTCCACCCGCGGGGTGTATTTCAAACTTTGTTGAATGCTGGCCAAGGGCCTTTTGATATGTAAATATTCTTTCACACAAGTTGTGTTTCCGCCGAGTTCTGACTTTTCTTGCTTTCTGCTCCTTGGCCTTTTTTCCTTTGCCGCCCTCCCTTAGCTGCCATCTTGCCAGCCAGACAGCCTCTCTGTGGACTATGGCTGGGTCAAGTACTTAGCTACTTTCGGGAGAGCAAGTACTTAGCCGACTAGAGTTTTAACAAGTTAAGTAGAAGCCGGCCGGCCGGCCGGCTGCTCAGCATTCGGTCGATGAAGCGGGAAGCCGGCTTGAAATATGTGCATGCTCTGAGTCCTTGGCCATTTTTCATGTGGACACCCTTTTCTGCCTTTAACTCCTGCCCACCGAACAGTCGCTCTGGAGCTGCGGCTTGTGGCAGGAGAAGGTTTTAGGTGCCAACACACTACTTGTCCGACTGCAGGAAGCACCACACATAGTGCAAGGCGGCGAGCCCCCGGGCCGACTGGTCCAACCTGGTGCTAGGCGGAATAATGAAATAACACATTCATAGGCATAATACTTATCATATAGATAAAAGAGGGTAGCCCCCGAGCTCTTCTCGGGGGACCCAGAGTCTTCGTACTTAATACAAAAGGTAGCGTGGTACATACTGCATTAACTGTAAAATCTTCGAAGGAGATTTGCATTTCACGGCCTTTCTGTCTCCTTTCCGGAGTCGCCTCTCTTGCGTGCTCTGGGGTGCTGAGCGTCGATCAGGTAGTAGGAGTCGTTGCCCCTAACTTTGCTGATGATGAAGGGGCCTTCCCAAGGTGCCGAGAGCTTATGCTGGCCGGCTGTCCACTGGATAAGCCGGAGCACAAGGTCTCCCTCTTGGAAGGATCTTGGCTTGACCTTCTGATTGTAGTATTGCCATAGACTCTGCTGATAGATGGTGGACCAGCTGAGTGCCAACAGCCGGCCTTCTACCAGCAGATCGACGCCATCTTCTCGTGATTCTTTTGCCTCTTCTTCGGCACCGTAGACGAGGAAGAAAGGCATGAAGACGGTTGACTTGTTTGGAGTTGTGCGCAGGCTCAGAAGACGGCCGGCAGCTCATCAAGCCAACAGTCGGCCGAATGCTCCAAAGGCTCGATCAGTCAGGATTTGATGCCGGCAAAATGAGGCTGTTTGCTCGCTCCACTTGGCCGTTTGACTGCGGATGGGCAACGGACGCTAAGTCCAGTCGGATGACCTGCGTCCCACAGAAACGAGCCAAGCCGCCTTTGGCGAACTTTGTCCCGTTGTCGATGATGATGTTGTGTCGTATGCCATACCGGATGGTGATGTCAGCGATGAAAGTCACAACAGTCGGACCATTCAACTTCTTGATTGGTTTTGCTTCGATCCACTTGGTGAACTTGTCCACGGCGACAAGCAGATGAGTCATGCCGCCGCGTGCTGTCTTGAATGGTCCCACCATGTCCAGTCCCCAGACGGCAAAGGGCCGGGCAATAGGGATGGTCTTGAGTGCAGAAGCCGGCAGATGTGGTTTGGAGCGGAACTTCTGGCACCCTTTACATTTCTGGACCAAGTCTTTGGCGTCTTCTAGAGCAGCCAGCTAGAAAAAACCATGGCGGAAAGCTTTGGAAACAAGTGATCTTGAAGCCGTGTGGTGACCACACTCGCCTTGGTGGATATCTTTGAGGATTGCTTGGCCTTTCTCCGCTTCCACGCAGCGCTGGTACACACCAGTGACACTGCGCCTCACGAGTTCTCTGTTGACAATGGTGTAAGCTGCTGCCTGATGTTGCACTAGTCCGGCCGAGATCTCATCAGTCGGCAGCTCTTTGTTCACCAGAAAGTTAAGGATGGGCTACGCCCATGAAGGGGCTGCTATTTCTTCGACTGCTAGAACTGCAACCAGCATGAGGGCGGTTGGGCTGGGAGGCGGCCGGTTGGAGTCGGTTGCCGCTTGTTGTGTCGATGAAGTCCCCGGGCTGACTGCTGCAGCCCCTGGTCCAGGCTCTGAAGTCCATGGGTCGGGCGCTACCGCAGCAGTCCCCGAGCCGGCTGCCGAAGTCCTTGAGCCGACAACCGCAGCCCCCGGGCCGGGTTTTTAAGTCCCTGGCTGGGTGTCGGTGTCAAAACCGGTGGATCTCAGGTAGGGGGTCCCGAATTGTGCGTCTAAGGACGATGGTAACAGGAGACAAGGGACACGATGTTTACCCAGGTGCGGGCCTTCTCCATAGAGGTAATACCCTACGTCCTGCTTGATTGATATTGATGAATACGAGTGAGGGAGTCCTAGATTAGGGGGTCTCCGGACAGCCGGACTGTATCCTTTGGCCGGACTGTTGGACTATGAAGATACAAGATTGAAGACTTCGTCCCGTGTCTGGATGGGACTCTCCTTGGCGTGGAAGGCAAGCTTGGCAATACGGATATTTAGATCTCCTCCCTTGTAACCGAATTTGTGTAACCCTAGCCCCCTTCGGTGTCTATATAAACCGGAGGGTTTAGTCTGTAGGACAACATACAATCATACCATAGGCTAGCTTAGCCTCTACGATCTCGTGGTTGATCAACTCTTGTAATAATCATATCATCAAGAACAATCAAGCAGGACGTAGGGTATTACCTCCATCAAGAGGGCCCGAACCTAGGTAAACATCGTGTCCCCTGCCTCCTGTTACCATCCACCTTAGCCGCACAGTTCGGGACCCCCTACCCAAGATCCGCCGGTTTTGACACCGACATTGGTGCTTTCATTGAGAGTTCCACTGTTCCGTCACCATAAGGCTCGATGGCCCCTTCGATCATCGGTAACGATGCGGTCCAGGGTGAGGTTTTCCTCCCCGGACAGATCTTCGTATTCGGAGGCTTCGCACTACGGGCCAATTTGCTTGGCCATCTGGAGCAGATCGAGAGCTACCCCTGGCCATCAGGTCAGGTTCGGAAACATAAACTACACTGCCGACATCCTTGGAGACTTGATCTTCGACGGATTCGAGCCCATGCCAGGTGCACCGCACAATCACGACGAGCATGACGTAACTCTGCCGTTGGGCAGTGTTCGGGAGATCGCATCTGCAACTACTCCGGTCTTCAATCCAGAGCAAATTGTGCCATCTGAGGAGGGAGGGATAGACCCCGCCATGGAGGCCGCACTCTCAGTGGCGATGGAGTCGCATACTGACTTCACCCCTTACAAGAACCATGTCGCCGAACCACTGGATTCGTCTCCGGCCACAGACTCCGAGCAGCCTGCATCTGTGCCTATGGAATCCGACTGGGCGCCGATCATGGAGTTCACCTCCGCGGATATTTTTCAGCACTCGCCTTCCGCAGCCCACCCACCACCCACTTAGTAGCCACTGTCGACGATTTAACTGACATGCTCGACTTCGACTCCGAAGATATCGACGGTATGGACAATGATGCAGGAGGCGAACAGGAACCACCGCCCACAAGGCGCTGGACCGCCACCTCATCATATGATATATACATGGTGGACACCCCCAAAGAAGGCAATGGCGACGAGACAGCGGAGGATGACCCCTCCAAGAAGCAACCCAAGCACCGACGCCAGCGGCGCCACTCTAAGTCCCGCCACAGCAAAAGTAGTGATACCGGCACAAGAGACAATAACACTCCGGATAGTGCCGAAGACAACCACAATCCCCTCCAGCACGATGTAGAGTGGGAGGGTGAACAAGCCAGCCCTCCAAAGCAGGCAGCAGATGGAGAATCGGAGGAGGACAATTACATGCCTCTCTCCGAAGATGAGGTGAGCCTTGACGACGAAGAATTTACCGTGCCTGAGGATCCCGTCGAGCAGGAGCGCTTCAAGCGCCGGCTTATGGCCACAGCAAATAGCCTGAAGAAAAAGCAACAACAGCTTCAAGTTGATCGAGACTTGCTAGCAGACAGATGGACCGAAGTCCTTGCGGCTGAGGAATACGAACTCGAACGCCCCTCCAAGAGTTACCCACAGAGCAGGTTTCTACCTCACCTCGAGGAGGAAGCATTGAGACCCACTTCACTAGTGTACGATGCGGCTGACCGGCCACCGCGTGGCCGAGCCAGAGAGGCGTTTCAGCCTGAAGTTCAGCCTGCACCCCGCCGCCACTCAAACAAAAATACCAAGGCTCGGGGCAACACACGAGACCTGCGAGACGTATCGGACAGCAGGACAAAACATGCAAGGTCGATATACAGGTCATGGGGGCGCGCGCCAACACGGGACGATGACCGTCGTGCCGGATACACTAAAAGTAAATCTGGCCGGGCCGAATACAGCAGACAAGACTCATATGAACTGCGTCGTGATATAGCCCGGCACAGAGGCGCCGCACACCCCCTATGCTTCACTGATGAAGTTATGGATCACGAATTCCCGGAGGGTTTCAAACCCGTAAATATCGAATCGTATGATGGTACAACAGATCCCGCTGTATGGATTGAGGATTTCCTCCTTCACATCCACATGGCTCACGGTGATGATCTGCATGCCATCAAGTACCCCCCACTAAAACTCAAAGGACCAGCTCAGCATTGGCTGAATAGCTTGCCAGCAGACTCCATCGGCAGTTGGGTGGATTTGGCAGACGCATTCCTTGACAACTTCCAGGGCACTTATGTGCGACCACTGGATGCTAATGACTTGAGCCATATAACTCAGCAGCCAGGGGACTCGGCCAGGCAATTATGGACACGATTCCTAACTAAGAAAAACCAAATTGTGGACTGTCCGGATGAAGAGGCCTTAGCGGCATTCAAGCATAACATCCGCGACGAGTGGCTTGCCTGGTACCTCGGCCAGGAGAAGCCGAAGTCTGTGGCAGCCCTCACGACACTCATGGCCCGCTTTTGCGCGGGTGAGGATAGCTAGCTGGCCCACAGCAACATCACATCAAGGAATCCGGGCACTTTGGATACCAAAGATGCCAATGGCTGACCACGTCGTAATAGACCAAAGCGCCGCAACAACGGCGATAACACCGATAATACGGAAATCAATGACGGATTCAGAGGCTCTAGATCCGGTCAGCGGAAAAAGCCATTCAAAAGAAGTACTCTGGGCACGTCTAGTTTGGACCACATACTCGATCGCTCGTGTCAAATCCACGGCACCCCCGATAAACCAGCCAATCACACCAACAGAGAATGCTGGGTGTTCAGCAGGCCGGCAGTTAAATGTCGAAAACAAGGACAAGGGGCTGCATAGTGATGACGAGGAGGAGCCCCGGCCGCCGAAGACGGGAGGACAGAAGAGGTTCCCCCCACAAGTGAAGACGGTGAACATGATATACGCAACCCACATTCCCAACAGGGAATGGAAGCGTGCACTAAGGGGCGTCTATGCGATGGAGCTCGTCGCCCAAAAGTTCAACCCATGGTCCGCTTGTCCGATCACCTTTGATCACAGGGACCACCCCACTAGTATCCATCATGGCGGATCCGCCGCACTAGTCCTAGACCCCATCATTGACGGATTTCACCTCACTCGAGTCCTTATGGACGGCGGCAGCTGCATGAACCTACTCTATCAGGATACAGTGCGCAAAAGGGGTATAGATCCCTCGAGGATCAAACCCACCAAAACCACCTTTAAGGGCGTCATCCCAGGTGTAGAGGCCCATTGCATGGGCTCAATCACACTGTAAGTGGTCTTCGGATCTCCGGACAACTTCCGAAGCGAGGAGTTAATCTTTGATATCGTCCCGTTCCGTAGTGGCTATCACGCACTGCTCGGGCGAACCGCATTTGCAAAATTCAATGCGGTACCGCATTACGCATACCTCAAGCTCAAGATGCCAGGACCTAAGGGGGTCATAACAGTCAATGGAAAACAGAATGCTCGCTCTCCACGGAAGAGCACACTCCGGCCCTCGCAGTAGAAGCACAAAGCAGCCTTTTAAGGCAAACCACCAATTCGGCGACACAGCCCCCGGACACCGCTAAGAGAGTCCGGAGTAAACTGCAATAGGATCGCCTGGCGCGTTCAGAGCCCGCCTAGCAATTCGGCCCCCGTCCCAGTCCCAGTCAAGAGACGAAATGCGTGCCGCGCGTACATAATTACGCACTGAAAATACCATGGGCATAGGCGGGGGCACGATCAGGGCATGTCCCGCAATGCGGCTTAATAGCCCTAGGGGCTGTATACCTTTATCATTTTTTCTCTTTCAGGACCTAACTCTCTAGAAGCCCTTTCCGGCAGTATGATTGCCGGACACATTACGGGAAGGAACATCCAAGGAGGCAAGAAGCTAAGATGTGCACGGGAACCCCCAGGTGGTCTCTAATAATAATCGATATACCCGCTTTCTACTATTCATGCGCAGCTTGCCCTTGGATAGGACATGTCAAATAGTCCTATTTTCTGCTTATTGCACTACTTGTATCAATACGCTTCGACGTATTATTTCAATGACAATGCATAGCATTAGTCTATTATTGCATTACCCATCCCTTTTTCTTATATGCTCATTTACGACTACTTGCACCCGTACATTCTGGCACGGTCAGTATGCCAGGGGCTTTCGTTTACCCCATAATACGGTGTGAGAAGTCTGAACACTTTCGACAGTGCGGCACCCCGAACTTATAGCCTTATATGCATCTGCTCCGAATCATGTCTTGGGTCAATAGTTGGGTTTGCCCGGCTCCCATGCTTTGGTACCTTACGTTCCTCTATATCGGCTAAGGTAGCGCTGGGAGAACTACTGCGAGTCCCGGTTCTTCCGGACGAGCACCTCAGTCGAGAAAGCCAAAAACTGACTGTCATGACAAGGCGAGAGTTGGTCGCTGTTCAAGAGGTCTCATGTCCTTAATGACTTTTTCTGCTTCAGGCGAGGAGTCGGCCTTGCCTGACTTAGGCATGTATAGCGCCCCAAATTCGGCCTTCCGAATACTAGGGGCTTCACCAAAATTTAAAATTGTAGACTTCTATGGCTAAGTGAGAATGATAAAGCCTTATAGTCCGATTGCCTGGTTCATTGTGCTGAACACCTCCCTCGAAGGACCCAAAATTGGGATAAAGAATGCTCAGGTTTATCCCAAACACCCCAGTACTAGTTACATGGGGGCAGAAGCCGACGACTGGCCAACTCTCAGATTTTATAAATGGCTGCATAGAAGGTAATATTTTAAATTAAAAAAGCGTTGCATAGCGCAAATGAACTCGTTTCACATTACAGGATCACATGAGCATGTTCATTCAAAAATTACATCTCTAGAACATTCATCCGCCACAAGGCGGGAACCCTTCAGGACACTCTCATAATACATTTCGGGGCAGCGATGCTCCTTGCCCTCCGGCGGCCCCTCCTTCACCAGCTTCACGGCGTCTAGCTTCGCCCAGTGCACCTTCGCCCGGGAAAAGCCCCTACGCGCACCCTCGATGCAGACGGATCGCTTTATGACTTCAAGCCGTGGGCAGGCATCCACAAGCCGCCTCACCAGACCGAAGTAGCTGCCGGGCAGGGGCTCACCAGGCCATATCCGGACTATAAGACCCTGCATGGCCTATTCGGCCACCTTGTGAAGCTCGACCAATTGCTTCAGCTGGTCACTCAAGGGCATTGGATGTTTGGTCCCAGTATACTGAGACCAAAACAACTTTTTCGTCGAGCTCCCCTCCTCAGCTTGGTAAAACTCCGCGGCATCCAGTACACTGCGGGGAAGATCTGCGAACGCTCCTGGAGAGCTCTGAACTCGGGTAAGTAAAAGGAAAGTTTCCTTCACATGCTTGCTTTGCATAATGAATGCCTTACCCGCTGCTATCTTCTTCACCGCATCCATCTCCTGGAGGGCCTTGTGGGCTTTAGCCTTGGCACTCCATGCGCTTTCGAGCGCCTTCGCAAGCTCGGACTCTCGCGTCTTAGAGTCAAGCTCCAAGGACTCGTGTTTTTTGGCGAGAGCCTCGAGTTCTTGCTGCACCTCGCCTACCCGGGCTTCTTGCTTTTCCCGCTCAAGGCGCTCCTTGGCCGCTTTGTCTTCGGCCTCGGACAGCGCCTTCTTTAGGGCCGCCACCTCGGTCGAAGCCCCTGGAAAATTCATGATGATCCTATTACTTTACAACCGAACTTCTTTTTGAAGCGCAGACAAGGTATTGCTTACCTTTGCTCTCCTCGAGCTGCCTCTTGGTAAGGCCGAGCTCGTCCTCAGACCGCTCCAGGTCCTGCTTCAATGCAGAGACCTCCGCAGTACGTGCGGCAGCAGCCAGTTGTGAAGCCTGCACATACACATAGACATATTCTGATTAGACTCCTGAGTCATCATTTGATCCTCTATTCGGCCTTTCTTCACGAACGCCGAACAGAGCATCAGGGGCTATTGTCTATGCGGTAATATTTTCTTATATTTTGACTGCTTACCTCAAAGCCTGTTAGGAGGCTGGCACAAGCTTCGGTCAGTCCGTTTTTGGCGGACTGAACTTTCTTGATCACCGCACTCATGATAGTGTGGTGCTCTTCTTCGATGGAAGCGCCGCGAAGCGCCTCCAACAAGTTGTCCGGTGCCTCTGGATGGACAAAGGACACCGACACGGGTGGCTTGCCCCCCTTAACGGGGGATCGCCTACTGGAGTTCGGAACCACCGAAGGTTCTGGGGCAGTATTTGGCTGGGGGCCGAACTTGGAGCCTGTGGGAGTCTTGCTCCCTTTGCGCCTAGGATCCGGAAGGTCGCCTCGAGGCGCCCCCAGGACTACCTCCCCTCGGCTTGGTGCCTTTTGGGACAACACTTCGATGTTGTCCATAGGGAGAGGGGTGGAGGCGGTTGGAAGTGAATCGCTATTCATATCCGACGAGTCCAATGAACCGTTCGACGTAGATACGTCGAGATGGGCTCGGGACGGACTGCATAATCATATGCGACGTAATGAGAAACAGTGCAATAAAATGTACCATGAATTACTATGGTGTCCGGATACTTACGACTTCGCCAGGGGCTTCTCCTTGGGTAACCACTCGTCGCCACTGTAGGCGGCCGTCATGGAGCAGTCCGGAAGGAGGGTCCTTCCCTTCTTGGACCCTTCGGCCTCCCCGGTTGGGTCGGCCTTCCTTTTCTTGTCTCCCCCGGCTGGGGGGACAACTTTCCTCCTCCTCCTCGTTTTCGTGGGAGGAGTGCGCGTCGGAGTCATCGGACGATGAGTCTGATACAACCTTGCGCCGAAGACCCTTTCGGGTCCCCGTGGCCTTCTTCTTGGTCTTCTTCACCGGCACCTCATAAGGTGCCGGAGCCAGCATCTCCGTTAGGAGAGCATCTGTAGGACCTTCAGGCAGGGGGCTGGACAATTGAGCTGCTCCGCTGTCTTTATCCAGTCATGTTATGGGCATGGGAGCTTAGATCCCGCACATCATTTAACTAGGGCAAATAAGTACCCTGTGAGATATAAAAACTTACCGGATTGGCATGGCGCTTTGCGCTGAGTCCGCGGTCCTCGGTGAGATAAGGAGGTACCTCGGCGCCCTTGAACAGCACCCTCCAGACGTCCTTGTGCGTCGTGTCGTAGAGCTCTCGCAGCGTCTGGTGCTTGGCTGGGTCGAACTCCCACAAATTGAATGCCCGTCATTGACACAGGAGAATCCGGCGGAAGAGAATGACCTGGACCACATTGACGAGCCTGATTTTCTTGCTCATCATGTTCCTGATGTAGGTCTGGAGTCCGGTCAGCTCTACCGGGGAACCCCAGGACAGTCCCATCTCTTTCCAGGAAGTGAGCCACATGGGGATTCCACATCAAAATTTGGGGGCCGCCACCCAGTTGGTGTCGCGCGACTCGGTGATGTAGAACCACCCCGATTGCCACCCCTTTATGGTCTCCACATAGGAGCCTTCGAGCCAGGTGACCTTAGGCATTTTGCCCACCATGGCACCTCCGCACTCTGCTTGCTGGCCGACCACCACCTTCGGTTTCACATTGAAGGTCTTCAGCCACAGGCCCAAGTGGGGCCTAATGCGGAGGAAGGCCTCGCACACGACGATAAACACCGAGATGTTGAGGATGAAACTGGGGGCCAGATCATGAAAATTCAGCCCGTAATAGAACATGAGCCCGCGGACAAATGGGTGGAGGGGAAATCCAAGTCCGCGGACGAAGTAGGTAAGAAAAACTACCCTCTCATGGGGTTCGGGCGTAGGGATGATCTGCCCCGCATCTGGCAGCCAATGCGCGATATCCGCGGCCAGATATCCGGCTTCCCGTAACTTTGCGATGTGCTCCTCCGTGACGGAGGAGACCATCCACTTGTCTCCAGCTCCGGACATGTTTGGAGTGGTTTGAGAGGAAGGACGCAAGCTTGGGCGCTGGAGCTCGAGTGCGTGAGAGTGCATAAGCGAGGAGGAAGAAGGCGTGGGTCAAAAGGAGGAATCTGTGTCCCTTTATAAGGGCAGAAGAGGTGATACGCCTCCCCATTTGCCTGGTAAAATCGCTTATTCCCCAAGCGCCGTAATTGATGGTGCGGTTGGGTTACCCACATCCGTATTGATGAGAATCCCGTAATAAGGGGACACGATCCCTGCTTTGACAAGACGTGTCAAGAAAACCGCCTCACGTTATGTGCGGTGCTGGTTGAGAAAAACGGTTCGAATAATGACCGGGCCAGGACATGATGTCATGTTGTCAAAACATGTTAGCAGATTAGATTTTTGGAAATATTATTCTCTCTACGGTGGTATGTGGAACTTATTTTGCAGAGCCGGACACTATCCTTGTGTTCAAAATCTTCTATGGAGTATTCAGAGGAGGAACCCTCCTTGCAATGCCAAAGACAAAACTGCGTGCCAGACTCATTGTCATTGAAGCCTGGTTCAGGGGCTACTGAGGGAGTCCTGGATTAGGGGGTCTTCGGACAGCGGGACTATATCCTTTGGCCGGACTGTAGACTTCATCCCATGTCCGGATGGGACTCTCCTTGGCATGGAAGGCAAGCTTGCACTACAAAAAAATACACTTCCGTGATGATACGTGTTTGTCACAGTAGGTTGCATTTTCTGTCATGGATGTACATCCATGACGATTTTATGACAGAATCAAGATAGTCATACATGTGCTGTCGTAGAAGTGTTCCATGACATTACCAAAATTATCATCACGGAAGTGTCCACTTCCATGACGATAAATCATGCGTCACAGAAGTGCTTTCGTCAAGGGTGACCGACACGTGGCATCCACCGTAACAGAACGCCGTTAAGCTATCGGGTCGGGTTTTGGATCTGATAACCCGTTAACAGCCCCAACCAATTGGGATTTTCCACGTGTAAAATCATCATTGGCTGGAGGAGACACGTGTCAGGTCCGCGTTGGCACAGGTGTCACTCATCCAATGGGCGAGACGCGCCTATGATATGTTGACACGTGGACTGGCCCATCAATTTAAATGGGCCGGCCCAATTGAAGGCCCACAAGATTTTGTGGACCATAATGGGCCGGCCCAGCTAAAGGCCCACGAGATTTTGCGGACCATAATGGGCAGGCCCAGCTAAAGGCCCACAAGATTTTGCGAGCCATAATGGGCCGGCTCAGGTAAAGGCCCACAAGATTTTTGTGTGCCATAATGGGCCGGCCCAGGTAAAGGCCACTACTAGGAAAATGGCTATAGATGAAATGGACACTAATGGCGCACCACGTGTGTGGTGCGCCATTAGAATATAGCAATGGCGCACCACATACAGGTACGCCATTAGTAATATATTACTAATGGCGCACCTGGTGTGCGGTGCGCCATTAGAAGTTTTGAAAAAAAATTGTTACTAATGGCGCACCACACCCACGGTGCGCCATTAGAAGTTTTGAAAAAAAAGTAAAAAATATTTGTTAGTAATGGCGCACCAGTGGACAGTGCGCCATTACTAGTTTTTAACTAGTAATGGCGCACTTGTCCACTGGTGCGCCATTACTAAGTTTTTTTCAAAAAAAATTCAAAAAAATCAATATATTTTTCAAAACTAGTAATGGCGCACCGTGGGGTGTGGTGCGCCATTACTAGTTTAACTACTAATGGCGCACCACCCCACGGTGCGCCATTACTAGTTTGCCCGGCTTCCACCGAATGCACCCCCCCCCGTGGACCGCCTTTTCAGTGTTTAAAAAAAATAAAAAAAATGATAAAAATGTCAAAAAAATAAAAGAAAATAAGTTTGCCATGTGATATGTGGTCTAGTTGTTGGGAAAATTTACAAATATAAATTTTGACTTTATTTGCAAAATCTCTCTGGAAATTTGTAAAATGGGCATAACTTTTGCATACGAACTCGGATTAAAAAGTTTTATATATGAAAAATCATCTACTCGAAAAGTTACATCCGAATTTAACTGGGGGAACCCCGTTAAACATTTTCAAAATCCCCAAAAACCTAACACAAAAAAAGTTATGGGGCTTTCAAGATCTAGAGGTTTTGAAATTTTTTAAACTTTTTTTTCAAAAAATGATACGTAATATTACCAGGAAGTTTGAAATATTTTTCAAAATTTCATCATAGTCATGAACATGAACAAAGTCCTAGACATCAACAAGGTATAATAGGATTGATATGCTAGATATATTAACAAGTGCCTGTGAAGTGAGCTGTTGCTGGGGTTGGATAGAACTCTGAAGTTAAGCGTGCTTGGGCTGGAGTAGTGTGAGGATGGGTGACCTTTCGGGAAGTTTTACCACGGAGTGCGATTTGACCTGAGATTAAGAAAAAAATGAAAAAAAAATTTGAAAATTTTTGAAAAAAAAATATCTGAAATTTTTTTTGAAAAAAAATTGTTACTAATGGCGCACTTCTATGTGGTGCGGCATTAGTATACCAGATACTAATGGCGCACCATGGGCCATACTAATGGCGCACCAGCGGTGCGCCATTAGAATACCAGATTCTAATGGCGCACCACAGGTGCGCCATTAGAAAAAAATTCTAATGGCGTGATGCTAGTGGCGCACCAGTAGTGCGCCATTAGTAGCGAAAATAGGTGCGCCACTAGCAGCCCTTTTTCTAGTAGTGGGTCCACAAGATTCTTGCAGATTATAATGGGCCGACCCAGCTAAAGGCCCACGAGATTTCGCTGACATTAATGGGCCGGCACAGCTGTAGGCCCACAAGATTTTGAGGACCCTAGTAGGCTGGCCCATTAACTGGTGCCATGTTTTGGGCCAAATGATGGCCCATATTTGATCCAGTCCATTAATGGCATGCCACGCTCCGGGCCTAATAGTGGCCCATATGAGATCCGGCCACTATTAACTGGAGTAGTGTGAGGATGGGTGACCTTTCGGGAAGTTTTACCACGGAGTGCGATTTGACCTGAGATTAAGAAAAAAATGAAAAAAAAATTTGAAAATTTTTGAAAAAAAATATCTGAAATTTTTTTTGAAAAAAAATTGTTACTAATGGCGCACTTCTATGTGGTGCGGCATTAGTATACCAGATACTAATGGCGCACCATGGGCCATACTAATGGCGCACCAGCGGTGCGCCATTAGAATACCAGATTCTAATGGCGCACCACAGGTGCGCCATTAGAAAAAAAATTCTAATGGCGTGATGCTAGTGGCGCACCAGTAGTGCGCCATTAGTAGCGAAAATAGGTGCGCCACTAGCAGCCCTTTTTCTAGTAGTGGGTCCACAAGATTCTTGCAGATTATAATGGGCCGACCCAGCTAAAGGCCCACGAGATTTCGCTGACATTAATGGGCCGGCACAGCTGTAGGCCCACAAGATTTTGAGGACCCTAGTAGGCTGGCCCATTAACTGGTGCCATGTTTTGGGCCAAATGATGGCCCATATTTGATCCAGTCCATTAATGGCATGCCACGCTCCGGGCCTAATAGTGGCCCATATGAGATCCGGCCCGTTAAAAGCATACCACGTTCTGGGCCAAATTATGGCCTAGATCAGGTCCGGCCCTTTAAGAGGCTTTGGGCTCAATTATGGCCCATATCAGATTCGGCCCGTCAACTGGACACTATGCTTTTGGGCCCACTTGCTAAAGGCCCACTTAGTAATTCGGCCTGATATTAGTTTTGGCCTGTTGAGGGCCAGTTTAACATTTCGGCCCTATATTAATTTCGGCCTGTTAAAAGCCCGTCATATAGTTGGGCCTAACTACGGCCCGGTTTGCGTCCGACCTGCTTGCAGCCGATATCTGATTGGGCCAAACAAGGACCGAGACAATTTTGGCCTGTTAAAAGCCCGTGATTTGATTCGCACAATCATGGGCCGGGGTTCATTTCGGGTTGCTGCCGGCCCATGAGCTGTTCGGCACGTTTCAGGCCCAACCTACATCGTGATTGCATGACGGCCCGATTATGTACCGTAATTTTACGGTTTGGCCGGTTTACTGCGAAGACAGGATATATATATATACATAGTAAATTAACTGCAGCATCGTGAATAAGAAAAAACCTAGACTATACAATAAAGAAATTATGGCATATTACATCCACTGGGCATCAAAGTTCGCCACTATGATAATAAAGCACAAGCAGACAGCAGATTACATACACTAGGCATCAAAGATCGCCACTAGTGCAAATAAACACGCCGACAAAATAATATACAAAACCGACATCACTTCAATAGAGTTCAAGAAAGGTTAGCCCTGCTGGGGAGCTGCAGGGCAAGCAGCTGAGCAAGATGATGAGACTGCGCTTGCTCAACACTTATATCTTCCTCACTCTGAAAGATAAACAAGCAGACAGATGACAGGTTTTGCACATAAAGTTATCAGTGTTGACAATTCATCACATTTCTTACTGACGAATAAAGTGACACATTTTAAAATTGCATTAACACAATATGGTATTGTTCAGGTCAAGACATGGCAGGAAATGACATTGTGAAGGAGTGGGCAGCTTCACAACACTACTGGATTACAGATCAAGAACTCATAAGTATCAATGGTTAGTGTGCTGTCAATTTATACCATTTCAGATTGGCTAATAAAGATATGGTTTAAATAATAGTAGAATGATATGACATTGTTCATAGTTAAGACACTGCAGAATATGACATTGTGTTGTAGTGGGTAGGTTCACCACACCACTGGATTACAGATGAAGAACAGAAGCATACATGCAGTGAAAAAGAAGATCACTTGCTATGTGTAGTTTAATTTACATGGTATGAAGAAGGAACTTGGTTGTACAACTGAAAACTTAAATTGAGAAAGTACAAACTTTTGTTTATGAACTACATAATAAACTTTAAACAAGCAATTTGATGCAAACACCAAAAATAAACAGCTGTTGCAGTCACGCCTAACCAAATATATACAACAAAGTTTGAAGGCTTGAGATGGACAAACTTACATTATTGGTGAAGACAGGCTCTATAAAGGCCTTGTCCATGCTGATGGGGGCAATTCAAGAAGTTTACCACAGAATCTTCTTTAAAAGCATTGCCTTTATTCTACATTTTGTTAAGAGTAAATATATATGTGATAATATACGAAAAAATGGAGAATATTTAAGATAAGATGAAGAGTGATGCTACCTAACCAAGTAGCTATAAATGTAAGTGCAGCGATACAGGCAAAAGGTATAGCCAAGAGCAATGCACAGCTAAAATTCTTCAGTACCAACCTTATGGTAAGAGTAAATATAGATCTGATGTGTAGAAAATGGAGGGCAAAGGAAAATAAGCTGCAGAGTGATGGTACATGAACAACTACCTGTCATTATAAGTACACTGATATAGGACGGCATGTACTTACAAGAACAATGTAGAGCTAAAAAAACATTGGCATTGGATATATTCTACACTAATGTAACCATTCATACAGATCAGATAATTTGGAGCGAACAATTGATAAGAAAGCTATCATGCATACTATTATCACATATGAACCAGGTATCTATGCAAGTACAGTGATACAGGACAACAGGTACTAACAAGAGCAAAGCAGCGGGCAGCATATTTGTGATATCCTGTCGTTCTTGTCAAACCAGAATTCTTCTTCGAGAAGATTTCCTGCAAAAAAGATCCGTAAGGCACATGCGGAAAAGTAGAAGTTCAAATTGTCATGTGATTTCATAGACAATACCTCATCCTGGGAACGAGACCAGTGCATAACAAGGTTTTTCCATTCAATGTCTTCTAAATTTAGCACAGGAGACTTCACCAGAAATTCGTTTATAGACTTGCCATCAAAGTGTGATTTCCTCAGGTAACATCGATACTGTTGCAATGCTTCCTTGAAAAGCACAAGCAAGTTTTGCTCGTCATGACTATCCAGATTGACCCTCGCCTAGTTACAATAATGTAATGCAAATCATTGATGTGTTCAATCAGCAGAAAACAGGAAAATAATAACCATGAATAATAGCACCTACACTTAAGTTGGACAGGAAGATGTGAAAATGGTGTTTGTCTTCACAATAATCTTCCCATGATGGGAATATATGCACGTAGTCCCCAACAACATTGAAAGCATTGTCTTTTAAACTGGGAATAAATGGAATGGGGTTCCAATCTGTAGGAATTGGTCGTCTCTGCAGTTGGGATAGGTCTTCGGCCGATCGAATTGCTATACTTTTTACTGGAGTGAGATTTTTCTGTGGTACAGCTGGTGCTATGGCAAATGAAATCGGTATACCATTTGCTGGAGTGCAGGTCCTGTGTGGTGAGGCTAGTGGTGTGGCCAGTGAAGTATGGGTACAATCTGCTAGAGTCGGTCCTACGTTTTTTGTCACTGGTTGTACATCCAATATAAGTGGGGTGCTGTCTGATTTCTCTGGCACCACCACGTTTTTCAAGGACTTTGCTGGTGCTCCTTCAGGTTCGACAATCACCCTCTTCCTTTTTGATGTCTGATGCACAAGAACAACATTTGAGTGGAAAAACATGGTATGATGACAGATGGAATATGTATTGATAATGGATGGGCATCTCGACATATATGATGAGTAAACTAAGCAGATGGCGGTGCAACAAAGTAAAAGAAATGCAAGACAACATATGCAAGATACCCGCAACCAATAAAACATTGCCAAATTAGAACAGGCACCTTGATGGGTGAACAGGACAGGCCATCTGCCTTTGACTCCTCGAGGTTAGAATAGTCATTAGGATCATATTCTGAACAAGAATCAACAGGTGGGGAGCGTATGAGTTTCATTGCATCCAGAATGGCACTCAATGCCTTGGTGCCAATTTTGTAAGTCATTGCAGTGTTTAGCTTCAAGAGTGGACTGCTGCTAGTGCGACGCAAAGAAGCTACACAAATCATAGTGTAGATATAAAGGGAAAACCTTGAGCATCAGAGTAAAATCAGCAAAGTGGAACTTGCTGGAATATATGTGCTAGTATTGCCGGTACGTCTAGAAAGGCTTCAGATACCAGATCTCTTCAAGTGAAGGTGCGATACTGTTAATATCAGTGTAACTCTCAAAGGCCAAACAGCTCCTCGCATTTCCTTGCTATTCTTATAGGATTCAAGTGGGCAGGCCCCTACAAATCTTATTCCTATGTTTACAAGATCCTACGAATCAAAGAGGCTCAAAGTGTCCATCACAACCGACCGTATAGACCTCTACACTGCAAATGTCCCTGCTCATCTTCAGTACAAGGAACATACTGTACTACTATCATACTCCCTCCATTCCAAAATATAAGTCTTGGTAGAGATTTCCACTATGAATCACATCCAGATGTATCTAGATACATTTTAGAGTGTAGATTCACTCATTTTGCTCCATATGTAGTCCATGGTGGAATCTATACAAAGATTTGTATTTAGGAATGGAGAGAGTACATATTAAAGAAGAACGGAAGAGGAACATGGTAAAGAAGAGCAAGCAGATTTTAGATAATAAAATGTTGGTTGCGCAGTGCCCACAAATGATGAACCAGAGCGCATTAAGAATGCAACTCCCAGCTGTCTCTCGACCATTTCAGGCGGTTGGATGATGATCCTACGTCTCCTAACCCTTCTTCTTCCTCGTCTCTGATTCTTCCCATACAGAACACCGCACGGGCCGCCGGCCGGACCACCGGCCACCACCGCCTGTGTTCCTCCGCCACCCCCACCCCCGCCCCAACCCCCACCCGCGTCGAGTTTTCTTCGTTCGACGAGGCCCCACAACCACCCGAGCCCCTTCGATCGCACCGGCGAACTCCGGCGAGCTCTGAAAAATCGACTGACCCAATTTTGAAATTTAGTCTACTGTGATTTAACTAGTGTGGAATATAAAAGGGGAAAACCATAAGCATTGGGAGTATAGTGTTGAGCATGCCATGGCGGATCTGAAGGTGCAAACCGGACAAAGGCAACTTCGCGATAAATAAAGCAGTGGCGATCTATTTTCTTGCTACGATAAATAAGTTGAGCAGATACGAAAGAGTACCGCCTCTGGTGTGGCGCCATGTATGCATCTGCTGAGAATTTGACGGTGCTGCGGTAGTGATGGCTGTCGGCGGCATGGAAGCAGATGTAGGAGGATAGACGTTGGTGGCGGGGCGCGGTGGACGAGACGGTCGTAGGAGCGGCGCCGGCAAGGTGGACGACGGCGGGGATGAAGCGAGAGGACGGGATGCAAGGATCCCGGTCCGAAGCCGTGGATGAGAGAGGTCGATCTCTTGTAATGGACGGTGGCGTTGGGGTATCAGCTCCAGCATGGTGGAGGAGGACGGCAGTGGATGGGGTGGCGGACAGCGGCGGACGGAGGAGGGTGGAGTGGAGAGGGTGTTTTGGCGCCCACGGAGTACAAATGGGGAAAAGGGAGGTAGAGAGGAAGGGGGAACCATGTATTCAGGGCTCGCTTGTCTCAAATGCGAGGAAATTTATAAACTTAGCCCCCGTTTCAAATTTCTACTACATCACAGCAACATTAGTCGGTTGGGGTTAGGACGGTAATCTCGCATACACCGAATATTTACCGACAAAAGTTTGTTTTTGGCGCCCACCGTGTATGAATATGAATCGGGGAGGGAGTCGATTTCGGCCGAGGACACACTGTGTTTTGGCGCCCACCGTGTATGAATCCGGGTGAGAGGCGGTTACGTCACGTTTGGGTGAAATTACAAACCTACCCCTATCGGGACCTATAGAAATCCAGCAGATAGGCTTTGCGTGGCAGGGATAGACAGTAGTGATTTCCATCTCGCAGATTTTGGTTTTGGGCGGTTACTGCGACTTTCCCCGCTTTGTTCAAATTTTGCAGAGTGCACGTTTACCATGCCAACTCAATTCGAATCCCATTTGTATTCTATTTTTTTGGGCGGGATCCATTTTCAATTGGAATTACATTCTATATACATCATATATATATATATACTTTCAAAAGCTCAACAAAGAATTCTGATCCTTTATAAGTATAATATGATTTACAAATACAACGATCTCGAAATCTTAAGGTTGAATTTGAATTTTTTTAACCAAATTATGTTCTACTAAAATGTATGGATCAGTAATATCTACATATTAAATAACATAGATGTGCGTGAATTCATATGAGTATGCATGTTTGATAGATCAATTTTGGTTCGAGTATGGATTACATGTATCATCATCTCGAATTCAAATATTTGAATCCCTTTTTTGTTCACTCATTTCACGCCCATCTCTCTCGCATGCATGCTCCTTCAGGTAGCTATCACTCTCTTTTCTCCAGCTCACCCGCACGCTCACTTCATGTTTCTCCTATCCTCGCAAACATGGTCTCTCGACGTCTCCCTTGAGAAGTGTCACACTCTCCCTATCATTATACATTACACGGTTTTCATTATCTCTCACGTCTCTACTATTCTTTGGTATCACTCGCTACCTAAGCATTATTTTTCACCGCCACACACACAGTCTCCACTCGTCTTTCACTTTGTCTTTCTCTCTATGGGATTTTCTCACACACACCCTATATGTCTCTACATATGACTCATACCACTAAAATTACTCTCTCTCGCTTTCCTGTAGACACAACATTGTTGCGGTCTCCTTTTCGTCTCCATCCCAGACTTCATTTGTTTACCGATCAGACAACCTTGACTACCGTCTCCTCTCTCTCTCTCTCAGACACACACAAAACTCCTGCTTCCACTCCCCTTCCCGACTACCGTCTCTCTCACACACACACACACAAAACTCTCGCTTTCGCACCCAGACTCGTATTTCTCTCACAAACATTTATCGACTAGCTAGCCTCTAGATAGGTTTATACACCCGCACACTCGTGCTTCCACCATCGCATACATGTCTCTCTCCTGCTCCTTGTATCTATGTAGATTTTTCTTCCCTTCTTGAGACACGCCCTCTCGATCGTCCACACACACACTATCGCCTCATTTTAAGTTGATACCTATCTCACACACACTCCTTGTGTCTTTGTCACACATGCACTCCGTCCTCCTCCACTCTCCCTCTCTCTCACACACACATGGGCTTTTTGCAACAACTAGCAAGATGCCGATGCATTGCACGCAACATCAAGATGCATTTGTATGAGTAGTTTATCTTGTGGGGGAAAAGGATGAACGAGGGAAGGCCTTATTTGCAAATGTGGAGAGGGGTGTGGGTATCTTTTTGCAAAATTGCCATAGTTTCCTTCCTATCCGTTAGATATAGATCGGACGGCCTATATTGCAGGATGGCAGGCACACGATCATCACCGACAATGCTTTTTATAAGAGTAGGGATAAAAAATAGAGTTGGTGATGATGGTGGGCCTGCCATCCTGCAATGTAGGTCGTCCGATTTATATCTGACGGATAGGAAGGAAAATACGGAAATTTACCCACACTCTTCACCACATTTGCAGATAAGGCCTTCCCTCGTTCATCCTTTTCTCCCACAAGATCTTGATGTTCCGTGCAACACACGGGCATCTTGCTAGTAAGAGTAGAAATTAGACATATACGACTTCTCGAATCTTGAAACCAACAACATTCCTCCCTTATCTCATCAAAACCGCCAAAGGAATATAATTTGAGTGAAACATAACATATTTTTAGTGATATACGTATTTCAAAACTAGACTTTTTTTCTATCAAATCGGTGAATATGTATTAATCTACTTTGATCATGTGGCAATGCTACCTCTTGAGCACTGCGTTGGATTTCCCCGAAGAGGAGAGGATGATGCAGCAAAGTAGCGTAAGTATTTCCCTCAGTTTTTGAGAACCAAGGTATCAATCCAGTAGGAGGCTACGCGCGAGTCCCTCGTACCTACACAAAAACAATAGCTCAACGCAACCAACGCGCTTAGGGGTTGTCAATCCCTTCACGGTC
Organism: Triticum urartu; assembly: GCF_003073215.2. Lineage (NCBI taxonomy): Eukaryota > Viridiplantae > Streptophyta > Magnoliopsida > Poales > Poaceae > Triticum > Triticum urartu. The sequence continues at coordinate 585,010,447 of NC_053028.1, forward strand.
ACTTACGAAAGTGAGATCTGATAGAGATGATAAATAATATTTTTGGTATTTTTGGTATAGAGATGCAAAGTAAAAAAAGTAAAAGCAAAGTAAAAGCAAAGCAACAATAAAGTGATGGAGATTGATATGATGAGAAAGAGACCCGGGGGCCATAGGTTTCACTAGTGGCTTCTCTCAAGAGCATAAGTATTCTACGGTGGGTGAACAAATTACTGTTGAGCAATTGACAGAATTGAGCATAGTTATGAGAATATCTAGGTATGATCATGTATATAGGCATCACGTCCGAGACAAGTAGACCGACTCCTGCCTGCGTCTACTACTATTACTCCACTCATCGACCGATATCCACTACATCTAGAGTATTAAGTTAAAAACAGAGTAACGCCTTAAGCAAGATGACATGATGTAGAGGGATAGTTTCATGCAATATGATAAAAAAACCATCTTGTTATCCTTGATGGCAACAATACAATACGTGCCTTGCTGCCCCTTCTGTCACTGGGAAAGGACACCGCAAGATCGAACCCAAAGCTAAGCACTTCTCCCATGGCAAGAAAAACCAATCTAGTAGGCCAAACCAAACTGATAATTCGAAGAGACTTGCAAAGATAACCAATCATACATAAAAGAATTCAGAGAAGATTCAAATATTATTCAAAGATAGACTTGATCATAAACCCACAATTCATTGGTCTCAACAAACAGACCACAAAAAGAAGATTACACCAAATAGATCTCCACGAGAGCGGGGGAGAACATTGTAGTGAGATCCAAAAAGAGAGAAGAAGCCATCTAGCTACTAACTATGGACCCGTAGGTCTGAAGTAAACTACTCACACTTCATTGGAAGGGCTTGGATGATGATGTAGAAGCCCTCCGTGATCGATGCCACCTCCGGCGGAGCTCCGGAACAGGCCCCAAGATGGGATCTCGTGGATACAGAAAGTTGCGGTGGTGGAATTAGGTTTTTGGCTCCGTCTCGATCGTTTGGGGGTACGTAGGTATATATAGGAGGAAGAAGTACGTCGATGGAGCTTCGAGGGGCCCATGAGGCAGGGGGCGTGCCCTAGGGGGGGCGCCCTCCACCCTCGTGGCCGCCTCGTGGCTTTCCTGACGGAGGTTCCAAGTCTCCTGGATCTTATCTGATGAGAAAATCATGTTTCCGAAGGTTTCATTCCGTTTGGACTCCATTTGATATTCTGTTTCTCTGAAACACTGAAATAGGCAAAAACAACAATTCTGGCTGGGCCTCCGGTTAATAGGTTAGTCTCAAAAATAATATAAAAGTGGAAAATAAATCCCAATATAGTCCAAAACAGTAGATAATATAGCATGGAGCAATCAAAAATTATAGATACGTTGGAGACGTATCAGGCAACGCATTGGCACATTGCTAGTAGTTATTATAATTTTTTGGACACCGGACATTCGGTGGAGTACATATACGAAGAGAAGAGGCGCACGCACGCAGTCAGCCTCTTGCTGTCTCGCACACATGAGTGTTACGTAAAGGCGATGTTAACAAATAAACCCTAAAACCCTAGGTGCGCGATTGCTGCATTCACGGGTACCGGGTACGTGGTGGAGCACCTTTGTAGGAATAGTCAGCTCGCGTGATAATTTGATCCGTAGGAGTTGATGGTCGGGACCATAAGTGAACGACTTGGAGCGCGGTGGCTCGCCAGTTGCCACAGATCGAGTAGCCACGTTTAAAATATCGTTTTTAGCGGGGTTAAGAGTTCCGATTTTCAATGGCGTGTTATAAGTAGTAAGTAGTTTTTAGAATGATTGGTATGCAGCGAAAATGGAATTCATAGTACTACGTACCTCCTTGGCGTATGGTTGTATGGTTTTTTTTTGCGATGGAGGTTGTATGGGTTTATGTTGTGAGATGTTGAACCTGGTAGTTCTAGGGCAAATACTATGGTTTAGATTTAGATGCTGGTTTTCAGTAATGAAAATTGGAAGGGGAAACCCTTCTTTGATTAAAAAAACTACTACCTCCATTTTGGTTTACTAGTCCCCACCGTACTTTGGGTCAAAATTTGTCCACGAATTTTACTTGTAAAATGTGAATGGAAAATGAGATTTTGTTATACCCAAACAAAAAAGGACTGGAGGGAGTGATTGCTCTGACACAGACGAGACCTCTCATAGCGCAGGCATTGAACCGGCGCGCCGGCCAAGAGGGCCGCACTCACTGCAGGCCCGGCTGAGCACGCCTCCTCGCTACGTGCAACCAGCTTAAAACTGCCCCGCCTGCCTTCATTGAATCCGCGTGTGTGCCGGCAACATGTCCTTCCGTGAGTCGGCAGGCATTTTAGAACACAAAAAATGACTAAAATATAATTAATTTATGCATGGTCTTGACTTGTTGTGCTCGCACTGGTAGCGGGAACTAGTAGAGGATTTTCTTTATTCATAACTCTCCTCACATTTTTTTGGCTTTGAAGTGAATCATGGTTGTGGACATTATGTATGAATGTGCAAATATCTGTGAACATGAGTTTTATGTGGAAGTTCAACTTGGAAAGTCGGGCTTGCGCGTGAACTATACCATGTCCAATGATTCGTCTGTTATTCTTTGGAAAGTAATTGCTGTTATTACATGACCCAAAAAAACATTTTGTGCCACATCAGTAGATGCACGGACATCACAACAGGCATGCTGATTGGATAAACATTTGAACCTAGCTATTATGAAGGAAATTTTGTATTGACAACAGTTTTAGATAGCAGGAGACGCCTAGCCTGCTCTGCCTCTGCTAGCTTATTTCTAGCTTCTTCCATCTCTTCTTTGGCTTGGGTGAAGAGAGCATCTGATTGCTCTTTTCGCTTCTTCAGGAACTCAGCTACATTCTCAAGGGCTGCTACACGCTTTCTTTCATCCTTTACTAATGCCACGAGGACACAAACAGCTGACGGCTCCACCTGGCTTGTGTGTAATCCAGCATCATCTGGGAATTTGCACCTTGTGTCAAATCCAGCATCATTAGGGAACTGGCACCTTGTGTGTAATCCAGTCTTATTTTGGAAACATGATCTCGAGGTTGACCATACTTCCCTCCTCACAGGAACTGCATCATGACATGAAGTTACTTATTTTTTAGATCAATACTCAGAGCAACCTAGATCCATTTAGTAGAAGCCAGATAAACAAAACTCGGAGAAGTGAATTCAAAAGGGAAAAACAGACTACAAGGTGAGAACACCCACTTCCTACATCAAGCTAAAAATGAAAGCATTAGGACGACTAAGACTCTTCTTATTACACATAGAAGAACACCACGCTTAAGAGAAACAGAAACTACAACATATACACATCGAAGAACACGAGGCTACACGAAAGTAATTGAAAAGGTGTTACTTACCAAAGCTTGTTTTACAGGTTTGGTGCAACTCCTCTTTAACTTGGCACGCTCCTTGAAGATGTCCCGAATATCCCGTGTTTGGTCTTCATTGCTCCTCTGCATGTTCGCACTCGTGGTTTTAAAATATCAACATGGCAAGAAAAATATACTACTAGTAATACTCGCGCATCTTTGTGGGCAACATTAAAGCACTCGTCTGCCATGTTAGAGCATCTCCAACAGAATCGCAACGCGCGGCGCTTTAAAAATCTCAACACGCTATCTCTACTCTCTTCTCTAATGTTATATTTATTTTATATTTAATATTTATCTCTACTTCCTTTACTGTCTACTTTTTTTCTCTATACTTTTTTTCTTGCAATATAGGCCGTCCGATTTATATCTGACAGGTAGGAAGGAAACAAATGGGAATTTTGCAAAAAATATACCCATACACCTCTCCAGATTTGCAAATAAGGCCTTCCCTCGTTCATCCTTTTCTCCCACAAGATAAACTACTTATACAAATGCATCTTGATGCGTGCAACGCATGGGCATCTTGCTAGTTCTAAAAACATTTCCATCATTTGCGACACTACTGGTTGCAAATGAAAAACCTACCCAAGCACAGCACGATACAGGAGCGACACACAATTACAAGCTGATATTCTGTTGGACAATGGAGGCTATAACCAATTACTTTTACGGGAACAATAGCACCCAGGAAATTTGAAGGGTAGGTATGAACAAAATTGGAACTGCACATGTACGGCTAAGTGATTCAATACACACATTACCAATCGAGGAGGAGAACGATGGTCGCGGCGGCCTTTGTGAGTCATGGTCGGCAACGGGAGTCAGTTCATTGTCCACGACGGTGGTACTTCTGCGCTTGGCGTCGGCTTCCGGGAAGCACATCCGAGACCGTGGAAGACGATGCCGGGGAAGAGGCTCCGTGTACGACGACGGTGGACCGGCTCCAGTGCGGCGTACGAGGTCGTCGATGAGGCAGATGTGCTGTGGTGGACGAGTGCGCCGATGTAAAGGGGAGGAGCACGAAGGCTACGGTGCCGTGGAGAAGTCTATTTTGAGGTGGGGATAGAAAATGGGGAGTATTCAGGTGTACTACTCTGGGTGCCGGGGTGGGGTTGGCTGGGTAGGTTGAACCTGAAGTTACGAAAACAGCCCCCTACCAAGCGTCATACGTAGGCCTGTTCAGAAGGCTATGATGGTAACTTCCCACTACTCGAATCAGGGTCGCGGGAGATTTTCCCGCCGACCCCAAAATTTTGTGACGCTGGACTCCCCGTGTGGCGTGTTGAGTGATTCGGCTAAGCAACTAGCGAGTAGTAGTAGTAAACTATGCATATTAGGTTTGACTGAAGTCAAACTTCCTAAAGTTTGACCAAGTTTATAGAAAATATAAACATTTACCATAACAAATATGTATGATGTGAAAGTACATTCAATAATGAATCTAATGGTATTTATTTGTTATTGTATATGTTAATATTTTTTGTTATAAGCTTTCTGAGAGTTTACAAAACTTGACTTTGACCAATGCTAATACGCGGACTTAAATAAAAACGGAGGGAGTACACATTTGTTTTCTTAGTTTGTAGTGAACTAATCATTTGCTGAAATTGTGAAATAAATATATTAGGCTATTGACTTCGAATGTAATGGTCTATACAATTCAATAGTTACAATCATTGTCGAATCCGAAGATGTATACAAGGTCTACAGTACTTCACAACATGCTCAAACTCACATAATCCCAGTCAAATGAGAATCTAAATGCATTTCATAGTTATTAGTTTGTAGGATGCAAGAAAAACAACCATAACTCTACATCAGCCATTATAGAAGGAACATTTTGACATATCCCAATGTGTGAATGAAACATGCAGAGAGAGCTTTTGAAGATGGAGCAGATAGCGCGGGAAAGATTGTATGTATGTGGACGAGAGAGTAGGAGACAAACCTAACGAGACAGAGAGAGAGAGAGATTGAGAGAGAGAGAAAGAGAGAGGAAGAAGTTAGGTCTGTGAGAAAGATGGATACATGTAATATACATGAGATGCGTGTGCATCTGGATTCTGTATACGTGGAAGGAGAAGAGACAACATGTTTGATGAGAGAGCTGGAAAAACATGGACGAGAGGGGAAGGATCTCGTGGGTTGAGGGATTGACAATTTTGTGCGGGGGGAGAGGGATTGGTAATTTTGTGCAAGAGAGAGAGAGAGGGTGGGGGGAGGAGTCAGTCAGCCGTCGTCACATCACCCTGCTTCCAAATGACCCCGCATTCTCTAGCGCGGTGTGGTCGTTGTCTTTGATCTGCTCGATGCCCTCTTTGAAGATTGAGGTGTTGTGCATGTTGGGGTGCAAAGAAGCACAAGCGAGAGTGGTCGCTGTATAACCTTGGATGGGGATGAATTGTGTGCTCGGGGAGTGTGTGTGTGTGTGTTATGCTGCGTGTGTCTTTGTGTGTGTGTGTGTGTCAGATATTGAGAGAGAACAAACCTAAGGAGAGAAATGGGTATTCATGAAGAGATTGTGCGGGCCTTAAGGTGGGCAGGGGCCGGGTGAGGGTGTCAAAATGTGCGCGTTGATGCATGTGTTGCATGCGACCGTGCGATGGACGGACGAATCGAGAGAGATGGTTGTTGTGTTATGAATGCTCCTCTCTCTCTCTCTTCCTCTCTCTCTCTCTATCACTCTATCTCACACACACACAAGTAAACTAGAAGACCGTTCTCTCATGTATACACAACGTATCGGCATCTGTCTATGTCTGACTCATGCATGATCATTTGGACATTCACACCTCTCTATGTCTGTATCACACGCACACCGTCTCCACATTGCCCTTCCACCACAACACACATATGGACACATACACACGTTCTCTCTCAGTCACACACACAAAATCAGTATTAAAAAAACTAGGACGCGCCTAAAACATCCAAATCCAAATAAACACGAACTGGCGCTATATTCAAATATATGGAAATATTGCAGCATCAAGAACTTTCACAGGAAAAAAACTTGAGTAATATTCGAGGATTGTTTTCACACACACAAAAAGGTTCAGTGGATGTCCTTCGAGCGTGACACGGTGACGCACCGTTCGATCGACCGCGCGGCCGTGGTTCACGCGCTTGCACAGGATTCCGTATCGTGGCTGCGGTACTAACTAATAAAAGAACTGCCTAAGTCTAATGTTTACGTGTACTAGTATAGTTTTCTTTTAAGTTTGACCAACCTTATATATAAAACTAAAGTAAGCTCCCACACGCGCACTCATCAATATGCCACCACCGTTGCGCATGCCGGCGCCCGCCTGCTCTGCCCAACAATTTCTCGCCCATCACCACCGTGTCGCCGCCATCCTTGTGCCATGAAGCCGAAGGCTAACCCGCTCACGTCGTCTGCAGTCCCTCCTCGCGATGTCGCCGCGCTGCCAAGCACGCGAGCAGTTGGTGGAGCCGCATCTATGCACGCACCGTACGAAGAGGAGGACGAGCGCGTGCTCCAGCACGCCGACGAGGAGGAACTAGCGTGTCATTATCGTCTCCGCCCACGCGGAGGAGGCGCGCATGGTGGCTGTCGTGGCGGAAGCCGGTCGCGCGCCCGTCGAGCCCCAAACCAGGTGCAGACGCGGAATCTACCTTCGAGACCGTAAATGCCACATGGATCCTGCAATCTGAAGGAGCAATTTGGGTCAGTCGACTCATGTGAGTCGTTTGATGCAACATGGATGGCTAGAAGGGATTCTTCCACCTCTTCTGCCGTCTTCTTCCTTCGCTCCGTCGAACTTCTTTCACAAATAGACTGACCCAAATTATACTACTAGTACGAACGTATTAAGTATAGTAGGAACATGGAGATACGAGCAGTAGTACCAACTGCAAGAAGAACAATAGTAAGACATAGTACTAGTACTACTGTACGTACTAAAGAGTTCAAATAACGAGAAAGAACATAAACATAGTTCTGATGGGGCCTCAGAACAACACACCCTTGAAAATAAACTAAGCAACTAGTCCGCTTGACACTGCAGTAGAACCAGCATGAGCGACGGTACTGCCACCTACTCAGAGTCCGAGTCCACGTCCTCGACTTCGTCCTCGTCCCTCTTCCTCTTCCTCTTCGCCGATGCTTCTTTGCTTGAACCGGACACTGGGCTCTACTTCTTCATCCAACCCTTGTAGATATTTAAACAAAGGTAGGCATCCATGGCTGCATACAGGATGTGATCTTCATCTAATGTCTTCGACTCCCATGCATGATGAAACTCGTGATGAGGTTTCTTCAGTTTAGCGTACGAAGGATCAATCATGGCTGCTGCCAGGGTCAGCATTGAAGGTTGAGAGGAGAACACCAGGCTTGCCTTCTGGAGATTGAAGGGCTAGCCTGCAACGAGACCTATCCGACGCAGGACATCCTTGTCGTTCTTAAAGCCTACAGTAACGAATTTCACTCTTTTGTCCTTGAGGAAGTTCTTAAAATCCTGGCACTCAACGTCGGCATGGCATATGTGGTAGACCAAGCAAATGTTATGTACACAAACTTGGATCATGGCGGGCTTCTTCCTCTCTTCGTCCTTTAGATCCTTCTCTCGTCCCAGGACTGTGGTCTACTCAACGTATAGCCCAGCGACCCACTCATCCGTTGAACTGTTGAACATGCGTAGGAAGCGAGCAAGCCATGCTTTCACCATCTCAGATCCACGTGTGTAGATGACGATGAACTGATCGCCGGTGATGGCTCTAACTGGTACTCAATGGCGACCATGGAGATTTGGGAGGCCATGGATTTTGGAGGAGGGTTAGGAGAAGTTGAACTGTTGTACCTCGCAAAAAAAACTGGGAGCGAACTAATGTGAAAGGACGGGACGACTGGGAGCGAACTGTTGTAAGGTAGAAGACGGGACGAGTAGGGCGTGTGAACGGCGTGGGATTGCTGGCTTGCCCGGTGGATAAACGGCTGCAAGCCCCCAAAGAGTTCTCGAGAACCATGCGGGACCCACTAGATGTCATGTCTACTAGACCCATATCGTAGGCCTGACGGTATAGCTTCTGCCTGTTCGCACGCCATGCCGGCACGTGGATGTAACTTCACTTAATTCCCTCAAACGTCGTGCCTCCCACGACCTTTGCCTCCCTCGCGCGGTCGCGCCCTTTGAGACTTCGACCGGCTATAAATGAGCAATTTTTTTGCCTTTTTTTAGACAAGCAATTTTTTTGCCTACTCCGCATGCATGATACTCCCTCTGGTTCTTTTTACTCCCGTCAACCATTTGCAAAGTGTTTGACAAAATTTATACTTTTTTGAACACCACCTTATATTAATTAACCAGCCACACCAGTACACTCATTCGATACAATATTCACAACACAGGGTGGTACGTTATTTACAAGAATACCATCTAATCTATTGTCGAAGCTATACTTGCGATTAAATGTGCCACCTTATTGGATGAACGGCTAATCTTTGACAATTGAAGATTGTTGATCAACTTCGAGATCCTCAACGCTTTCATCTTCAGGTCACGCATAGCAGACCTGTCATAGTCCCCTGATGCAAGAGACGCTACCACAAAAAATGTGTTTACCAATGCATGCATGAACACTAGTTACTCTAACCCCCCTCTCTTCTTTAATCTTTAATTATTTGCCACATCAGCATGTCTGCTATTCTCGTGTGCATGATACCAGCTAAGAAACCACCATTATGGCCAGCCTTAATCATCGCATGCAATAATTTAGTGCACCTTGAAATATGAACACGTGTGGGGCGTGTATGTTTTTAATGACTTGAGACTATACCTAGCCCGGCATGCAAGATGACTTATTATGCATCGTTCCCCATACCTGCAGGAAGCCCGTGTGAAAAAATCTGTATGCATGACTCTCCTCCCCCCACGGTCGTCCAATTCGTTGTGACCAGCAATATTTCCACCCCTTCGCTCCCCCGTAATTTACTCCAACAAATATGCCCACGTAGCTGTTACTTAACTGTAGGTGCATTGGGTCACTGACATATGGGCCCAACAGGGGTCTGGCCCACATGTCAGTGACGCAACTGGACCTGCAGTTAAGTCAGTGCAGCTCAGTCCATATCTTACGTTGGTGTGCCATTGCTCACTATAAATACTGCGCCTCCCACGACATCGCTATCTCCTCCCCCTCATGTTCACGTTCATCGCTATCTCCTCCCCCTCCCTCTCACGTCGACCACCATGGCATCGCCCCTCCCAAGCCCTAGGAGCCCCTCGCTACACCGCACGGACGGTCACGCGTCGTTGTTCCGTTCCTCGCCGCCACTAGTCGAGGAGGATGTGTCGGTGTTCCGCTCCTCGCCGCTACGCGACGCGTCGCCTTTTCGTTCCTCGCTGCCACTAGTCGAGGACACGTCGGTGTCTGCTCCTCGCCGTGACGTGACGCGTCGCCGTTCCAGTCCTCGCCGGCACTAGTCGAGGAGGACGCGTCGGTGTTCCGCTCCTCGCCGTGATGCGTCGAGGTGGACGCGTCGGCATTCCCAATCTCGCCAGCACACGCGCCGGAGGACGCGTCGGTTTCCCGCTACGAGGAGAACGCCGTGCCGCCCGCCAAGCCCCCCAGCCTTGAGGAGCTTTGGAAAGAAATGGATGTCGCCTTGTGGGAGGCTTTGCCTCCAGCAGAGCGCGCCAAAATAGAGGCAGAGAAGAAGGCCGAGGAAGAGAAGCGCACCATGGAACAAGCTTCCTGCGAGGCCTATGTCGCGTCTGAGAGAGTCAGGCAATTGGCTCTTTGGCAGAAGGCTCGTGCGAGGGACGTGAGGGTGGCGGAGGACGCCCGTGTCGACACCCTGAGTGCAGTCGGGCCCAAGCGCCTCATCTACGCTTGGCGGTACGTGGACCGGGTGCACGCTTCCAGCAAGGAGGAGTACCTGTTGGCGCCGGATCACCACACCGGTGAGATCACGCCCGCATGCCGGCAAGCCGCCAATCAGCACCTCGCGAGTTGCGAGGCTGAGGAAGAGGCGTTGTGTCGGCGCACTGGGAAACGGCTGCGCACCAGGGCACTCGTGGCGCGCCGCAAGCACTCCTGCGAGCGCTGTGGATTTTAGGAGGAGTATAATTTTTTGTTTCATAAGGGATCTCATTAGTTTTGGGATGTAAATGATAAATCCCGAACGTTCAGGAATTTTTAGCGTCCTTAATTAAGTATGTAAAAGGGAAAGTTTGGAAACCTTGTGTATTTGTACGCATTTTGCAAGTACGCGCATATAGCACAAACTTTACTATATACTATCGCACTACACGTCTCTCTCGATATATGCTTGCAGACTGTGCTACTCCCTCCGTCTAGGTCAATAAGTCATCTTTGGTTGTGCACCGTGACCAAGAAGGAGGGAAGACTTATACACCTAGACGGAGGGAATACTACTATTACTTAGTACGTGCAAATGCACGTTTTAACGTTACGATGCGGTTTTTGTAAAAGTAGAAAAACAGCACTACTCAAGCTTGTGAAATGATTCAATGCAAAACAAATGCAAAAATGCTCGTTTGATTGTTTACTTTTAGCTTCCTTCTCTGTGGTTATTTCTCTGTCATACTTTGTACGAGGTATCTCACTGGTTGGAAAGGCATGCAAATTCCCAAACCGCTTCCTACACCCTGTATCGAATTTTTTGCCTAACAAGTTGTGCCGTGCAATTGGAATTCCAACTTGAGTACTACTACTAGTAGGAGTACCAAGGGCCTGTTCTTTTAGGCTTCTAGATTAGTAATCCCATAACTACTACCTTCGTCCTGGTTTATTGGTCCCCATTGTAATCTGTGTCAAATTTTTATCATGAATTTAACTAATGAAATGTTAGTGCATGTCACATGCACTACTCCATCCGTCTAGGTGAGTAAGTCATCTTAGGCTGTGCACCGTGACCAAGGAGGAGGAGAAAACGAGAAATGTTAATGTTTATTTGCTAATTAATAGTATTGCGTGCAATGAACTAACCATTGCATCTCGTGTTTGATATCACAAGTCATTAAAAGCATGCACACTATTTATCTCTTATTGGTTGATATGTCAAGAAACAAGAAACGAGGTAGAAGTTAATGCACCGCACCTAAGTGTTTTGGGATTATTTGGTTTTCATAAGATGACTTACACACCTAGACGGAGGGATTACAATGGTGAGGAATAAACCAGTTAAATCTTTGGTCAAAATTTAGCACAAATTACAATGGTGAGGAATAAACTAGGACGTAGTAGTAGTTTAGAAGCCCAAATAAATGAGTAAGGCGCCTTATTGTTACTCTCCACTGTGACTAGTCTTGTGGGAAAAGCAGGGGAAGCCGCCAAAAGAACTGGCCCTAGGAGTAGTAGCTAGGGATCGAGTGTGCGAGATGAACTGGAGAAAGTAAATGCAGAGAGATAAAATGCAAAAAAGACGGACGGATGTGATGGTTGTTTGTCCGTTTATTTTACCAGGCCACTTATTACTGGGAGTGGTTGGGTTTTGTGATATGACGGCTTTACTACCGCGCCACGAGCGGGGTGAGAGGTGAGACTCCCATGCAGCGCCGCCCTCTACACTTGTAATACATAGGTCATGGTTTATTAGACCCCCATTGAATTTGACTGAAGATTTAACTGACAAAATGTTAGTGCATGTCAACAAAAACTATATCGTTGGATTCGTATTTGAACATAGTTTTGAATGATATAATTTTCGGTGACATGCATCAGCATTTATCGTACTATATATAATGTTAGTTCAATTTTTTGTCGTACTAATCTATAGTAGTAAGGTGCCCGTGCGTTGCACCGAAGAGTGAAATGCATTGATCGGGGAGTTGTTTATTTTGACAAAGGATGTGGGGGTCATCTCATGTGTAACGGGTATCGATAGGTTTCTTCGGATATTATTTCATCTCTAGAGATCACAAACATCCGGGTGAAATAGATAAAAAGGTATCTTTTGCCAACAAAAGTGTCCAACTGTTCAACCTGCTTCCAAAACTTGTGAAGAAATAACACTTATTGTGCTTTGCAAGAAATGATCTTTAAGAATTAGTTTTGGAGTATCGATTGTTATACATGTTGGCTACAGATGACATGGCACTTTCTTATAGTCAACAGTTGGCTATACTATTAAGTAATATTAACCATACCCTTATACACCTAGACGGAGGGATTAAATCAGGATGACTTGCAAGCGGGCGGAGGAGATGTAAGAAATGGTTCATCGTAAGTCTTTCACCAGTACTGTAGTAAAAATTCATACATGGAAGCTTCTAGACTAAACCATAAACGGATACACTTTTATTCATGCGCGATACTCCAATAGACCAAGATCCTGCATGGATGTCTCCACATGCTTAGACAGCGGATTACATTGAGCGAAGACTAATGATCAACATTTAACTTGATAATGCGTATGTCCAGGTGAACCAAGACTAATGATCAACATTTAACTTGATAATGCGTATGTCCAGGTGAACCTCCTTGGAGTCCCCGTGCACCGCGTCGGCGGGTAAAGGATGCCATGGGTTTTCCAAGTCCACATTGGCGGGATAGTCCCAGCTCCCCAGAGTCCAAGTCCGTTCGATGAGGCCGGTGTCGCCGCCCGCGTGACCCGGAGGGGTAGTAACACTGACCACACACCCGTACATCGGCCTCGTGTCAGTGTCAGTGTCAGCGGCGTCGCCCCTGGCGCACATTACAGAGACGGGGCGGTGGCCTGCGCGGGCCTCGCTGGTGCCCACGATCAAGAGGAAGACGCTGCCGTCCTCCTCCGAGACTAGCAGGCGGTGGTGATCCTCCAGCGACTCCGGCATGGTGAACGGGTTGCACGACTCCGGCAGTGGCCGATGCACACATCCGTGAGGTGATGCACCATGTCCGCCGGCGAGCCACAAAATGGCATCGGGCACTCATAGCAGTGGACGAAGGGCTCCTTGGAGGCATCGACCAGGCCGTCCATGAAACGGGAGTGGTTGTAGGGGACGTTGCGCCAGTTGAATATATGAGCAAGTTACTATGAGATTTAATCCGAATAAGCACAAAATAAATCATGAATTCTACCATGATTTCGAACAGGAAGGACAGAAACACATACGGTGCAACGGGAGCAGTACCGTTGGCGTTGAGGTTGTCGCCCATGTCCAAACACCACGTAGACATGGTCTTTGAGCATGGTTCATCGTCATTCCACGCTCAGGCATTGAAGTTTGTAACTATTTTAGATTAGAATATACTACTCCTCCGGTGCTAGTAGTAGAGCAGAGTCCTACTCTACTACTCTACTCAAGCAAGTTAGGGCATAGCACTGTAGGGAGTACCAGTACTGTGATCACTCAAGCAAGTTGTCTGGCATCGACATGACCCTACGCTGCTGGTATGTGTCTCGTAAGTCAAGCGGCGTGCTGTAGTCATCATCACCTCTCCACTTCCCGCATCACATATTCGCTTCTCCATCTTTGTCTGCACATAATCTGGTCCAATCTTCCATCCCCGCTAAGGCGCCTCCCCCCCTCGTTCGAAACCCAAGCACTAACAATGGCAGAACCGAGCAGCGTCCGCCGAAATAGTGGCTGGAATTCGCTCCCCACAGAGGTAATCAAGCTCATTATTTCGCGTGTGGACAATCTCAGTACCATGCCGCTCGCCGCGTGCTCGTCGGGGCTGTACCGTTTACTCAAAGCCCTCAGGCCAGAGCTTTTTAAGCCAGCTCCTTGTTTGCTGATGCCGCCTGATCTTCAGAAACGGCGTGTCACGCAGCATAACGATCGTAGAGTGGCGAGCACCAACCCCCTTGACTGTTTCCCGATCCCCGTCAGCCTCAACTACATTAATGGTATGTAGTGGGTCGGCATGAACACGTCTTGGATGGTGCTCGTCGACGGTCACGGCAGCTGGATGCTCGTGGAGGTCTACACCTGGCGATTGATCCCCCTTCCTTCGATTAACACTGCACTGCTTTGGCACCGTGGCCCAGAATACTCGGAATCTTACAGTAGCCAACATGATACCAAGTTTGATTTGCTCAAGGTTGTAATCTGCCAAGTGCCCACAAGATCTGCGAATTATAAAGACTTTAGGCTAATTGCGTTCTTCAACCGCAGTCTCGCCTATCTGACAGGTCACTGCGGTACGTGGATAAATCTACACGTCCATCGCAGGATCATACATCATCCATGGTTCTCTGATGCCATTGAACACAAGGGCTTCATTTACGCTGTCGACTCCTTCTATGGCTGGATGTATTGCTGGCCTACTCCAGTCATCGCTACAAACGGCTATTACAGCAGTATGTTACTTTCCTATGATATCATGATGGCTTGCTTATATTACTATCAACATTTGCTGAAAAAATATTCATGCTCATAACATGTTGTTCTTAAAATTGACTAAATCAAGAGCCCTTTTTTATTTGACTCCAACTTGATATGATGTTGTAGGCCGCATGGTGTCCCTACCCTTCCTAATCCCAAAACCTTTCAAAGAAAAGCGGCATGGCAGTTGCAGGTGGTTCCTGGCTCGATCAGATGATGGCGGAAGATTGATGATCGTTCGCACGTACCGAACGTGTTGTTTCGCGGAATACAATCACGGTCACTGCAAGGTCTTTGAGCAGGATCCCAGCTTCTCTGGGCCTTCGGGAATTTTTGACTGGAGGCTGGTAAGTAGCCTTGGTACACGCTCTCTGTTTGTCGGATTGAATTATCCGATTAACCAGGAGATAACCGACGGCAAGGATCATGATGGCAGCGCGGTTTCGTTCATCAGGCAAAACTGTGTGTACACAGCGTACCATGTGTCTCTGCATGCACCATACCCTGATATGTGCCGCCACGCTCTATAGCCCAAAGTACGAGAAAGGGTCGCAAGTATCAGACTTCGACCTGCTGACTGGAGTTTCCCCCGTCAGGCACCCATCTGGTTCAAGCCGTCAGCCAATCTCCACGGCTTAATAAATAGTAACGTCTAACTGAGCCAGTTAGTTAGATGCGTACACTTGGTGTAGTAGGATCTTTATTTACTTTGATGCATACACTTGTTCTTTTTTGTTAGCCCTTTTGTAATGATGGCTGATGTTTGGTTTGGAAGAGAGAGCTGCGTCTTCACTCTTCTGGCCTGCTTACTACTTCTGTTGCACCCCCAGCCCTGGTTGTTGCTGCTGCTGTTTTCAATGTACAATCAGTATTATATTTCGTCTGTTGGTTGAATAAATGTGTTGTTAGAACGACAAACACAATGTTTTGGAAGTCGTTGCACGGTTCGATCCTTTAGTTCCCCGTACCGTACATACCGCATACTATTTTTCGTATGGAACACATTTTCCACTTGTTGATAACATGCAGCCCACTGATGAAGGCCCAATAGAGAAGCCCATAATTAACTGGAAGGGAGGCTCTCACATGAATCCATCCCAGGTACATGCTCATGGTCCCCTAAACATAAACAAGTAAATAAATAAAGCTAAATGCTCATGCACCAGTTCTTTGGGAAAATAGGTAGCTCATGCACCAGTCCACTTGAGTTTTAAAGGGAGGTATTTGATGGCGTGGAGGTCATCGCCGCGGGCCATATGAATCTGGAGAATGAAGTCTTCGATCCACACCGCGGGGTCCGTGGTTCCATCGTATGGTTCGATATTCACGGGTTTGAACCCTTCTGGGAATTCATGATCCAGGACCTCATCAGTGAAGCAATGAGGGTGTGCCGCACCTCTATATCGGGCCGTATTGCGATGTAGCTCTGATGGAGTCCGTCTGGGGTTTTTCAGCCCGCGCATGACTAAGTTTGTCACGTCCGAATAGGTGGTCGTCCTCACATGTCGACGCACGTCCTCGTGATCCGTAGATTGATCTAGTATGTCCTGCTTTATTGTTCAGGCTTTGCCGGAGGTCATATGTATGACCGTGGGCTAATTTACCTCTACCTGTGCGATGAGGCAGGGTTGGCTGGTGTTCGACGTGAGTTGCCATTTTGTCCCGACCACATGGTGGTCGGTCAGCCGCATTGTACGATGGAGGTACGTATTCCGGTGCCTCCTCGTCAAACTGAGGTAGCAATTTCCGCTTTGGGTAGCTTTTGGTTGGGCGCTTGAGGACGTATTCTTCGGCTGCTAGGACATCGGTCCATTTATCATTGAGCAGATCTTGTTCAGCTTGAAGCTGTTGCTGCTTCCTTTTCAGGCTCCTTGCAGTGGCGATTAGCTGGCGCTTGAAGCACTCCTGCTCAAGAGGTTCCTCAGGCATGATGAGATCGTCGGTGCCGAGGCTCACCTCATCCTCGGAGAGCGGAAGATAACTTCCGTCCTCGAAGTCTTCGTGCGTGGCCTGCTTTCCAGGGCTAGCCTACCCATCTTCCCGTTCATCTTGTTCATTAGCTGTTTCAACGGGGTCTTCGTTGTCTTCGGCACCTTCCGGAGTGTTATCTTCTCCTGTGCTGATGTTGCTGTCTTTACTGCGACGTGACTTAGAGCGGCGTCGCTGACGCCGATGCTTGGACTGTACTTCGAAAGGTTTATCCTTAGTTGGATCTTCCTTGTCATCGCCGTTGTTCTCCTTTGGTGCATCCACCATGTATACATCGTACGAGGAAGTGGCCGTCCAGCGTCCGGTGAACGGCGGGTTCTGGGCCTCTTCTTCTCTGGCATCGTCGTCCATACCGTCGATGTCCTCGGAGTCGTAATCAAGTGTGTCGGTCAAATCCTCGACCGTGGCTACGAAGTGGGTGGCGGGTGGGAAGCAAAATTCTCCACCGCCAGCCCCTAGTTCGACCCGGATATAGTTCGGCTATGAGTCCTCTGCCAAGGATAGGTTTTTTTAACGAGTTTAGCACATCGCCCAAAGGCGAGTGCTGGAAGATATCTACGGCGCTAAACTCGAAGATCGATAAATGATCAAGTTCGGCGTCCGCGGGCTCACGTAGTTCGGAACTTATGGCCGGAGACGAGTCCAGAGTTCAGGTGACAAAGACATCGTGAGAGGTTAAGTCTATGTGCGGCTCCAACGCCGTGGAATCTGTGGCCTCCGTGGTGGGGTTGATCCTTCCGTCCTCGGATGGCACAGTCTGCTCCGGCTCTAAGGCCAGAGCGGTTACAGGGGCGATCTCCTGGATGCGTTCTGATGACAAATTTAGGTCATGATCATCGGGGTGACCGGGTGTGGCAGCCGCGGTCTTGAATCCTGCGAAGATCAAGTCTCCACGGATGTCCGCAACGTAGTTCAAGCTCCCAAATCTTACCTGATGGCCAGGGGCATAGCTATCGATCTGCTCCAGGTGGCCACACGAGTTGGCCCACTGTGCGAAGCCTCCGAACACGAAGATCTGTCCGAGGAGGAAAGTTTCTCATTGGACAGCGTCACTATCGACGATTGAAGGGGCCATCAAACCTTTTGGCGACAGCACAGTGGAATTCTCAATGAAAGCACCAATGTCGGTGTCAAAACCAGCAGATCTCGGGTAGGGGGTCCCGAATTGTGCGTCTAAGGTCGATGGTAACATGAGACAAGGGACATGATGTTTGCCCAGGTTCGGGCCCTCTCGATGGAGGTAATACCCTACATCCTGCTTGATTGATATTGATGAATACGGGTATTACAAGAGTTGATCTACCTCGAGATCGTAATGGCTAAACCCTAGAGGTCTAGCTTGTATGGCTATGATAATGAATTCTCCCCCTCTCCGGACTAAGTCCTCCAGTTTATATAAGCACCGGGAGGATCTAGGGTTACACGAGGTCAGTTACAAAGAAAGGAATCTACATATCCGGTCGCCAAGCTTGCCTTCCACGCCAAGGAGAGTCCCATCCAAACACGGGTGCAGTATTCGGTCTTCGTATCTTCACAGCCCATCAGTCCGGCCCATGGCTAACAGGCCGGATGCCCAAGGACCCCTTAGTCCAGGACTCCCTCACCAGGTACGACTGATGCGGCCCTCGGGCCACCTGTCGAAGCCCCGGGCCGACTGTCGGGATCCTCCAGGCGGATCCGACTGCTTCGGGAGGGGCCGGCATGAAGATGGAATCTGATTCTGGTGACTGCTTGACAGACGGCTTGAGGAGGCATTGCAGGGCGACGCCGGCTGGTATTACTTGCCGAGTGGAGCCGATTCGTGCCAAAGCATCGGCTTGCTCATTGTCGTTTCATGGTAGATGGAGGAACTCGCACCCTTCAAAGTATCCGCTGAGTTGCTGGATGAGGAAGCGGTAGCTTGCCATGTTCACGTCCTTGGCGTCCCAATCGCCTGATGACTGCTAGACCACCAAGTCAGAGTCACCATAGCACAGGATCCGGCGAATGCCGAGTTCCTTGGCAAGCCGGAGCCCGTGTATGAGTGCTTCGTATTCAGCTACGTTGTTGGAGGCGGCAAAATGAATTTGCAACACATATATGAGCTTGTCACCTTTTGGAGAGGTAAGGACGATGCTGGCTCCCAAACCGGTGCGCATCTTGGAACCATCAAAATGCATCCACCAATGGGTGGAGTTCAGTGCTGGCGGCAGGTACTGGGTCTCGCCCAGTCGACGAGGAAGTCGGACAGTGCTTGGGACTTGATGGCGGTGTGAGGCTGGTAGTATATGGTATAGGGGGCCAAATATATGGCCCATTTGGCCACTCGACCCGAAGCATCTCGGCTTCCAATGATCTCGGCAAGTGGAGCAGTGCAGACAACAGTAATTGAGTGCTCTTGGAAGTACGGCTTCAGCTTCTTGGCGGCAAAATGCACGCCGTAGCACATCTTCTGATAGTGAGGGTAGTTCTGCTTGGAGGCAGACAACACTTCACTCGGGTAATACACCGGCCTCTGGACTGGTAATGCCTTGTCGTCTTCCTTGCGCTCCACGACTATGACTGTGCTGACCACCCAGCTGGTGGCGGCAATGTAGAGAAGCATGGGCTCTTTAGTAGTCGGAGCCGCCAGGACAGGCGGAGTGGTCAACATCTTCTTGAGCTGGAGAAAAGCTTCGTCCGCCTTGTCATTCCACTCAAAAAAGTGGTCTTCTTCATGAGCTGGTACAGGGGAAGAGCCTTCTTGCCCAGCCGACTGATGAAACGGCTGATGGATGCCAAGTAGCCGGTGAATTTTGCACATCCAGCAGTCGGGTGGGTACCTCCATCCTCTCGATGGCCTTGATCTTCATAGGGTTGCACTCTATGCCGCGCTCTGAGACCAGAAAGCCAAGAAGCTGGCCGGCTGGAACTCCAAAGACGCATTTCTCCGGGTTGAGCTTGATTTGAAAGCAGCGCAAGTTTTCAAAGGTTTTCTTGAGATCTTTCAGCAAAGTTCCACGCTTCTCCATCTTCACCACAATGTCGTCTACGTAGACGTGAGCATTTCTGACAAGTTGTTTGAGGAGGCACTTCTGCATGCAACGTTGAAACGTGGCACCGGCATTTCTCAGGCCCACTGTCATGGTCAGGTAACAGAAGGCTCTGAATGGTGTGATGAAGGCGATCTTCAGCATGTCGGCCGGGTTCAGCTTGATCTAATGATACCCTGAGTATGCATCCAAAAAACTCAATAGCTCACATCCGGCTGTGGAGTCTATCACTTGGTCAATTCTTGGCAAAGCAAATGGATCTTTGGGGCAAGCTTTGTTGAGGCTAGTATAATCAATACACATGCGCCACTGCTTATTCTTTTTCAGTAAAAGGACTAGGTTGGCTAACCATTCTAGGAAGAACACTTCCATAATGAAGCCGGCTGCTAGAAGCCAGGCTATCTCATCTCCAACGACCCTTCTCTTCTCTTCTGATATGCGGCGTAAGGGTTGCCTGACCTGCCTAGCATCAGGTTGGACGTGTAGCTTGTGCTCGGCGAAATCCGTCGGAACACCCGGTATGTCCTTAGGAGACCATGCGAAGATGTCCCGATTCTCTCGGAGGAAATCGACGAGCTCGCTTTCCTATTTGCTGTACAGGTTTGCACCTATGACCGCGTGCCTCTCCGGGTGCTCCGGGTCCAAGGGTATCTTCTTTGTTTCTTTTGCCGGCTTGAACGAGCCCTCAGCTTCCGACTCCTTGGGGTTGGGCGACATTTCCGGCTGCTTGCCTGCCATTGCCACAACCCGGTCAAGGAGCCGCTTCTTTGCTGCAATCACGAGGGACTCCTCTAGCTGGCTTCTATCAGCCGCGCAAGCGGACGACTTCTTGTAGTCCCCGACTACGGTTAGGATTTCCTTGGTGCTTGGCATCTTCATCTTGAGGTAAGCATAGTGGGGGACCGCCATGAACTTGGCCAGAGCAGGCAGGCCAAGTAGCGCATGATAGGGGCTCTCAAGGTCCACCACCTCAAACTAGACCGGCTCTCGGCGGAAGTGATCTTTGTCTCCAAAAAGGATGTCTATCTGGGTCTTGCCGATTGGTGAGCAGGATAGGCCAGGGACTATACCATGGAATACAGTCCGAATGGGCAGGAGTTGCTTTTGCTTGATTCCCAACTTCTCCATGGTGTCTCGGTATAGGATGTTGATGATGTTGCCGCCATCTATAAGAACTCAGGAGAAGCGAGCAGCCCGCCTCTCCGCTGCGAAGGTGGCATCCAAGACCAGGGCAAAAACCAAGAAAGGGCATCACCTCTAGGTGGTCAGCTCTACTCCAACTGATAGGCCTCTCAGACCAATGCATGAACTCGGGGGTCTCTGACGCTACCGCATGTACTTCTAGTTGCCGCTGCCGTCTGCTGTGCTTATCGTCGGCCAGGCTGGTGAACACGACATAACCTCCATGCTCTTCAGGATATTCATCTTGTACTGCGCCGACTGACCGAACCTCCGGCTGCTGGGGAGGAGGAGGCGGCGGGCCGGTAGGCGGAGGAGGCTGGAGTCCGTCGCCCTTGGCGATCCTGGAGAGCCAGTGGCACTTCCGAGTGGTGTGGTTGGACGGCTTCGCACTGCTGTGAAACTTGCAGGGTGCATCCGGAGTCTGCTCGTATGAGAAGGTGGGCAACCAGTTGGGCTTGCCGCCCTTCTGACATTTGGGAGGAGGCTACCCTTCCGGCTGCTGGTCTTCAACTATCGCCACCTGCCGGCTTGTGGAAACCGGCTACGTGGCCTTGCGCTTGTTGTCGTTTTGTTGCTGGTGCCGACTGGTGTCTCCAGCCGGGGTCCAAGGAGCTTGGGAGCCACTTTGCCAGAGGCATCAACCTGAATCTCCGCCTTCATGGAGGAGTCGGTTGTGGCGTACTTGTCTGCTATGATCAGCAATTCGTCGAGGGTTGCCGGCTCGTCTTATAAAAGTCGGTGCTTGAGGAGGGTGCCTTCTCAGCACCCGGCAGTGAAGTACTCGATGGCCTGCACCTCGTGCACACCCTCGCAAGAGTTGCGCAACTCGGCCCAGCGCGTGAGGTAGTCGCGAGTCGATTTGTTGGGGCCTTGGACGCACAAGGAGAGCTGGCGGGGCTTGGGAGGCCATTTGTACATGCTGGTGAAGTTGTGGATGAAAGCTTCAGTGAAATCAACCCAGCTGTTGATACTGCGGGGCTTCAGGCTATTCAGCCATGTCCGAGTTATGCCCTGGAGCATGAGCGGAACATACTTCACGGAAACGCGTTTGTTGCCGTTTGCTATGCTGACGGCCGTGGAGTAGTCGACCAGCCAGTCTTTCGGCTTCACGAAGCCGATGTATTTGGGCATATCTCTTGGGAGCGTGAACCCTTTGGGGAAGGGCTCATCTCTGACGCGGGGCCCAAAGCAAGGCGGGCCCAATGCGTCTTCCTCTTCTAGCGCCAGAGATCGATTGAGACGATTGATCCGGTGGCGGGCATCATTTTCTCCAATTCCTTCTCGAGGCCCATGCCGGCCCCCAAGACTCGGATGATCAACAAGCGGTGGAGACACGCGCCTCTCTTTGCGTGGGGGAGGCCGGTAGTCGCCTGGTCGTTCCACCACTCGTGGGCAGCCGTCTTGGCCGCGCTCAATGGTGATGTGTGTCCGGCTGCGGCTGGCAGCCGGCTCCTTGTCTCGTCGTCCATGGTCGCCGCCAGTCGACGTTCAGGACGCCGCGCCATGCTCCTGGGGGGGAGGCGGGTTGTCGTTCCGCCGATTGAATTCCTCGACACGGCAGCCGGCTTCGTGCTGCTCGACGGCTGCATCAATGAGCTGCTGGACGCGCTCCGTCATGTGGCAACGCTCGTCCCCCTCGAGGTTGTCCAGCTCGTATGTTCTCTGTGGGTGTGGCGTAGACGGGGCGATCGGCCTCGAACATGCTGGCAATGGTCGCGCTGCACTGCCGGACCGTACCGATGCGGCTGGGCCTGCCAGGAGCCGGCGTGCCGCCAACGGCGAGGCCCATCTCGCGCTGATAAGCCTCCGATAGGCGTCTCATGCTGGCTAGCATCTTGGCGCTCTCAATGAGCTGGACATGGCGGGCTTCCAGCGTCTCGGTGTCGGCGTTTTCTGCGATGGGTGCAGAAAGGTCTTGCAGTGCCGCTTGGAGCGGGTCTCGGCCACCCCCGCCAGAGTGCTCGTCGTGGCTGATGACAAGCACCTCTGTGACGGCACTGCTGCCGCTATCCACGCGAGGAAGCGGTTCGTCGTAGACCACCACGTTGGTGGGGAACGCGTCGAGTGACGCTGTGTCGGAGTTGACAAGCATCGGGTCGGTGGAACCAACCGACTCCAAGTCCATAGCAGGCTCG
This sequence comes from Triticum urartu, assembly GCF_003073215.2. NCBI lineage: Eukaryota > Viridiplantae > Streptophyta > Magnoliopsida > Poales > Poaceae > Triticum > Triticum urartu. The sequence goes on from NC_053028.1 coordinate 585,033,447, forward strand.
GTGTCGACATGGAGCTAGTCGAGGAGGCCAACGACGCGGCTCTTGGGACCATCTGTGCCCGCGTTAGATACGGGCTCATCGGAGAGGCAAATCTCGCCAACAAGATCGGCGAGGCAGCTCGCCACGCAGACGACCTCCGTGTCGTGTAGCGCATCAGCGCAGACACCGTCTGGCGTGCTGGGCTGGCTGCGCTCGCCAGGAAGGAACAAGTGATACGTCTCCGTCGTATCTATAATTTTTGATTGTTCCTTGCCAATATTCTACAACTTTCATATACTTTTGGCAACTTTTTATACTATTTTTGGGACTAACATATTGATCCAGTGCCCAGTGCCAGTTTATTGCATGTTTTTTGTTTTGCAGAATATCCATATCAAACGGAGTCCAAACAGGATAAAAACTGACAGAGATTTTTTTTGGAATATATATGATTTTTGGGAAGAAAAATCCCCGTGAGACGGTGCCCGAGGGAGGCACGAGGCAGGGGGCGCGCCCCTGACCCTCGTGGCCACCCCGTAAGGCGGTTGGTGTCCTTATTTCGTCGCAAGAAAGCTAATATCTGGATAGAGATCGTGTTAAATTTTCAGCCCAATCGGAGTTACGGATCACCGGGAGTATAAGAAACGGTGAAAGGGAAGAATCTGAGAATGCAGAAACAGAGAGAGAGACAGAGAGACAGATCCAATCTCGGAGGGGCTCTCGCCCCTCCCACACCATGGAGGCCAAGGACCAGAGGGGAAACCCTTATCCCATCTAGGGAAGATATCAAGGAAGAAGAAGACGAAGGGGCCCCCTCTCCCCTTCTCTTCCGGTGGCGCCGGAACGCTGCCGTCGCCATCATCATCACCGCAATCTTCACCAACTCTTCCCCCCTCTATGCAGCGGTGTAACCTCTCTCTTACCCGCTGTAATCTCTACTTAAACATGGTGCTCAACACTATATATTATTTCCCAATGATCTATGGCTATCCTATGATGTTTGAGTAGATCCGTTTTGTCCTATGGGCTATTTGATGATCAAGATTGGTATGAGTTGCATGTTTTATTATTGGTGCTGTCCTATGGTGCTCTCCGTGTCGCGCAAGTGTGAGGGATCCCCACTGTAGGGTGTTGCAATAAGTTCATGATTCGCTTATAGTGGGTTGGGTGAGTGACTGAAACACAAACCCAAGTAAGGGGGTTGTTGCGTATGGGATAAAGAGGACTTGGTACTTTAATGCTATGGTTGGGTTTTACCTTAATGATCTTTAGTAGCTGCGGATGCTTGCTAGAGTTCCAATCATAAGTGCATATGATCCAAGTAGAGAAAGTATGTTAGCTTATGCCTCTCCCTCATATAAAATTGCAATAATGATTACCGGTCTAGTTATCGATTGCCTAGGGACAAATAACTTTCTCATAACAAAAAGCTCTTTACTAAAATAACTTAGTTGTGTCTTTATCTAAACAGCCCCTACTTTTTATTTATGTAATCTTTATTATCTTGCAAACCTATCCAACAACACCTACAAAGTACTTCTAGTTTCATACTTGTTCTAGGTAAAGCGAACGTCAAGCGTGCGTAGAGTTGTATCGGTGGTCGATAGAACTTGGGGGAATATTTATTCTACCTTTAGCTCCTCGTTGGGTTCGACACTCTTACTTATCGAAAGAGGCTACAATTGATCCCATGTACTTGTGGGTTATCAAGACCTTTTTCTGGCGCCGCTGCTGGGGAGTCATAGTGTGGGGTGAATATTCTCGTGTGTGCTTGCTTGCTTTATCACTAAGTAATTTTTATTTTCTGTTCTTAGTTGTTCTTTATATTTAGTTATGGATATCGAACAATAAATACCAAAAAAATTAGGTGTACTTGCTGCTCATGGAGATGAGGAACCTCCTAAAACCCTCGATGCTCGTTATGTGACAGATATTATGTACTACTTTGATAATCCAGAGAAAACCCCATTCAATTTGTTAATGGGAGACGCGTTGGATCAACTTGAATACTTTAGGGATTATCGCTTGACTCAAAAAGGGAAACTATTATGGGATCAAATTTATATGTTATATTGGTATGCTAGGCAACTATGCTTGAGATATGATTATACTTGTTGCTCTAGGATGAAGTCTCCACACCTTCCGTTTTCATGCAAATTTAATGATAATGAAACCTTGGCTTCTTATGCTAGAGGTATATATGATTACTGTGATGTGGAACAAATAGAAGAATTTGTTGCTTTTATGGGTGCTTATGAAATTGAATCTATGTTCAAAGAGTTTGAAAAAAATTATGATGTTGTTTATAGACCTGAAAATTTAGCTATCCTTAAATATTGTTATGAGAATTATGAATACAATTCCAATATTGATGCATTTATTGAGAAAGTCTCCGCTGTCCCAGAAGAGACTAATATTTTGCAGGAATCTATGGAAGAAGAAATTGATGAAACTGTGAGCTCATTGGATGAAAAAGATGAGGAGGAGAGCGAAGAACAAAAGGATGAAGAGCGGATTGATCACCCGTGCCCACCTTCTAATGAGAGTAACTCTTCATCTCATACATTGTTTAATTTCCCTTCATGCTTACCGAAGGATGAATGCTATGATAATTGCTATGATCCCATTGATTCTTTTGAAATATCCATTTTTTATGATGCTTGCTATGCTTGTGGCCAAGATGCCAATATGAATTATGCTTATGGAGATGAACTTGCTATAGTTCCTTATGTTAAACATGAAATTGTTGCTATTGCACCCACACATGATAGTCCTATTATCTTTTTGAATTCTCCAAACTACACTATATCGGAGAAGTTTGTGCTTACAAAGGATTATATTGATGGGTTGCCTTTTACTACTACACATGATGATTTTGATAGATATAATATGCATGTGCTTTCTGCTCCTACTTGCAATTATTATGAGAGAGGAACTATATCTCCACCTCTCTATGTTTTCCACACGATAAAATTGCAAGAAACTGTTTATACTATGCATTGGCCTTTACTTTGTGTGCATGAATTGTTCTTTTATGACATGCGGATGCATAGGAAGAGAGTTAGACTTCGTTGTTGCATGATATATGTTACTTTGTGCTCACTACTAAATTACAAATCATTGTTAATTAAAATTGGCTTTGATATACCTTGGGATCCGGGTGGATTCACTACTTGAGCACTATAAGCCTAGCTTAATGGCTTTAAAGAAAGCGCTACCAGGGAGACAAACCGGCAGTTTTAGAGAGTTATTTATTTCTGTTGAGTGCTTTTATAAAGTTTAAAAACAAAAAAAATAAAGAGGGGAACCTAAATCTTTTTCAAAATGGAAAGTGAAAGTGAGAGAGACAAGCATTGTTGAAGTGGGAGCTAGCCTTGAACTTTGTTCATGCTTACAGAAACTTTGTGAATCTTGATTACGGAAACTTTTAAAAAAAATAATTATCCCCTTGTACAATTCCATTGTATTATAAAAATAATGTGATAAGATTTGCCTTTAGGATGTTTTAGATGCTTGTTGCTTTGTGCGGTGCAGGACAGAAACTTTTGCTGTAGTGCGTGATTTTACATTTTTTACTGGAACGTCAAATGGTTATGATTCTTTTTGCACTGTCTTTCTATACAAATTTTTTGTTTTTCCTAATTTTGGAAGAATTTTTCAAGTATCAGAAGTATGGTGAATGTTCAGATTGCTACAGACTGTTCTGTTTTAGACAGATTCTGTTTTTGATGCATAGTTTTCTTGTTTTGATGAGACTAACAATTTATATCAATGGATTAAGCCATGGAAAAGTTATATTACAGTAGAAACAATGCAAAAACAAAATATGAATTGGTTTGCAATAGTACTTAGAGTAGTGATTTGCTTTATTATACTAATGGATCTTACCGAGTTTTCTGTTGAAGTTTTGTGTGGATGAAGTGTTCGATGATCGAGAAGGTCTCGATGTGAGAAGAAGGAAGAGAGGCAAGAGCTCAATATTGGGGATTCCCGAGGCACCCCAAGTAAATATTCAAGGAGACTCAAGCGTCTAAGCTTGGGGATGCCCCGGAAGGCATCCCCTCTTTCTTCAACAAGTATCTGTATGTTTTTGGATTCGTTTCATTCGTGCGATATGTGCAATCTTGGAGCGTCTTTTGCATTTAGTTTTCATTTTTCTTTTATTCACCATGCTGGTATGGGATAGTCCTTGGTTCATTTATAGAATGTTCTTTGCACTTCACTTATATCTTTTGAATATGTCTTTATAGAATGCTTCATGTGCTTCACTTATATCATTTGAAATTTAGATTGCGTGCTTCTCTTTACATAGAAAACCGCCATTTGTAGAATGCTCTTTTGTTTCACTTATATTTGTTAGGGCGTGGGCATATATTTTGTAGAAAGAATTAAACTCTCTTGATTCACCTATATCTATTTAGAGAGATGACAGGAATTGGTCATTCACATGGTTGGTCATAATATCCTACATAAAACTTGTAGATCACTGAATATGATATGTTTTATTCCTTGCAATAGTTTTGCGATATAAAGATGGTGATATTAGAGTCATGCTAGTGGGTAGTTGTGGATTAGTAGAAATACTTGTATTGAAGTTTGTGATTCCCGTAGCATGCACGTATGGTGAACCGTTATGTAACGAAGTCGGAGCATGAGGTATTTATTGATTGTCTTCCTTATGAGTGGCGGTTGGGGACGAGGATGGTATTTTCCTACCAATCTATCCCCCTAGGGGCATGCGTAGTAGTACTTTGCGTCAAGGGCTAATAAACTTTTGCAATAAGTATTTGAGTTCTTTATGACTAATGTTGAGTCCATGGATTATACGCACTCTCACCCTTCCATCATTGCTAGCCTCTTCGGTGCCGTGCATTGCCCTTTCTCACCTCGAGAGTTGGTGCAAACTTTGCCGGTGCATCCAAACCCAGTGATATGATACGCTCTGTCACACATAAACCTCCTTATATCTTCCTCAAAATAGCCACCATACCTACCTATCATGGCATTTCCATAGCCATTCCGAGATATATTGCCATGCAACTTCCATCATCATCATATACATGACTTGAGCATTCATTGTCATATTGCTTTGCATGATCATAAGATAGCTAGCATGATGTTTTCATGGCTTGTCCATTTTTTGATGTCATTTCTATGTTAGATCATTGCACATCCCGGTACACCGTCGGAGGCATTCATATAGAGTCATATCTTTATTCTAGTATCAAGTTGTAATATTGAGTTGTAAGTAAATAAAAGTGTGATGATCATCATTATTAGAGCATTGCCCCAAGAAAAAAAGAGAGGCCAAAGAAGCCTAAATAAAAAAGGGGGCCAAAGAAGCCCACCAAAAAAAGGGCAATGTTACTATCCTTTTACCACACTTGTGCTTAAAAGTAGCACCACGTTCTTCATATAGAGAGTCTCTTGAGTTATCACTTTCATATACTAGTGGGAATTTTCATTACAGAACTTGGCTTGTATATTACAATGATGGGCTTCCTCAAATGCCCTAGGTCTTCATGAGCAAGCAAGTTGGATGCACACCCACTTAGTTTCAGTTTGAGCTTTCATATACTTACTAGCACAAATGCCCATGCGTTGCAATGGGAGAGAAAATTAACGTGTGTCGCCTACAAAAAAACGACATGTATCCATCAAAAAGTCCACCAAGAAGGCACGACGGCATACATACATTGGCACCAACAGTAGCAACAAGGCGTGTGCCAAAGTTTGAAAGGAAAACATTATCAATTGTGCATTAGTCACGAAAGAAAGCTTTAATACTGGTGCTAAGGAATACTTATTATTTCATAATCTTGAAAACTACTATCTCGCTTAGGGTTTTTCATGCCTACCTCACGAGCCTGGCAATCAAGGCAGGCAGATAGTGATTGAAAGGAATATCTTGCTTTTCTTAAAATATTTGATTAGAAAAAAGTATTGCATGAACAAAACGTGCAACAACTTTTGTCTTTCTACCGAGAATGGTCTTTGTATCTCATGCAAGTGCGACAGCCCACCATTCCAGTTAAACATTTTTCTATTTTTTGATCTGGGTGTCTTTCGACCTATCTCATGGAGCACAACAATCTTCTTTCTTTATGTCATGCAGCCCCCAATCGAATCTAATTTAATTAATCAAAACTTTCTTTCATGCACAAAGCGTGCATGTCTTGTGAAATAATGTTTGTTTCTTGTTTCTCCATGTGGCTCGTTGTCTATACATGCAACTTGTGCAAGTATATAAGTTGGTCAAGTTTTATGTAAAAAGGCAAGGTGGATTATTTCGTTTGTAAACTAACCTCTTTCACCCATAATCATGAGCTATCATAGTTGGGGGAGTTGTTTGCATGCTACAGGCTTATCGTGAGATCGACCCACCATGTTTATTTTTATTGCAGAAAGAAAGCCCACCTTCATTCTCTTGTCCTGAAAGGGGAAAAATCCCGTTAGAAGGCCACTTGCTTGGTACCTGGCCCAGCACATAGAAAATGGTCCATGCGTTGCAACGAGATAAAAATTCATCGAACCCTGACACTCCTAATTCTATCACTATGGCTTTCTTAGAAAAAATAATAATAAGCATTGTCCAATATCCTTAACATGAAGAAGAATTGTTCTTTGTAGAATTGTTTCTTGTCTTTTTGCCGGAAAATGTAGCATTGCTAGACTTGCGGCTGGTGCTTTGCTAGTGAGTAAACACCAAAATGAGGGATAATCGGATATAGCCCAATTCAATGTACATAATACCATTTAATTTAAGATACACACCCGTTAATGCGTTGGTGAAGGAATTTCATTGATTCTCCCAACATATATACTTCTATGCAGGTCTATGGTGTAATTCAACTTAGTCACCATGTAGAGTATAATAGACAACGTGCATGTTAATTCGCCAAGGGCACTTTCAGTATTTGTTGTGCACATAATCTCATTTTAATTTCAACTAACCACCTGTTTCATTAAAAGGTGTGGAGTGCTGGGAATTGCATTGAAGTTAGGCATCATCATCTCAATCAAATTGACCTTGTATGTTGTCTGGGCCGGTCAGTTTGCACTTGCTTTATTTCCCTCACAGAGTTAACGTGTAAATAAATGATATCCCAAGAATCATCACTCCAGTCCTCTTGGTATATTGGTTGTGAGATACCATAACCTAGGTCCTGAGTTTGATGTCCACAAAGACACAATTTTTTAAATCTTTTTTTAGCTTCCAGGAAGCTGGGGCGTGAGCCACCTGCGGCCAGCAGACGATCGAACGAAAACTGGCAGGGGTTCCAAGATGGACGAAAATCATATGGGTACCACCGTAAACGAAAAAAAGTGGAGAAACAATGTGTCCTTTAATATTAGGTATAAAGATAAAGATAAAGATATCCCAAGAATAATCACTCCAGGCCTCTTGGTCTATTGGTTGTGAGATACCATAGCGTCCCTAAGGTCTTGAGTTTGATGTCCACAAAGACACAATTTTTTAAATCTTTTTTTAGCTTCCAGGAAGTTGGGGTGTGAGCCACCTGCGGCCAGTGGACGCTCGAACGAAAATTGGCAGGGGTTCCAAGACGGACGAAAATCGTATGGATCCCACCGTAAACTAAAAAAAGTGGAGAAACAATCCGTCCTTTAATATTAGGTAAAGATAGCTCTAGTGCATCCGTTGCATGGCAATCCCTACTCCTCACATTGACATCAATTGATGGGCATCTCCATAGCCCGTTCATTAGCCGTGTCGATGTGAGACTTTCTCCTTTTTTGTCTTCTCCACATAACCCCCATCATCATATACTATTCCACATATAGTGCTATGTCCATGGCTCACGCTCATGTATTGCGTGAGGGTTGAAAAAGCTGAAGCGCGTTAAAATTTATGAACCAATTGCTCGGCTTGTCATCGGGGTTGTGCATGATGTGAATATTTTGTGTGGTGAAGATGGAGCATAGCCAGACTACATGATTTTGTAGGGATAACTTTCTTTGGCCACGTTATTTTGAAAAGACATGATTGCTTTATTAGTAGGCTTGAAGTATTATTGTTTTTTATGTCAAATGATAGACTATCGCTTTGAATCACTCGTGTCTTAATATTCATGCCACGATTAGATACATGATCAAGATTATTCTAGGTAGCATTCCACATCAAAAATTATCTTTTTATCATTTACCTACTCGAGGACGAGCAGGAATTAAGCTTGGGGATGTTGATACGCCTTCGTCGTATCTATAATTTTTGATTGTTGCATGTCAATATTCTACAACTTTCATATACTTTTGGCAACTTTTTATACTATTTTTGGGACTAACATATTGATCTAGTACCCAGTGCCAGTTCCTGTTTGTCGCATGTTTTTTTGTTTCGCAGAATATCCATATCAAACAGAGTCCAAACGAGATAAAAACTGACGGAGATTTTTTTTAGAATATATATGATTTTTGGGAAGAAAAATCCACGCGAGACGGTGCCCGAGGGAGGCACGAGGCAGGGGGGCGCACCCCTGACCCTCGTGGCCACCCCGTAAGGCGGTTAGTGCCCTTCTTTCGCTGCAAGAAAGCTAATATCCGGATAGAGATCGTGTTAAAATTTCAGCCCAATCGGAGTTACGAATCTCCGGGAATATAAGAAACGGTGAAAGGGAAGAATCTGAGAACGCAGAAACAGAGACAGACAGAGAGACAGATCCAATCTCGGAGGGGCTCTCACCCCTCCCACACCATGGAGGCCAAGTACCAGAGGGGAAACCCTTCTCCCATCTAGGGAGGAGGTCAAGGAACAAATAGACGAAGAGGACCCCTCTCCCCTTCTCTTCCGGTGGCGCCGGAACGCTGCTGTGGCCATCATCATCACCGCAATATTCACCAACAACTTCACCACCATCATCACCAACTCTTCCCCCCTCTATGCAGCAGTGTAACCTCTCTCTTACCCACTGTAATCTCTACTTACACATGGTGCTCAATGCTATATATTATTTCCCAATGATGTATGGCTATCCTATGATGTTTGAGTAGATCTGTTTTGTCCTACGGGCTATTTGATGATCAAGATTGGTATGAGTTGCATGTTTTATTATTGGTGCTGTCCTATGGTGCTCTCCGTGTCACGCAAGCGTGAGGGATCCCCATTGTAGGGTGTTGCAATACGTTCATGATTCGCTTATAGTGGGTTGCGTGAGTGACTGAAACACAAACCCGGGTAAGGGGGTTGTTGTGTATGGGATAAAGAGGACTTGATACTTTAATGATATGGTTGGGTTTTACCTTAATGATCTTTAGTAGTTGTGGATGCTTGCTAGAGTTCCAATCATAAGTGCATATGATCCAAGTAGAGAAAGTATTTTAGCTTATGCCTCTCCCTCATATAAAATTGCAATAATGATTACTGATCTAGTTATCGATTGCCTAGGGACAAATAACTTTCTCGTCACAAAAAGCTATTTACTAAAACTAACTTAGTTGTGTCTTTAGCTAAACAGCCCCTACTTTTCATTTACGTAATCTTTATTATCTTGCAAACCTATCCAACAACACCTACAAAGTACTTCTAGTTTCATACTTGTTCTAGGTAAAGCGAACGTCAAGCGTGCGTAGAGTTGTATCGGTGGTCGATAGAACTTGGGGGAATATTTGTTCTACCTTTAGCTCCTCATTGGGTTTGACACTCTTACTTATCGAAAGAGGCTACAATTGATCCCCTATACTTGTGGGTTATCAACAAGGTTCCCGTCCAGAACAGGTCTCTGTACGACGGTGCATCTCGCCCCACGGTGGGCGCCAAATGTCGGGGGTTGGGTGTGACATATGCCAAAGGATGGTTTATCATGGTGGGAGCGAGTAGAACGTCGCCAGTGCCTGGAAGCGGGATGAGGCGTAGACATGAACGCCGACGTACTTTACCCAGGTCCGGGGCTCTCCTAGGAGATAACACCCCTAGTCCTGCTCTGCGGGGTCTCCACATGATCACTAAGGCACTAATGAGTACAATGGTGCTCCTCGAGCTGTATGCTAGAGGTAGGAGAAAGCTGGGCTAGCCCTCTCCTCTCTCTATGTGTGTGTCTAGGTCTAACAGGTCGGGAACCCTTTGCATGGGTGCCCTGGGGGGTTTATATATGCCCACCCCCAAGGGTTACAATGGTAATCTGGTTGGGTGTAGGACCCGGTTGTCAGAGTCTCCGGTCGCCGGCTTCTCCGCCGGCCGCTTGGGCCTGCCGCCTGGTGGGCCCCGCCGTCTGGTCTGGTGCGGAGCCGATAGGCCGCCTACTCCGCTGGCGGGTCTGGCCGGCTGCTTGTTACTGTAGCCGTAACGCTAATGATGCATGCTTGGTCGGGGGGCGTGGCAACAGTCCCGCCGTCTGGTGGGAGGTCACTGTAGCCACACCGAGTCTCATCTGGTTAATGGCGCACGGACTCCGAGGGGAGAGTGGGCCGCTTGCTGGAGGCCGGCCTCCCTCGGGTCCGACTGGTCAGGCATTGCCGGCCTCCAGGTTCACGCTGCCGGGTAGGGCCCGCCGCCTGCAGGCCATACCGACAGGCCGTCGTGGGAGCAGGGCTCCGCCTGACAGGGGTGATATCAAGGGTGGAGTGGCAACAGTGCCACGCTGTGCGGAGATCTTCGTCTGTACCGGGCACTGTGGCCGTGCCACGCCCTGGATATGGTGATGATGGGATACGCTGTAGCCACATCCTGTCTTGTCTTCTTAATGGGGGTGCAGACTTTGAGGGCGTCGTGGGCCGCCTTCTAGGAGTCGGCCTCTCTGGAGGCCGCTTGCGAGGAGTTGGCTCGTCTTGGAGCCGTCTCCTGGTGCTTGGCCGTCTTCTGGCAGCCGGCCGTTTGAGCCAGCCGGCCACCAGAAGATGGCGCTTCATCCTTGACACTTGAGGGGCGCAGCCGGCCCAATGACTTGAAAGGCTCAGGGACTCGGTTAGATTGCCTATGGCTTATTAGTCCGATAGTGCCCCCTCCCCCGTATATAAATGAGTGGAGGAGGGGAGGGGCCAGCCCTCTCTATGGTGCGCCCTAGGGGAGTCCTACTCCCACCAGCAGTAGATCCCCCCCCCTTTCCCTAGTTGGAGTAGGAGAGGAAGGGAAGGAGGAGTAGGAAAGAAGGAAAGGGGGCGCCCCCCCCCACACACAAACCTATTCCAATTAGGCCTCCTGCCCAAGGGGGTGCACCAGCCCCTTGTGGGCTGTTGTGCTTCCTTCTTATGGCCCATAAGGCCCATAACTTCTCCCGGGGGGTTCCGGTAACCTCCCGATACTCCAGAAAAATGACCGAACCACTCGGAACCATTCCGATGTCCAAACATAGGCTTCCAATGTATCGATCTTTATGTCTCGGCCATTTCAAGACTCCTCGTCATGCCCGTGTTAAAATCCGGGAGTCCAAAAAACCTTCAGTTCATCAAAACACATAAACTCATAATACCGATCGTCACTGAACGTTAAGCGTGCGAACCCTATGGGTTCGAGAACTATGTAGACATGACCAAGACATGTCTCTGGTCAATAACCAATAGCGGAACCTGGATGTTCATATTGGCTCCCACATATTCTATGAAGATCTTTATCGGCCAAACCGCATATCAACATATGTTGTTCCCTTTGTCGTCGGTATGTTACTTGCCCGAGATTCGATCGTCGGTATCTCAATACCTAGTTCAATCTCATTACCGGCAAGTCTCTTTACGCATTCCGTAATGCATCATCCCGCAACTAACTCATTAGTCACAATGCTTGCAAGGCTTATATTGATGTACATTACCGAGAGGGCCCAGACATACCTCTCCGATACTCAGAGTGACAAATCCTAATCTCGATCTATGCCAATCAACAAACACCATTAGAGACACATGTAGAGCACCTTTATAATCACCCAGTTACGTTGTGACGTTTGGTAGCACACAAAGTGTTCCTCCGGTATTCGGGAGTTGCATGATCTCATAGTCATAGGAACATGTATAAGTTATGGAGAAAGCAATAGCAACAAACTAAATGATCATCGTGCTAAGATAACGGATGGGTCAAGTCAATCATATCATTCTCTAATGATGTGATCCCGTTAATCAAATGACAACTCATGTATATGGCTAGGAAACTTAACCATCTTTGATTCAATGAGCTAGTCAAGTAGAGGCATACTAGTGACACTTAGTTTGTCTATGTATTCACACATGTACTAAGTTTCTGGTTAATACAATTCTAACATGAATAATAAACATTTATCATGATATAAGGAAATAAATAATAACTCTATTATTTCCTCTAGGGCATATTTCATTCACCATCGACATTGGTTTTCTTCTTAAAGACCCATTTGCAACCAATGGCCTTTACGCCAGGCGACGGATCAACCAAGTTCCAGACTTGATTTTCATCCATGGACTTTAACTCGGATCTCATGGCCTCTAGCCATGCCTCGAAATTTGGGCTCACCATCGCTTCCGCATACGTGGCCGGCTTGTCAATTTCTAGCAACAATACATCACGCACTTTGCGCAATCTTTCTGACCTTCATGGTTCCGGTGCCGCTTCCACTACGGGTTCCCTGACTGACTCCGATATGATCTCATCACCCGCTGAGCCGTCCCCAAGTGGTACTCGAATTTCTTCGAGGAGGACCGTCCTCCCACTGGCCTCCCGACTGAGAAACTCTTTCTCAAGGAAAACCCCGTTCCAAGCAACAAACACTTTCTTCTCTTGCCGGTTGTAGAAGCTATATCCCAAGGTTTCCCTCGGATATCCCACGAATATGCATTTATCCGACTTGGGTGTAAGCTTGTCTGACATAAGTCGCTTGACAAATGCTTCACAACCCCAAATCTTTAGAAAACACAAACTGGGACTCTTCCCGGTCCACATCTCATGTGGTGTCTTGTCTACGGATTTTGATGGTACCCTGTTAAGTGTGAAAGCTGCAGTTTCTAGAGTGTATCCCCAGATGACAAGGGTAAATCTAATTTGCTCATCATAGATCGAACCATGTCCAATGATACGTCTCCAACGTATCTATAATTTTTGATTGCTCCATGCTATATTATCTACTGTTTTGGGCAATATTGGGCTTTATTTTCCACTTTTATATTATTTTTGGGACTAACCTATTAACCGGAGGCCCAGCCCAGATTTGTTGTTTTATGCCTATTTCAGTGTTTCGAGGAAAAGGAATATCAAACGCAGTCAAAACGGAACGAAATCAACTGGAGAAGTTATTTTTGGAAGGAAACCTACCGGATAGACTTGGACCCTACGTCAGGAGAAGAAGGAGGTGCTCACGAGGGTAGGGGGCGCGCCCCCTGCCTCGTGGCCCCCCTTCGGTCCACCGACGTAACCCTTGTACCCATATATACCTACGTATCATAAAACTTCCAGAGGGGAGATTAGATCGGGAGTTCCACCGCCAGAAGCCTCCGTAGCCACCGAACACCAATCTAGACCCGTTCCGGCACCCTGCCGGAGGGGGCAATCCTTCTCCGGTGGCCATCTTCATCATCCCGGTGCTCTCCATGACGAGGAGGGAGTAGTTCTGCCTTGGGGCTGAGGGTATGTACCAGTAGCTATGTGTTTGATCTCTCTCTCATGTTCTTGATTTGGCACGATCTTGATGTATCGCGAGCTTTGCTATTATAGTTGGATCTTACGTTTCTCCTCCCCTTCTACTCTCTTGTAATGAATTTAGTTTCCCCTTTGAAGTAATCTTATCGGATTGAGTCTTTAAAGATTTGAGAACACTTGATGTATGTCTTGCCGTGCGTATCTCTGGTGACAATGGGATACCACGTGATTCACTTGATGTATGTTTTGGTGATCAACTTGTGGGTTCCGCCCATGAACCTATGCATAGGGGTTGGCACACGTTTTCGTCGTGATTCTCCGGTAGAACTTTGGGGCACACTTTGAGGTCCTTTGTGTTGGTTGAATAGATGAATCTGAGATTGTGTGATGCATATCGTATAATCATACCCACGGATACTTGAGGTGACATTGGAGTATCTAGGTGACATTAGGGTTTTGGTTGATTTGTGTCTTAAGGTGTTATTCTAGTACGAACTCTAGGGCTGTTTGTGACACTTATAGGAATAGCCCAACGGATTGATTGGAAAGAATAACTTTGAGGTGGTTTCGTACCCTACCATAATCTCTTCATTCGTTCTCCGCTATTAGTGACTTTGGAGTGACTCTTTGTTGCATGTTGAGGGATAGTTATGTGATCCAATTATGTTAGTATTGTTGAGGGAACTTACACTAGCGAAAGTATGAACCCTAGGCCTTGTTTCAACGCATTGCAATACCGTTTACGCTCACTTTTATCATTAGTTACCTTGCTGTTTTTTTAATTTCAGATTATAAATACCTTTATCTACTATCCGTATACCACTTGAGGGAAATTTGCTACTGTCCTAGAAACCTCTGCACTTGGAGGCCCAACAACGTCTACAAGAAGAAGGTTGTGTAGTAGACATCATCCAACAAGGTACGATTCCTCCGTTTTGATACGCCATTTCTCTATGGCATACCCGGAGGTGTGAGCTGAGGTACTATACCTCGGCTTTTCATATGATCATCAAACTCCTGGCTCATGTACTCACCTCCACGATCAGATCGTAGAAGTTTTATAGTCTTGCCGAGCTGATGCTCAACCTCATTCTGAAACTCTTTGAACTTTTCAAAGTTTCCGACTTGTGCCTCATCAAATAGATATATCCATATCTACTCAAGTCGTCGATAAAAGTCATGAAGTAGTGATAGCCACCTCTGGCAATTGTGCTCATTGGACCACACACATCACTATGTATAAGTTCCAATAGCTCGGATGCCGTCTCGCAATTCTTTGTGAAAGTAGACTTAGTCATCTTGCTGAGCAAGCATAATTCGCATGTCTCGAATGACCCAAAGTCGGACGAAGTTACGAGCCCATCATCATGGAGCTTCTTTATGCGTTTCAGACTAATGTGTCCAAGCCGGCAATACCAGAAGTATGTCGGATTTATCTCATTAGACTTATGCCTCTTGACATTCATGTTATAGACCGGTTCCTGTTCTAGATTCAATATAAATAGCCCATCAACAATGGGTGCATAGCCATGGAACATCCCATTCAAATAAATCGAACAACCATTGTCCTTTAAATTGAATTCATAACCCTGACTAATCAAGCATGAGGAGGAAATAATGTTCCAACTAAGTGTAGGAATGTAATAACAATTATTTAATTCCATAATAAATCCAGAAGCAAGCTGGAGTTGCATCGTGCCGACCTCCAACGCAGCAACTCTTGCTTTGTTGCCGACCCTGATGTCAATCTCCCCTTGTGCCACATGTCTAGTTCTTACCAGCCCCTGCATCGAGTTGCAAATATCAACAACCGATCCGGTATCAAATACCCAACAGCTGCTAGGTATGTCAGCAAGGTAAATGTCTATAACATATGCAACAAGTGTACCTTTGCCCGAAGAAGCATTTCCGGCCTTCTTGCCATGCTCTGCAAGCCACTTGCTACAGTTCCTCTTCCAGTGATCAGTTGCAATGATAGCAAATGGTCTTCGAGTCCAGTCCAGACTTCGGTGCAGCGGCGGAGGTTGCCGTCTCCGTGCCCTTTGCCTAGTCTTTTTCTTGGACCAACTCTTCTTGAACTTAGCTGATTTCTGCACCATCAACACTTGATGTGTGCCTTTCTTAATATCCTGCTCTGCCACTTTGAGCATCCCATGCAATTTAGTGAGCTTTTTATCCATGCCATGCATATGATAGTTCGAGATGAACGTCCCATAGCTGGGCGGAAGAGAACCCAGAACTACATCAGTAGCTAGCTCATCCAAGAGTTGGAAGCCCAAACGATCCAAAGCTTGCACATATCCGATCATCTTGATCACATGTGGGCTCAGTGGATCACCTTCCTTCAGCTTGAAATCCATCAAGGATCGCCAGATGTTGAACCTTTCGGTCCTAGCCTGTGTCCGAAACATGCTCTTGAGACTTTCGATCATATCGTAAGCCTCAACATTTTCGAAATGATGTTGCAAATCGGAATCCATACAAGCCAGCATCATATAGCTGATCTCTGTTGATTCATCAACGAGTTTCTGGTAGGCATTCTTAGCTGTGCCACTAGCATTACCGGCAGGTTCCTCTGGAAGTGGATCCTCTAGAACTTGTTCCTTTTTATCATGCTTGAGAACAATTCTCAGATTTCTATACCAGGTGGTAAAGTTTGTTCCATTTAGTTTATCCATTTCCAGAATTGATTTCAATGCAAAGTTGGGTTGAGCAGGTGTGTTTATGTAGAGTAATTCAAGCCTTAAATATAAATACTCTCACTGAAGTTGGCATCCCTCTGCAAACTCTCAGTGATTCAGGATCCGACTAGCACATGCGACTAGTGAGCTTTAGCATCACTGCTAGACAACATGCCTATCCGGTAAGCAACTCCTTGCTAATCGTATCTCTATACGACTCCTATCAGTCGGGAAGGTATCTCATACCCCGGCCCCCAACCTTCTTTGCCACAAGGCCCAAACCATTTTGATAGCCTTGTCAAGACAACCTGATGCAGTGCATGTCCGCGTCTGACACGAACCCTTCAGTTCAAGGACACCTAGCAGCACCCCAATTTTATAAGCCCACTACTAGACGTACTTAACGTGCGAAGGTGCAACATCGGGAATGGCAAATTTCTTGATATTAACGAGGGATCTTTCTATCATTCTAACATGCATAGAAAACAAGAAGCATATCAATCACAAATAAAACATATATTGTGAAATAGTATGGCTCATTCATGGATGTTCTTCCAGGTCGGCTCTGACTCCGATGACCATCTAGGAACTCCATCTTGTTTGTCACGCCGGGACGCCAAGCCACCAACCTGATCTCTATTATCCAACTACTACAACTAGTAATTACATAGAGTCACAAGTCGACACGCAGGTCATTATACAATATAATGACAACACTTTGGATCCTGCCGGCTGACAAACATGACACGCAAGCCATGTATAAATTACACACATGCATCACATACACATGAGCCATATATTCACATCAAACCTGCAAACAAAGTTATGCATAGAATCGCATTCTACCGGTTTGAGTGTCGGGTATGAAATACAAGGCTCTACGCACATGGCGGTCCCGATCTCATCTGAACTCCGATCACGCCAAATATTTTGATCTGACCGATCTCATCGATCATCGCGAGTCTGATTCGAAATCACGTTTCACTGTTAACCCCGATGGCAGATACTGACCAGTAGGGGTAGGTTGTGTCACGACCTCATCGATTCCGATTGACAGAAAACATAGCCACATCGACCCCCATGTGCAGTTGATCTCATCAACCGTGCACACAGCCGATCTTATCAACAACGACAGTTCTCAACTGCCGCCTCCACATATCTAATATGCATACGATCTGAATCTAAATCCTATAGCAGAGGATCTGATACCATTGTTGGGATCTACGGTAGGGTGCGTCGACTGCAAATTAAAAATTTCCTATGTGTAGAACAACCAAGAACATGCTATGGGGGTTGGATCACGGATCGTTACCACTAGACGCGCAGTGCCGTGCAGCGGAAGAAGAGTTGGGGCAGCGCGTCCACGTGGATCATCTCCTCCTTGTTCGATCTCCCTCGAACAGCCGGTCGTCGGTTCCCACGTACAGGTTCGCCGGAGCGGCGCAAGTGCACTGCCTCTAACGGTATCCGCACGTGCAGGAGGAACGTGATACGTCCATTTTGCATCATGCTTTTATATCGATATTTATTGCATTATGGGCTGTTATTACACATTATGTCACAATACTTATGCCTATTCTCTCTTATTTTACAAGGTTTACATAAAGAGGGAGAATGCCGGCAGCTGGGATTCTGGGCTGGAAAAGGAGCAAATATTATAGACCTATTCTGCACAGCTCCAAAAGTCCTGAAACTTCACGGAAGACGTTTTCAGAATATATAAAAAATACTCAGCGCAAGAAGTTCACCAGGGGGCCACACCCTGCCCATGAGGGTGGGGGCGTGCCCTACCCCCCTGGGCGCGCCCCCTACCTCGTGGGCCCCCTGGTGGCCCTCCGATGTCCATCTTCTGCTATATGGAGTCTTTCGATGAGGAAAAAATGATAAGCCATCTTCTCGGACGAAACTCCGCCGCCAGGAGGCGGAACCTTGGCGGAACCAATCTAGGGCTCTAGCGGGGCTGTTCTGCCGTGGAAACTTCCCTCCGGGAGGGGGAAATCATCTCCATTGTCATCAACAACGCTCCTCTCATCGGGAGAGGGCAATCTCCATCAACATCTTCATCAGCACCATCTCCTCTCAAAACCCTAGTTCATCTCTTGTATCCAATTCTTGTCTTCAAGTCCGGGATTAGTGCTAGTAGGTTGCTAGTAGTGTTAATTACTCCTTGTAGTTGATACTAGTTGGTTTAATTGGTGGAAGATCATATGTTCAGATCCTATATGCATATTAATACCCCTTTGATTATGAACATGAATATGCTTTGTGAGTAGTTACGTTTGTTCCTGAGGACATGGGAGAAGTCTTGCTATTAGTAGTCATGTGAATTTCGTATTCGTTCGATATTTTGATGAGATGAATGTTGTCATGCCTCTAGTGGTGTCATGTGAATGTTGACTACATGAAACTTCACCATTATTTGGGCCTAGAGGAAGGAATTGGGAAGTAATAAGTAGATGATGGGTTGCTAGAGTGACAGAAGCTTAAACCCTAGTTTATGCGTTGCTTCGTAAGGGGCTAATTTGGATCCATATGTTTCAAGCTATGGTTAGGTTTACCTTAATACTTTTGTTGTAGTTGCGGATGCTTGCAATAGAGGTTAATCATAAGTGGGGTGCTTGCCCAAGTAAGGATAGTACCCAAGCACCGGTCCACCCACATAACAAATTATCAAAGTACCGAACGCGAATCATACGAACGTGATGAAAACTAGCTTGCCGATATTCCCATGTGTCCTCGGGAGCGCTTTTCTCTATATAAGAGTTTGTCCAGGCTTGTCCTTTGCTACAAAAAGGATTGGGCCACCTTGCTGCACTTTATTTAATTTTGTTACTTGTTGCTCGTTACAAATTATCCTATCACAAAACTATCTGTTACCACTTATTTCAGTACTTGCGGAGAATACCTTGCTGGAAACCGCTTATCATTTCCTTCTGCTCCTCGTAGGGTTCGACACTCTTACTTATCGAAAGGACTACGATAGATCCCCTATACTTGTGGGTCATCAAGACTCTTTTCTGGCGCCGTTGCCGGGGAGTGAAGCGCCTTTGGTAGGTGGAATTTGGTAAGGAAAAATTTATATAGTGTGCTGAAATGTACTGTCACTTGTTACTATGGAAAGTAATCCTCTGAGGGGCTTGTTCGGGGTATCTTCACCCCGACTAGTAGAGCAAAGAGTTGCTCCTCAACCTACTGAACCTACTGAAAATGAAAATATCTGCTTTGAAATTACTTCGGGTATGATAGAAAAACTACTAGCTAATCCTTTTGTAGGAGATGGAACAAAGCATCCTGATGAGCACTTAATATATGTGGATGAAGTTTGTGGATTATTTAAGCTTGCAGGTGTACCCGGAGATGTTGTTAAGAAGGAGGTCTTCCCTTTTTCTTTGAAGGGAGATGCATCGACATGGTATAGGCTATGTGATGATACGGGGTCATGGAACTACAAACGATTGAAATTGGAATTTCATCAGAAGTTTTATCCTATGCATCTTGTTCTTCGTGATCGCAATTATATATATAATTTTTGGCCTCGCGAAGGAAAAAGCATCGCTCAAGATTGGGGGAGGCTTAAATCAATGTTATATTCATGCCCCAATCATGAGCTCTCAAGAGAAATGATTATTCAAAAATTTTATGCCCGGCTTTCTGATAGCAATTGCACCATGCTTGATACTTCTTCTGCTGGCTCTTTTATGATGAAGACTATTGAATTCAAATGGGATTTATTGGAAAGAATTAAACGCACATCTAAAGATTGGGACCTCGACAAAGGTAAAGAATTAAATTCAAAGCCCACCCACCACCCACTTTGTAGCCACTGTCGACGACTTAACCGACATGCTCGACTTCGACTCCGAAGAGATCGACGGTATGGACGCCGATGAAGGAGATGATGAAGAACCAGCGCCTACTAGGCCCTGGAAAGCCACCTCGTCATATGACATATACATGGTGGACACCCCAAAAGAAGGAGATGGCGATGGAACAGCGGAGGATGACCCCTCTAAGAAATAGCATAAGCGCCGGCGTCAGCGGCGCCGCTCAAATTCCTGCCAAAACAAATACGGCGATTCCAGCACGGGAGATAATAATACTCCGGAAAGCGCCAAAGAAAACCCCCTCCAGCAAGATTTAGCACATGAGGATGGAGAAACCAGCCCTCATGAGAGAGCGGCGGACAGAGAGGTCGAGGACGATAATTATATGCCTCCCTCCGAAGACGAGGCAAGCCTCGACGATGACAAATTCGTCGTGCCAGAGGATCCCGTCGAGCAAGAGCGTTTTCAACACAGGCTTATAGCCACGGCAAGAAGCCTCAAGAAAAAATAGCAACAGCTTAAAGCTGATCAAGATTTGCTAGTTGACAGATGGACTGAAGTCCTCGCGGCCGAAGAGCATAAACTCGAATGCCCCTCCAAGAGCTACCCAAAGCGCAGGTTGCTACCCCAATTAGAGGAGGAAGCACTTGATGTGGCCGCGACAGAGAGGCCTCTCGGCCCTCCACTGAAGCCGCACCCCGTACCAAGGCACGGGAATATGCGCCGGACTTATGAGATATGTTGGAGGACAAGGCAAGGCAAACAAGATCGATCTACGGATCGCGTGGGTGCCCCACGGCTCGAGACGGTAACCGTCACACCAGCCACAAATTCGGCAGGGCCGAACACAGTAGACAAAGCTCATTGGAGCTACGTCATGATATAGCCCAGTACAGAGGCGCCGCACACCCACTATGCTTCACAGACGAAGTAATGGATCATCAAATCCCCGAGGGTTTCAAACCCGTAAACATCAAATCATATGATGGCACAATAGATCATGCGGTATGGATCGAGGATTATCTCCTTCATATCCACATGGCCCGCGGCAATGATTTCCACGCCATCAAATACCTCCCACTCAAGCTTAAAGGACCATCTCGGCATTGGCTTAACAGCTTGCCAACAGGATCAATCAGTTGTTGGGAGGACCTGGAAGCCGCATTCCTCGACAATTTCCAGGGCACTTATGTGCGACCCCCAGACGCCGATGACCTAAGTCACGTAATTCAGCAGCCAGATGAATCGGCCAGGCAATTCTGGACACGGTTCCTAACAAAGAAAAATCAAATAGTCGACTGTCCGGACGCTGAGGCCCTAGCAGCCTTCAAGCACAATATCCGTGATGAATGGCTGGCCCGGCACCTTGGAGGAAAAGCCGAAATCTATGGCAGCACTCACGACACTCATGACCCGCTTTTGCGTGGGAGAAGACAGCTGGCTTGCTCGCAGCAACAATATGACCAAGAACCCTGGTAATTTGGACACCAGGGACAGTAGTGGAAGGTCGCGTCGCAACAAGCAGAAGCGCCGCATTAACGGCG
Source organism: Triticum urartu (assembly GCF_003073215.2). Classification (NCBI taxonomy): domain Eukaryota; kingdom Viridiplantae; phylum Streptophyta; class Magnoliopsida; order Poales; family Poaceae; genus Triticum; species Triticum urartu. The sequence continues at coordinate 585,055,024 of NC_053028.1, forward strand.
ACAATACTGAGGATACGGTAGTCAATGCCGGATTCAGAGGCTCTAAATCCGGTCAGCGGAAAAAGCCATTCAAAAGGAATCCTAGGGGCCCGTCCAGTTTGGACCGAATACTCAACCGCTTATGCTAGATACATGGCACCCCCGAAAAGCCGGCCAATCACACCAATAGGGATTGTTGGGTGTTCAAGCAGGCAGGCAAGTTAAATGCCGAAAATGAAGACAAGGGGCTGCATAGCGATGACGACGAGGAGCCCCGGCCGCCAAACAACAGTGGACAACAGGGTTTTCCCCCACAAGTGCGGACGGTGAACATGATATACGCAACCCACATCCCCAAGAGGGAGAGGAAGCGCGCGTTAAGGGACTTATATGCGATAGAGTCAGTCGCCCCAAAGTTCAACCCATGGTCCTCCTGCCCGATCACCTTTGATCGAAGGGACCATCCCACTAGCACCCGTCACGGCGGATTCGCCGCATTGGTTCTAGACCCAATTATTGATGGATTTCATCTCACTAGAGTCCTTATGGACGGCGGCAGCAGCCTGAACCTGCTTTACCAAGATACAGTGCGGAAAATGGGCATAGATCCCTCGAGGATTAAGCCCACCAAAACGACCTTTAAAGGCGTAATACCAGGTGTAGAGGCCAACTGTACAGGCTCAGTCACACTTGAAGTGGTCTTCGGATCTCCGGATAATTTCCGAAGCGAGGAGTTAATCTTCGACATAGTCCCGTTTCGTAGTGGTTATCACGCACTGCTCGGGCGAACCACGTTCGCTAAGTTCAATGCGGTACCGCATTACGCATACCTTAAGCTTAAGATGCCAGGCCCTCGAGGAGTAATTACGGTCAATGGAAACACCGAACGCTCCCTCCGAATGGAGGAGCACACGGCGGCCCTTGCAGCGGAAGTACAAAGCAGCCTCTCCAGGCAGTTCTCCAGTCCGGCCACTAAACGACCGGACACCGTCAAGCGCGCCCGGAGTAACCTACAACAAGACTGCCTGGCACGATCCGAGCAGGCTTAGCAACGCGGCCCCAACCCCAACCCTCGCAAAAAGGCGACGCCAGTACTTCGCGTACATAACTACACTCTAGAGATACTATGGGCACAGGGGGAGGGGCACCATCACGGCACGCCCGAAACACGGCTTCAACCGCACCAGGGGCTGCCGATTTTTTAATTTTCTCTTACTTTCAGGACTCCACTCTTCGGAAGGCCTGTTCGGCAATTCAATTGCCACACAAACGATGCAAGAACCAGGGAAGCAGACAAGCCATGCCGCCTTACGGAACTCCCAGGTGGTTTCTATCACGAGCAGTATACCTGTTTCGCATATTATTCCGCAGCTTGCCCCTGGAACGGACATGTTACATAGTCCAACCTTTTGCTTATCGCATTAATTGTATCGTTCTGCTTTGATCACAGCCCCTTTTAATAAAAAATGCATAGCTTTCGTCTATTTTTGCATTACCTTTTTTCTTTATATATGTTCCTTAACGACATGTTGCACCCGTACACGTTGGTACGGCCAAAATACGCCAGGGGCTTTAGTACCCCTCAATATGGTGTGAGAAGTCTGAACACTTTAACAAGTGCGGCACCCCGAACTTATAGCATTATATGCATCGGCTCCGAATCATGTCTTGGGTCAATAGTTGGGTTTGCCCGGCTCCTATGTTTTGGTGCCTTACGTTCCACTATATCGGCTAAGGTAGCACTAGGAGAACCACTGCGATTGTGCCCTAGTTGAGCTGGGTCGAGCACCTCAGTGGAGAAAGCTAAAACTGACCGTCATGATGAAGCGAGAGCTGGTCGCTGTTTGCGAGGTTTTTTTTTTGAGTCCTTAAAGACTTATGCCGCTTAGGGCGAGGAGCCGGCTTTGTCCGGCCAAGGTGTGGATAGCGCCCCGAACTCGGTCTTCCAAATACCAGGGGCTTCGCCGAAATTTAAAATTATAGAATTCTATGGCTAAGTGAGAGTGTTCACGCATTATAGTACGATTGCCTTGTTCGTTGGGCTGAGCGCCTCCCTCGAAGGACCCAAACATGGGAAAAAGAGCGCTCAGGTTTATCCTCGAACACCCCAGCACTATCGGCACGGGGGCAGAAGCCAATGACTCGCCATCTCTCAGAATTGATAAACAGCCGCATAGAAGGTAATATTTTAAATTCAAACAGCATTGCTTAGCGCATATGAACAAGTTTTCAGTGCACAGGACAAAACGAGCAAGTTTCACTCAAAAATTACATCCCTAGAACATTCATCCGCCACAAGGCGGGCACCCTTCAGAACATCCTTATAATAATTCTCGGGCTTGTGATGCTCCTTCCCCGGCGGTGGCCCGTCCTTCACAAGCTCCTCAGCATCCAGCTTGCCCCAGTGCACCTTAGCACGAGCAAGGGCCCTACGGGCACCTTCAATGCAGACGGAGCGCTTGATGACTTCGTGCCTTGGACAGGCCTCCACCAGCTGCCGCACCAGCCCGAAATAGCTCCCAGGCAGAGCCTCTCCAGGCCACAGCCGAACTATGAGGCCCCTCATGGCCTATTCGGCCGCCTTGTGGAGCTCGACCAGTTGCTTCAGCTGGTCGATCAGGGGCACGGGGTGTCCGGCCTCAGCATACTGATACCAGAACACCTTCTCTGTCGAGCTGCCCTCCTTGGCTCGATAGAATGCGGCGGCATCAGACACACTCCGGGGAAGATCTGCGAACGCTCCTGGAGAGCTCCGGATTTGGGTAAGTAACAAGTAACTCATGTTTATGTGTTTGCTTTGCATAAAGAATGCCTTGCCCGGCGCTATCTTCTTCACCTCATCCAACTCTTGGAGGGTCTTCTGGGATTCGGCCTTGGCAGACTTGGCATTTTCAATAGCCACCACGAGCTCGGACGCTCGCGTCTTCGAGTCAAGCTCCAAACTCTCATGTTTTTCCATGAGAGCCTGGAGCTCTTGCCATACCTTGCCAACCTCGGCCTCATACTTCTCCCACTCGGTGTGCTCCGTGGCCGCCGTCTTCTCGGCCTCGAGCAGCGCTTGCTTAAGGGTCGCCACCTTAGACATGGCCCCTACAATAGCCATGATAATCCTGTCATTTTTCGCAATTGCACCTTTATATATATATATATATATATATATTTAAACAAGGTATTTCTTACCTTCATTGTCCTCGAGCTACTTCTTCGCACGCCCGAGCTCTTTCTCGAACCACTCGAGGTTCTGCTTTAGCATGTCCACTTCCGCAGTCAGTGCAGTGGACGCTAGCAGGGAAGCCTGCACACGCATATTGACTCCTTTTTGTTAGACTCCTGTGAATTTTATTTGATCCTCTATTCGGATTTTCTTCCCGAACGCCAAACAGAGCATCAGGGGCTACTGTCTATGCGGTAATATTATTTACACATTCTTTACTTACCTCAAAGCCTGTTAAAAGGCTAGTACAAGCTTCTGTTAGTCCGCTCTTGGCGGACTGAACCTTTTGGACCACCGCACTCATAATGGTGCGGTGCCCCTCGTCGATGGAGGCGCCTTGGAGCGCCTCCAACAGATTGTCCGACGCCTCCGGTTGGACGGAGGTTTCTGGCACGGTGGGCTTGCTCCTCTTGGAAGGAGGTCCCCCGCCGGACTCTGGAACCTTTTAAGGTTCTGGAGCGGTGTCCGGCCTAGGGCCGGACTTGGAGCCCTGGGGGTCTCATCCCCTTTACTCCTGGAGTCCGGGAGGTCGCCTCGTGGCACCTCCAGGGCCACCTCCTCCCGGATTGGAACCTGTTGGGACAACACTTCGGTGTCGTCCGTAGGGCGGGGGGAGGAAGCCGTCGGAAGCGCGTTCACATCCGACAAGTCTAGTGAGCCGCTCGACGACGCGTCGAGACAGTCTTTGGGTGGGCTGCATAAACATATTCGACATAAGGGAAAGCTGTGCAATAAACGAATACTATGAATTACTCTGGTATCCGGATACTTACGATTTGGCCAAGGGCTTGGCCCTGGGCGCCCACTCCTCTCCGTCGTCGTTGGCGTCGGTGGAGTAGTCCGGAGGAAGGGTTTTCCCCTTCTTGGACCCTTCGGCCTCCCCAATTGGGGCAGCCTTCCTTTTCTTCCCTTCCCCCGCTCGAGGGGGGGTCTCTTCTTCCTCCTCCTCGTCTTCATGGGAGGAGTGCGTCTTGGATTCGTTGGATGGTGAATCCGACACCTCCGGGCGTCGGGCACTCTTTCGAGTCCCCGTGGCCTTCTTCTTGACCTTCTTCTCCGGCACCACATAGGGTGCCGGAACCAGAAGCTTCGCCAAGTGGGCATCGGCTGGGTCTTCGGGCAAAGGTGTCGGACAGTCGATCCGTCCGGACTTCGCCTGCCAATCCTGTCAAACGTAAGGGAGCTTAGATCCCGCACAGAGTTAAACTATGAAAAACTAGTGCCCTGTAAAAGGTACAAAGAACTTACCACGCTAGCGTGACGCTGCGCGCTGAATCCGTGATCCTCGGTAGCGGATGCGGGAGCCTCGGCGCCCTTGAAAAGCACCTTCCAGGCATCTTCGTACATCGTGTCGAAGAGCCTGCTCAGAGTTCGGTGCTGCGCTGGATTGAACTCCCACAGATTGAAGGCCCGTTGTTGACACGGGAGGCTTAGGCGGATGAGCATAACCTGGACTACGTTGACGAGCCTGAGCTGCATGTCCACCAGGGATTGGATGCATGTTTGCAGTCCGGTCACCTCCTTTTTGCTGCCCCACGACAGGCCCGTCTCTTTCCAGGACGTGAGCCGTGTTGGGGGTCCAGACCGGAACTCAGGGGCTGCGACCCACTTAGGGTCGTGCGTCTCGGTGATGTAAAACCACCCCGATTGCCACCCCTTCAGGGTCTCCACAAAGGAGCCCTCGAGCCATAAGATGTTGGGCATCTTGCCCACCATGGCGCCTCCACACTCCGCCAGGTTGCCGCGCACCACCTTCGGCTTGACGTTGAAAGTCTTGAGCCATAGGCCGAAATGGGGGCGGATACGGAGGAAAGCCTCGCACACGACGATAAACACCGAGATGTTGAGGACAAAATTCAGGACCAGATCGTGGAAATCCAGGCCATAGAAGAACATGAGCCCCCGGACAAATGGGTGGAGAGGGAAACCCAGTCCGCGGAGGAAATGGGGGAGGAACACCACTCTCTCATGGGGCCTAGGGGTGGGGATGAGCTGCCCCTCTTCGGGAAGCCGGTGCGCAATGTCGTTAGACAGGTATCCGGCCTTCCTTAGTTTTTTGATGTGCCCCTCCGTAACGGAGGAGGCCATCCACTTGCCTCCCGCTCCGAACATGGCTGGAGAAGGTTGAGGTGGGGAGTGCGGACTTGGGCGCTGGAGCTCGAGTGCGCGAGAATGGATAAGCAAGGGAGGAAGAAGGCGTAGGTGAAAAGGTGGATCCTTATCCCCTTGTATGGGTGGACGCAACTACGTGTCCCCACCAGCCTGGTAAAACTCGCTTATCTCCCAAGCGCCGTAATCAATGGCGCGGTTGGGTTACCCACGCCCGTATTGATGAGAATCCCAGAATAAGGGGACACGATCTCTGCTTTAAGAAGACGTGCCAAGGAAACCGCCTCGCATAACGTGCTGAGGTGGGATAATGAAACGACTCGGACAAAGGCTTGGCCGTGGTGTGACACGCTACGGAATACGTCAGCAGATTAGATTGGTGTAAATATTATTCTCTCTATGGCAATATGTGGAAACTTATTTTGCAGAGCCGGACACTATCTTTGTGTTCAAAATCTTCTATGAAGTACTTGGAGGAGGAACCCGCCTTGCAATGTCGAAGACAATCTGCACGCCGGACTCGTCGTCATTGAAGCCTGGTTCAGGGGCTACTGAGGGAGTCCTGGATTAGGGGGTGTTCGGATAGCCGGATTATACCTTCAGTCGGACTCCTGGACTATGAAGATAAAAAAGTTGAAGACTCCGTCCCGTGTCCGGAAGGGACTTTCCTTGGCGTGGAAGGCAAGCTTGGCGATACGGATATTTAGATCTCCTACCATTGTAACCGACTCTATGTAACCCTAACCCTATCCGGTGTCTATATAAACCGGAGGGTTTTAGTCCGTAGGACAACATAGACAACAAAAATCATACCATAGGCTAGCTTCTAGGGTTTAGCCTCCTCGATCTCATGGTAGATCTACTCTTGTACTACCCATATCATCAATATTAATCAAGCAGGACGTAGGGTTTTACCTCCATCGAGAGGGCCCGAACCTGGGTAAAACTTCGTGTCCCTTGTCCCCTGTTACCATCCGGCCTAGACGCACAGTTCGGGACCCCCGACCCGAGATCCGTCGGTTTTGACACCGACACCTAGGTTTGATTGTGTTAAATCTTTTATGGATATCGATGTTTTCCGTAGATTTAGCACTAAATATGGACTTGACTCTGAGATAGTAGCTTCTTTCTGTGCATCTTTTGCTACTTATGTTGATCTCCCCAAGGAGAACTGGTTTAAATATCATCCTCCCATAGAAGTAAAAGTAGATGCACCTATTAAAGTTGAAGAAAAGACTATCACTTATAATGATCCTATTGTTCCTACTTCTTATGTTGAGAAACCACCTTTCCCTGTCAATATAAAGGATCATGCTAAAGCTTCAACTGTGGTTCGTAAAAGCAATATTAAAACTTATACACCTTCTGAGCAAATTAAAGTTGAACCTGATATTGCTATTGTTAAAGATCTCTTGGCTGATAATATTGATGGGCATGTTATTTATTTCTATGATGAAACTGCTAGAATTGCTAAACCTTGTGCTAAAGATAAACCTATACCTGTGGTAGGCATGCCTGTTATTTATGTTAAAATAGGAGATCATTATTATCATGGCTTATGTGATATGGGTGCCAATGCTAGTGCAATACCTATTAGCCTATATAGAGAAATTATGCATGATATTGCACCTATTGAGTTAAAAGATATTGATGTCACAATTAAACTTGCCAATAGAGATACTATTTCACCAATGGGAATTGTTAGAGATATTGAAGTCTTGTGTGGGAAAACTAAATATCCTGCTGATTTTCTTGTTCTTGGTTCCCCACAAGATAACTTTTGTCCCATTATATTTGGTAGACCCTTCTTAAACACTGTTAATGCTAAGATAGATTGCAAAAAGGATGTTGTTACTATCGGTTTAGATGATATGTCTCATGAATTTAATTTCTCTAAATTTAGTAGACAACACCGTGAAGAAGAATTACCTAGTAAGGATGAAATTATTGGTCTTGCTTCTATTGCCGTACCTCCTAGTGATCCTTTAGAACAATATTTGCTAGACAATGAAAATGATATGTTATGAATGAAAGAAGGGAAATAGATGAAGTATTCTTTGAACAGGAACCTATTCTGAAACACAATTTTCCTGTTGAAATTCTAGGGGATCCCCCTCCACCCAAGGGTGATCCCGTGTTTGAGCTTAAACTGTTTCCTGATACTCTTAAACATGCTTATCTTGATGAGAAAAAAGATATGTCATGTTATTATTAGTGCTAACCTTTCAGAGCATGAGGAAGAGAGATTATTGAAAACTCTGAAGAAGCATCGTGCTGCTATTGGGTATACTCTTGATGATCTTAAGGGCATTAGTCCCACTCTATGTCAACATAAAATAAATTTGGAAGAAGATGCTAAACCAGTTCGTGATCATCAACGGCGGCTGAATCCTAAAATTAAAGAAGTGGTAAGAAAGGAAATACTAAAGCTCCTTGAGGCAGGTATAATCTATCCCGTTGCTGATAGTCAGTGGGTAAGTCCCGTCCATTGTGTCCCTAAGAAGGGAGGTATTACTGTCGTTCTTATTGATAAATATGAATTGATTCCTCAAAGAATTATTACAAGTTATAGGATGGTAATTGATTTCCACAAATTAAATAAGGCCACTCAAAAGGATCATTACTCCTTACATTTTTATCGATCAAATGCTAGAAAGATTATCCAAACATACACATTTTTGCTTTCTAGATGGTTATTCTGGTTTCTCTCAAATACCTGTGTCAGCCAAAGATCAATCAAAGACTACTTTTACTTGCCCTTTTGGTACTTTTGCTTATAGACGTATGCCTTTTGGTTTATGTAATGCACCTGCTACCTTTCAAAGATGCATGATGGCTATATTCTCTGACTTTTGTGAAAAGATATGTGAGGTTTTCATGGACGATTTCTCTGTCTATGGATATTCTTTTCATGATTGCTTGAGCAACCTTGATCGAGTTTTGCAGAGATGTGAAGAAACTAATCTTGTCTTGAATTGGGAAAAGTGCCACTTTATGGTTAATGAAGGTATTGTCTTGGGGCATAAAGTTTCTGAAAGAGGTATTGAGGTTGATAAAGCCAAGGTTGATGCTATTGAAAAGATGCCATGTCCCAAGGACATCAAAGGTATAAGAAGTTTCCTTGGTCACGCCAGATTTTACAGGAGGTTCATTAAGGACTTCTCAAAAATTTCTCGGCCTCTGACTAATTTATTACAAAAAGATATACCATTTGTCTTTGATGATGATTGTGTAGAAGCATTTGAAATACTTAAGAAAGCATTGATCTCTGCACCTATTGTTTAGCCACCTGATTGGAATTTACCCTTTGAAATTATGTGTGATGCTAGTGATTATGCTGTAGGTGCTGTTCTAGGGAAAAGAGTTGATAAGAAATTAAACGTTATTCAATATGCTAGTAACACCCTAGACAATTCTCAAAGAAATTATGCTACTACTGATAAAGAATTCTTAGCAGTTGTATTTGCTTGTGATAAGTTCAGACCTTATATTGTTGATTCTAAAGTAACTATTCACACTGATCATGCTGCTATTAAATATCTTATGGAAAAGAAAGATGCTAAACCTAGACTTATTAGATGGGTTCTCTTGCTACAAGAATTTGACTTACATATTGTTGATAGAAAGGGAGTTGAGAACCCCGTTGCAGACAACTTGTCTAGGTTCGAAAATGTGCTTGATGACCCACTACCTATTGATGATAGCTTTCCTGATGAGCAACTAAATGTCATAAATGCTTCCCATACTGCTCCATGGTATGCTGATTATGCTAATTACATTGTTGCTAAGTTTATACCACCTAGTTTCACATACTAGCAAAAGAAAAAGTTCTTCTATGATTTGAGGCATTACTTTTGGGATGACCCACATCTTTATAAAGAAGGAGTAGATGGTGTTATTAGACGTTGTGTAGCTGAGCATGAACAGGAACAGATCATACGCAAGTGTCACTCCGAAGCTTATGGAGGACACCATGCTGGAGATAGAACTACACATAAGGTATTGCAATCTGGTTTTTATTGGCCTACTCTCTTCAAAGATGCCCGTAAGTTTGTCTTATCTTGTGATGAATGTCGAAGAGGTAATATTAGTAGATGTTAAGAAATGCCTATGAACTATTCTCTCGTTATTGAACCATTTGTTGTTTGGGGCTTTCACTATATGGGACATTTTCCTTCCTCTAATGGATATACACATATTTTAGTTGTTGTTGATTACGTTACTAAGTGGGTAGAAGCTATTCCAACTAGTAGTGCTGATCATAACACTTCTATTAAAATTCTTAAAGAAGTTCTTTTTCCAAGATTTGGAGTCCCTAGATATTTAATGACTGATGGTGGTTCACACTTTATTCATGGTGCTTTCCGTAAAATGCTTGCTAAGTATGATGTTAATCATAGAATTGCATCCCCTTATCACCCTCAGTCTAGTGGTCAAGTAGAATTGAGTAATAGAGAGCTCAAATTAATTTTGCAAAAGACTGTTAATAGATCTAGAAAGAATTGGTCCAAGAAACTTGATGATGCACTATGGGCCTATAGAACTGCATATAAAAATCCTATGGGTATGTCTCCGTATAAAATGGTTTATGGAAAAGCATGTCACTTACCTCTCGAACTAGAACACAAGGCATATTGGGCTATTAAAGAGCTCAACTATGATTTTAAACTTGCCGGTGAGAAGAGGTTATTTGATATTAACTCACTCGATGAATGGAGAACCCAAGCCTATGAAAATGCCAAGTTGTTTAAAGAAAAAGTTAAAAGATGGCATGATAAAAGAATACAAAAGCGTGAGTTTAATTTAGGTGATTATGTATTTCTATACAACTCTCGTTTAAGATTTTTTGCAGGAAAACTTCTCTCTAAATGGGAAGGTCCTTACGTTATCGAGGAGTTCTATCGTTCCGGTGCCATAAAAATCAACAACTTCGAAGGCACAAATTCGAAGGTGGTGAACGGTCAAAGAATCAAACATTATATCTCAGGTAATCCCATAAATGTTGAAACCAATGTTATTGAAACTGTAACCCCAGAGGAATACATAACGGACACTTTCCGGAATGTTTCAGACTCCGAAAAGGAATAGGTATGTGGTACGGTAAGTAAACCCACTCCAAAACAGTTTTTAAGGCAATATTTCTCCGTTTTGGATTATTTAGAAAAATAGAAAAATAAGAAGCAGTCCGGGAAGGACACGAGGGCTCCACGAGGGTGGAGGGCACGCCCTACCACCTTGGGTGCGCCCCCTACCTCGTGGGCACCTCGTGTGCTCTCCGGACTCCGTTTTCGTACACGACATGTATTTTGGTTGGTAAAAATTCATTGTATAATCTCCCGGGGGTTTTGACTCCCGTATCACGCAAAAATGTCCTGTTTTTGTTTCGAGCTATTTTTCTGACAGATCTAGGTCGTGATGTCGTCTTCAAGCGCCCCCAAGGACCAGTTCTTCGAGAAGGTCATCAACCCCTACCTTGCATAAGTGTTGCAACACCCTCAAACCATTGAGATGCATGAGGGGTTGTTGCACATCCGCGATGCTGAGGGACCAAGGAAGACCGGAAGCACGGAGGCAAGGCTCGAGGCATTGGAGCAAGAAGTTTTCAAGTGTCAGGAGATGGTGGAGCGTGGACTCGATTCCAATCACATTATGATCACGGAGTTCACCAACAACCACAAGCTGGACGTCAAGGACATTGGGGAGGCATCTTCAAGCTTCATGAGAAAAACGAGCACCTCCAAGCCCAGATCTATGACCTGCAAAATCAAAACTGTGAGTATGAGTATAGATTCAAGAGGATGAGTTTGGCTGCAGATTTGAGGTTTCAGGAGACCCGATCATCCTTCTATGATGGTGATCCTATGCCTTGGAAGAAGGACGACAAGCCTACACCATCAACAAAACCATCACCTTCTCCACCAACAAAGAAGAATTGAGTATCTGGTATGGGCACTCCCCTTGGCAACTGCCAAGCTTGGGGGAGTGCCCCGGCATCGTATCACCATCACTTTTACCTTTACCGTTTTTCTTAGTTCGATCCTTTTGATAATATTTTGATCTAGTAGAATAAAGTTTATGGCATGATCTAGTTTTGAGTTTTGCTTTATGATCCCTCTATGTAATCGAGTCCATGAGCTATATATATAATAAAGATTAGTGTTGAGTCAAGGGCTTGATTATTTTGCCATGATCCTAAGTGAATAAAAGAAAAGAGAAAGAAATAAAAAGAAACAAAGAAATCATTTGGATCTTATGGAGAGTAATGAGCTCACATAGAAAAAGTATGATGAATAAAAGTTGTTGAGAGTTGACGAAAATAGTTTTGGTCATCGTTGCAATTAATAGGAAGTAATAAAGAAAGAGAGGTCTTCACATATAAATATACTATCTTGGACATCTTTTATGATTGTGAGCACTCATTAAAATATGACATGCTAAAGAGTTGACATTGGACAAGGAAGACAACATAATGTGTTATGTTTTCTTACATCTGAGATAAATTATATTGCCATGGATCATCCAACATGGTTGAGCTTGCCTTTCCCCCTCATGCTAGCCAAATTCATCGCACCAAGTAGAGATACTACTTGTGCTTCCAAATACCCTTAAACCAGTTTTGCCATGAGAGTCCACCATACCTACCTATGGATTGAGTAAGATCCTCCAAGTAAGTTGTCATCGGTGCAAGCAATAAAAATTGCTCTCTAAATATGTATGACTTATTAGTGTGGGAGAAAATAAGCTTTATACGATCGTGTGATATGGAAGAAATAAAAGTGACAGACTGCATAATAAAGGTCCATATCACAAGTGGCAATATAAAGTGACGTTCTTTCGCATTAAGATTCTGTGCATCCAACCATAAAAGCGCATGACAACCTCTGCTTTCCTCTGTGAAGGGCCTATCTTGTACTTTTATCTCCTACCTTGCATAAGAGTCATGGTGATCTTCACCCTTCCTTTTTACATTTTATCCTTTTGCAAGCACGGTATGTTGGAAAGATCCTGGTATATATGGCTAATTGGATGTCATTTTTCATGAACTATTATTGTTGACATTACCCTTGAGGTAAAACGTTGGGAGGCAAAACTATAAGCCCATATCTTTCTCTGTGTCCGATTAAAACTCCATACCCATAAGTATTGCGTGAGTGTCAACAATTGTGAAAGACTATATGATAGTTGAGTATGTGGACTTGCTGAAAAGCTCTTATACATTGACTCTTTCCTATGTTATGATAAATTGCAATTGCTCCAATGACTGAGATTATAGTTTGTTAGTTTTCAATGAAGTTTACGATTCATACTTGAAATTGTGATTGAATTAATACTCTAGCATAAGAGATTATATGACAAGAATTATATAAGTTGTTGTTCTAAGAATGATCATGATACCCTCATGTCCATAAATTTATTTTTATCGACACCTCTATCTCTAAACATGTGGACATATTTTTCGATTTCGGCTTTCACTTGAGGGCAAGCGAGGTCTAAGCTTGGGGGAGTTGATACGTCCATTTTGCATCATGCTTTTATATTGATATTTATTGCATTATGGGCTATTATTACACATTATGTCACAATACTTATGCCTATTCTCTCTTATTTTACAAGGTTTACATAAAGAGGGAGAATGCCGGCAGCTGGGATTCTGGGCTGGAAAAGGAGCAAATATTAGAGACCTATTCTGCACAGCTCCAAAAATCCTGAAACTTCACGGAAGACGTTTTTAGAATATATAAAAAATACTCAGCGCAAGAAGTTCACCAGGGGGGCCACACCCTGCCCACGAGGGTGGCGGTGCGCCCTACCCCCCTGGGCGCGCCCCCTACCTCGTGGGCCCCCCCGTGGCCCTCTGATGTCCATCTTCTGCTATATGAAGTCTTTCAATGAGGAAAAAATCATAAGCCATCTTCTCGGACGAAACTCCGCAGCCACGAGGCGGAACCAATCTAGGGCTCTGGCGGAGCTGTTCTGCCGGGGAAACTTCGCTCCGGGGGGGGGGGGGGAATCATCGCCGTCGTCATCACCCACATACCAAATTATCAAAGTACCGAACGCGATTCATACGAACGTGATGAAAACTAGCTTGACGATATCCTCATGTGTCCTCGGGAGCGCTTTTCTCTATATAAGAGTTTGTCCAGGCTTGTCATTTGCTACAAAAAGGATTGGGCCACCTTGCTGCACTTTATTTAATTTTGTTACTTGTTGCTCGTCACAAATTATCCTATCACAAAACTATCTGATACCACTTATTTCAGTACTTGCAGAGACTACCTTGCTGGAAACCTCTTATCATTTCCTTCTGCTCCTCGTTGGGTTCGACACTCTTACTTATCGGAAGGACTATGATAGATCCCCTATACTTGTGGGTCATCAGAACATCATGCGGCGGACCACTAGGTTCGATCACACAACCGGTGGCGAGTGGAGGTGTATATTCGCAACACATGCAAACCATAGTGACAGCGCCGAAGCGATCAATCGCATGAGTGTGCCGCACCCCACTTTATATAGGCGTCCGTCACGGGCTCAACACTTGGGCCTCACACGTACCCTAAAGCCCATAAGTCTACTCAGCCACAATCCGAATACAGCTCGGATCACATCCGACCAGTGTCCTCGGATCCGACCTCGTAGATTCCTTCCCTTAAGCGCGCGACCCCTTAGGTTCAAGCCAGCTTGGTCACAGTTCGGATCACCTCTGAACTGCACGGTTGGCAGCGGCCCCTAGCAAGGCATGCCGAACACCAAGCAGACTATGAAGCTGGTTAGGCGAACCTGTACATCATACTTCCATTCCTTTTGCCACACGATATATGTTGTCGGACTCAAGGCGAGTCTGTCATCCTTGTGCTAGCCCGGACTCTTTCTCGTTCCAGTGATGCCAACCACAAACTAGATTATCTAATAATCCTTGTTGCATGGCCATGCTTATCCTGGTCAGATTACACGAGGGGCCCAGAGTATATCTCTCCTGGTCGGAGGGGAAAATCCCATCTTGCTTGACCATGTCTCGCAGCATGGGTCTGGACAAGCCCGAAACCTACCTTTGTAACTACCCAGTCACGGAGTAGCGTTTGGTTGGCCCAAAGCAAGTCTCTCACCATCCCGAATACATGCACCAGCTCAGGTCTTAGGACATAGAACGTATGTTGTACTAGCGACTTACAGATGACATATCGCTGCGTCTCATAGTTAGGTCTGTTCGACTCGGACCTTATCTCAACTCGGATCCGACTACGGTGAATCCGACCAGATCCTTCCGAGTCCATATTATCCGGTTAGCATCCAATGCTCCATGGCTAGTGAGACCAAGCCATTGACTGTCCCATATGCTAGTCTAGTCGGCTGTGCTTCCACACAGCCCTTTCGACTAGGGACCTTTTAGGACAGTCATCATACAATGCATAATCCCACAAACAAGTCACGTACTTGCTGATACACATTATTGATAATGTCTAAGGACTATCTTTATTCATAAATACATAGGAAATATCATCATACATGATTGCCTCTAGGGCATATCTCCAACACCCTCCCTTTTCACCAGCCCGCATCTATTTAAGCACGGCTCTAGCTCTATCCACCTCACACCTCACATCCTCTCCTCTCCGCCCTGCCCCGATCCGCACCTCGTTGTCTCCTCGTGGTTCTCCGCACCTGCAGGTCATGGTAGCGCATGAAGCAGAAGCATCCTGCCTCCCCCCTGTGCGCGTAATAGCGGTGTCCAAATCGAACACTGCGTGAAGGAGGAGCCGACGTCGCCACCGCATAATAGGTACAACCGCATCGACCGGCCAGTGTGATATGACCCCTTGTGTTGTCAGTATTGATCTTGTTAATAAGCCAGGAAAACAGGAGAAGTATATTGAGGGAGTCCTGGATTAGGGGGTCTCTGGACAGCCGAACTATATCCTTTGGTCAGACTGTTGGACTATGAAGATACAAGATTGAAGACTTCGTCCCGTGTCCGGATGGGACTTTCCTTGGCGTGGAAGGCAAGCTTAGCAATACGGATATGTAGATCTCCTCCCTTGTAACCGACTCTGTGTAACCATAGCCCCCTCTAGCATCTATATAAACCGAAGGGTTTAGTCCGTAGGACAACAACAATCATACCATAGGCTAGCTTCTAGGGTTTAGCCTCTACGATCTCGTGGTAGATCAACTCTTGTAATACTCATATCATCAAGATCAATCAAGCAGGACATAGGGTATTACCTCCATCGAGAGGGCCCGAACCTGGGTAAACATCGTGTCCCCTGCCTCCTGTTACCATCCGCCTTAGACGCACAGTTCGGGACCCCCTACCCGAGATCCGCCGGTTTTGACACCGACATTGGTGCTTTCATTGAGAGTTCCACTGTGCCATCACCGTAAAGGCTTGATGGCTCCTTCGATCATCGGTAACGATGTGGTCCAGGGTGAGGTTTTCCTCCCCAGAAAGATCTTCGTATTCGGCGGCTTCGCACTACGGGCCAACTCGCTTGGCCATCTGGAGCAGATCGAAAGTTATGCCCCTGGCCATCAGGTCAGGTTTGGAAACTTAAACTACACTGCCGATATTCGTGGAGACTTGATCTTTGACGGATTCGAGCCCATGCCAGGTGCGCCACACAATCACGACGAGCATGACGTAACTCTGCCGTCGGACAGTGTTCGAGAGATTGCATCTACAACTACTCCGGCCCTCAATCCGAAGCAAAGTGCGCCATCCGAGGACGGGTGGATAGACCCCGCCATGGAGGCCGCACTCTCAGTGGCGATAGAGCCAAATACTGACTTCACCCCTTACGAGAGCCGTATTGCCGAACCACTAGATTCGTCCCCGACCACGGACTCCGATCCGCCTGCGTCCATGCCTATCAAATCCGATTGGGCACCGATCATGGAGTTCACCTCCGTGGATATCTTTCAGCACTCGCCTTTCGGCAATGTGCTAAATTCATTAAGGTCTCTCTCCTTGTCAGGAGAACCTTGGCCGAACTATGTCCAGCTAGGAAGGGATGCGGACGACGAAGAAATTCGTTGCCCACCCACCACCCACCTTGTAGCCACTGTCGACGATTTAACCGACATGCTCGATTTTGACTCCGAAGACATCGACGGCATGGACAACAATGCAGGAGAGGAGCAGGAACCAGTGCCCACAGAGCGCTGGACAGCCACTTCATCACATGACATATACATGGTGGATACACCTAAAGAAGACAATGGCGACAAGACAGCAGAGGATGAGACCTCCAAGAAGCAAACAAAGCGTCGGCGTAGGCGCCGCCCCAAATCCCGCCTTGGCAAAAACAGCGATAACAGCGCAAGAGAAAATAACACTCCAGTCGAATCCAGAGGAAACAATGAGCACATTGACCTGGCGACAGAGCACGATGAAACTGCAAACGGCGAACATAGTACGAATCCGATGTCCGAACACGGCGACGCCACGGATAAACCTCATCAACCCCCCTCTGGGGAGGAAAACAGTCCGGACGAAGATGCACACATCATCCCGGAAAGGCACTTGGAACAAGAGAACCTCCGCAGCAGGCTTATTGCCATAGCGAGGAGTTTGAAGAAGCAGAAGCAAAGGCTTAAGGCCGCACAAAATACGCTCAATGGCAGGTGGAACAAAGTGCTCGACAACGAAGAAAAGTATGGTGGAAGTTACCACACAAAGAGCTATCCAAAGCGCAAGCTATTACCTGAATTCGACGATGACGCCTTAGAGCCCGCACAGCCGAAAAATAAAACGGCCAACCGGCCGGATCAACCACCTTGTGACCGCGATAGAGCGGCTAACTATAAGTGCATCTAGTGCCACCCCTAGTTGGTTTTGGAGTATTGATGACAAACCTAGTTGAGGGACTAATGTGTTTGTGAGAATTGCAGGATAACACAGGTGGAAGTCCCTCATTGATTCGGTTTTACTACCAGAGATGACCCCTAAAAATGTATGAAGACATTGAAGTCAAAGGTGGTATATGAAGATATTCACATTGAAGACTATGACAAGAGAAGACACGATATGAAGCCTATGGAGCTCGAAGACTTAGATCTTTCGTAGTTCTCTTTGTTTTGTGTTGAGCCATAGGAACCACCGTACTGTTAAGTGGGGTCCAAGAGAACCAGTCAGAATGACTGAAGTGATGCCTAAACCAAAAACCCATGTCTTCGAGTGAAGACTATGAGAGCGAATCTTGTCCAGAGTCGGACAAGTCAGCTTTGCTTGTAGCCCAAGTAAAGTTGCCGTGTGAGTTTGAAATCTGACCGTTGGAACACGTGTCAGTTCCTTAGTGACCCAGGGTCATTTCGGACAAATCAGGTCGGGTTGCCAAGTGGCTATAAATAGCCCACCCCCTACAACCATAAACGGTTGGCTGCTCAGATTGAAAGTACGGCTTTTGTCGTTTGAGAGCAACCCACCTCGAAGCCTTTGAGAGAGAATTCCTTGCGAGGATAAAGCCCTAACCACCAAAGCCAGAGAGAATTCAGCATCACTTAAGTCTTCTTGTCTGTGTGATCTGAAGACTTATTACACTTGAGGACTGTGCATCCTCCAGCCGGTTAGGCGTCGCGTTCTGAGCATCCAAGAGACATTGTGGATTGCCAGTGAACGAAGTCTGTGAAGGTTTGGGAGTCTACCTTGAAGACTTACCAGAGTGATTGGGCGAGGTCTTTGTGACCTTAGCTCAAGGAGAATACGGTGAGGACTGGGTGTCCTGAGCTGCGTGTTCAGGACTGGGTGTCCGGGACTGTGTGTCCTAAGGTTTAAATACCTAGCCGCTCCAACCAGACATACAGTTGTCACAGCAACTGGAACTGGTTCAACAAATCATTGTCTTCAATGAGTCACTGGTTTCATCTTCACTTCACTTTACTTACTGTTACTCCTTGTGAAGTCATTGTATGTTTACTCTATCATTTGTCTTCACTGAGTGACTGCGTGTTCTGTTTGGCTTCATAGTATCTTCCTACCTGATCCTTACTACCTAGCTGCTATTAGTCTTTGTGCTTTCACTTCATTGAATACTTGACTATGGTTTGCCTAGTGTAGTCTACCTTCCGCTGCATGGTAATAGGTTTAATTTTATCGTTTGTCTTCAAAACTCCCATGTTCTGAAGACTTTCATAAAAATCGCCTATTCACCCCCCCCCCCTCTAGTCGATATAACGCACTTTCAATTGGTATCAGAGCAAGGTGCTCCCTTGTTCTGTGTGATTCGGTTTAACCACCTGGAGTTTTAGCTATGTCGACTGCAGGGATAATTAAAGTCTCCGCTGCGTGCCCCGTCTTCGATGGAACTGAATATCCCTACTGGAAGAATAAGATGCGCATGCATCTTGAAGCCATTGACATCGACCTATGGTATGTCGTCGAGAACGGCGTTCCCAAGGCTGGAGAAGGTGTCACTGCTGCTGATGTCAACAAATTCATTCAACTGGACTCTACTGCCAAGAATATCATCTGTGGTCATTTGACCAAAGGACAGTATGGCCGTGTGAGTGCTTTGAAGACATCCAAGCTGGTCTGGGACTGGCTCTCCAAGGTCAATGAAGGCATCTCAACCCAGAGAGATCAGAGAATCAGTGTCCTTCGCAACCTCTTCAACCGCTTCAAGCGAAGTGACAATGAGAATGTCCAGCACACATTTGACCGACTCACTGACATCACAAATGAGCTTCAAGCCCTCGGCGCCACTGAGATTACCAAACACGAAGTCGTCAAGACGCTGCTGAGATCACTTGATAGTTCGTTTGATATCCTGGCCCTGATGATTCAAGAACGTCCTGATTTCAAGACACTCGATCCGTCTGACATACTTGAGAGGCTCAACACACATGAGTTTCAGCTTTCAGAGAAAAGAGATATCTATGGTCCAAACTATGGGTGAACTCGTGCCTTGAAGGCAAAAGCTGTCTCCTCATCTGAAGAAGAATCTGACAGCAGTTCTGATGATCCTGAAGGCATTGGAAGGGAACTTGCTATGCTTGTCCAGAAGTTCCAAAAATTCACCAAAAAGAAAGGCTTCAGAAAGTCTTCCCGATCAAGTTCAAGGAATGATGAAGCTCCTGCTCATGACTACAAGAGGAAAACATGTCACAAGTGCAAGAAACTTGGCCACTTCATCTCTGAGTGTCCACAGTGGGACAATGAGAACAAAAAGAAGAAGAAGAGCAAGGAATATGACTCTGACGACAAGAAGAAGAAGAAGAAATACTCAAAGTCTTCTTCCAAGTCTTCCTCAAAGTCTTCATCACACAAGAAGAGCTCATCTAGCAAGGCACGTGCGTTTGTTGGCAAGGAAATGGATTCAGAGGAGGAGTCTGCTTCTGAGGAGGCGGAGGTGGAGTCTGAGGAGGAATCCGACTCAGGCGTCGCAAGTCTGGCTACAACATACGTTGCCAAGTCCATCTTCAACACTGAAGACAATGACTTCATCACCGACACCGATGCAAATGACAAGGACTACTCCGCTTCTACCTACTGCTTCATGGCACGCGGTGCCAAGGTAAACACGCGCACTACTCACTATCAAACATCTAGTGACGATGACTCTGATTGTGGTTCAAAACCTAGCTACAAAACACTTGCTAAAATTGCAACTGAACAACAGAAAGCTATGGAACATATTCAAAAACTGTTAGACAGAAGCGATGATCTGTTAGGTGCTGAAATTACTCGATCGGAATCCTTAATTGAAGACATAAAAAATCTTCACGTTAAGTATCAGGAACTTGAAAGTCGTCATGAAACTCTCTCACCAACTCATGAAAAGCTTTCCTATGATTATCTTCAAAGGAAGCAGGATCTTGAGAAATTGAGAGCGGTTCATGAAGATCTTCAAACAGAAAACGAGTCACTTCGCGCCAAACAGATCAGTCCCGCTCAGGAAGGATTTGAACCACCATGTCTTAAATGCATTGAGCGTGATAATGCTATTTCTGTTGCTGAATGTTCTACTACTACTGCTGTTGCAATATCTTCAACTGTTGATGTGATAACTAACCCCTCTGCTGAGGATACCACCGCTATTGCTGATGAGAATGCTAGGTTGAAGACATTTCTTGAAACAGGGATGTACAAAAGTCTTAAAGGGCATCAGACGCTATGTGATGTCCTGAAAAAGCAGATTCTGAACCGAAACCCTAGGAAAGAGGGTGTAGGGTTCGTAAGGAAAATGAATGCAGATGGCTCTTACTGGAAACCTGAGCAGTACCCCAAAACCATGTGGGTTTCTGCAAAGGAACCTTCAGCAGATCCATCCAATCTATCTGGCTTCACTTGTGCTAACCCCATTATCATTGATGAATCCTTTGATGCAAACTATATACTGTTCAAGAATCAGAATGGTGAAGTATTTGCCAGGTACATTGGTACTAACTGCAGGAATGGACCGCCTATGAAGAAGATCTGGGTTCCGAAAAGGTGTCTGGAGAGTCTTCCTGTGAATGTCATCATGACACCTCACTTGAAGAAGACAAACCTCAGACCAAAGGCTTCATACGGTCCAAAGGCTTCATACAGACAGAGGACTCATCTGAGTCGCACTAACGCAAATGTTTTGCAGGGAAACCATACTCAGGCATATGAATATGAGAGCGGTTCATCAAACCGCCATGTTCATAAAACCAAGAACTATTCTGCTTATTCTTATGAGTACTATTGTCCACCTACAAGACTGTTTGCTAGGGCTTCAAAACCAAAATTCTCACATGCTTCACTTAGACTTATTGCTTCTAAGCCACCCTTGAAGATGTGGGTGGCTAAGAAAGCTTAACTCTCTTTTGCAGGGAAAGGTCTCCAGCAGAAAACCAAAATCGTCTGACGCTATTGCTGGGGACCTTAAACATCTTGTAGGGCGCAAGATAAAATGCCCAAATGGTCTTACTATGTACTTCGTACCTGAATCGCTTGCTACTCTCCCTATTAGTCCTAACCTGGATCTAAGCTTTCATAACCCACTGGTTCGTCAAATGTTTTTGCTTCACAATGCTCTTGGTGAAGCCTATCCCCCTAACTGCACTGTAGGGTACAACACCAGCGTCTTCAGAATGGATTATTGACAGTGGGTGTACAAATCACATGACTGGCAAAAGAAGTCTTCTTATGGACTCAACCTTACGTCCATCCGACAAGAGCCACATCACATTTGCTGATACTGGTAAAAGTAAGGTATTGGGTCTAGGTAGAGTTGCAATCTCAAGGGATCAACACATGGATAAAGTCATGCTTGTTGAATCCCTTGGCTTCAACTTAATGTCTGTCTCAATGCTTTGCGATTTGAACATGATCATAATGTTTGGAAAATATCGTTGCCTTGTACTAATGGAATCTGACAAGTCTCTAGTGTTTGAAGGGTATCGAAAAGATGATTTGTATGTGGTAGACTTCTCAGCAGGACCACAGCTTGCAGTATGTCTTCTAGCAAAGGCTTCAGAATGCTGGCTCTGGCATCGGAGGCTTGGACATGCTGGCATGAGGAACCTCCACACCCTTGCGAAGAAGAAGCATTTCATAGGCATCGAGGGCGTCAAGTTCAAGAAAGACCACTTATGCGGTGCCTGTGAAGCAGGGAAGATGACGAGGGCCAAACATCCCTCGAAGACAATCATGACCACAACTTGACCCTTCGAACTGCTTCACATGGATCTTTTCGGTCCCACTCATTACTCAACTCTTACTACTACCGCTTGCCTCTATGGCTTCGTTATTGTTGATGATTATTCTAGATATACTTGGGTGCACATAATCCTTTACAAGACTGAAGTGCAGGATGTCTTCAGACGCTTCGCCAATCGAGCTATGAACAATTTTGGCGCCAAAATAAAGCACATCAGAAGTGACAATGGCACTGAATTCAAGAACACTGGCCTTGATACATATCTTGATACCTTGGGCATCACACATGAATTCTCAGCCCCGTACACGCCACAGCAGAATGGCGTCGTCGAACGCAAGAACAGAACACTAATTGAGATGGCCAGAACGATGCTAGAAGAATACAAGACCCCAAGAAAATTCTGGCCCAAAGCCATTGATACTGCATGCCATACAATCAATCGTGTTTATCTTCACAAGCTACTGAACAAGACATCTTATGAGCTCCTTACTGGGAAGAAGCCAAATGTCAGTTACTTCAGAGTATTTGGCGCAAGGTGCTGGATCAAGGACCCACATCACACCTCAAAATTTGCACCAAAAGCACATGAGGGTTTTATGCTTGGATATGGAAAGGATTCGCACTCCTACAGAGTCTTCAATCTCTTTCATTACAAAGTGGTTGAAACATTGGATGTGCGGTTCGATGAGACCAACGGTTCACAAAGAGAGCAGCTGCCAAATGTGTTAGATGAAGTTCCATCCAGTGAATCAATCAAGCTAATGGGAACTGGAGAAATTATACCTTCTGAAGCTCATCCTGAAGAAGAACTTATCATTTCAGCACCTGATCAACCTGAAGACAATGCTCAGCCTGAAGACATTCCTTCCAACAACGACAATGAACAACAAGAGCAAAGTCTTCGCCCAGTACATCCTCACGTTGCCAATGAAGTGCAGATTGAAAGAATAATTGATAGCATCAATGCACCTGGTCCACTCACTCGTTCAAGGGCAACTCAGCTAGCAAATTTTTGTGGGCACTTCGCATTCGTCTCAATAGAAGAACCCAAGAAAGTTGAAGAAACCTTCATGGAACCTGAATGGATTCAAGCTATGCAAGAAGAGCTTCAATAGTTTGAGCTGAATAATGTATGGGAACTGGTTAAGCTTCCTGATCCACGGAAGCACAATATAATAGGCACCAAATGGATATACCGCAACAAGCAAGATGAGCATGGTCAAGTTGTCAGAAACAAAGCTCGTCTCGTTGCTCAAGGATATACTCAAGTGGAAGGCATTGACTTCGATGAAACATTTGCTCCTGTGCCTAGACTTGAAGCCATACGCATACTGCTGGCCTATGCAAATCATCATAACATACTTCTATATCAAATGGATGTGAAGAGTGCCTTTCTCAATGGCAAGATTGAAGAAGAAGTGTATGTTGCACAACCGCCTGGCTTTGAAAATCCAAAACATCCTGACATGGTATACAAGCTCAACAAGGCACTGTATGGCCTCAAACAAGCCCCTCGGGCCTGGTATGACACACTCAAATACTTCCTGAAGAGCAAAGGCTTCATACCTGGTTCCCTAGATCCCACTCTTTTCACGAAGACATATGATGGTGAACTGTTTGTGTGCCAAATATATGTGGATGACATTATCTTCGGCTGCACCAATCAGAAGTACAGTGAAGAGTTTGGATATATGATGCAAGAGCAATATCAGATGTCCATGATGGGGGATCTGAAGTTCTTCCTTGGTCTTCAAATACAACAACAACGCAATGGCATCTTCATATCTCAAGAGAAGTATCTCAAAGATTGCCTGAAGAAGTTCGGTATGCAAGACTGCAAAGGCTTCACAACACCAATGCCAGCCAAACATCATCTGGGTCCTGACGACAATGGTAAAGAGTTCGATCAAAAGGTATACCGCTCCATGATTGGTTCTTTACTTTATCTATGTGCATCTAGGCCAGATATTATGCTTAGTGTTTGCATGTCTGCTCGATTTCAAGCGGCACCGAAGGAGTCGCATCACTTAGCTGTGAAGCGAATTCTTCGATATTTGGCTCACACCCCAACTCTAGGATTATGGTATCCAAAGGGCTCAGAGTTTGATCTGGTTGGATTCTCGGATGTTGATTATGCTGGTGACAAAGTTGATCGCAAGTCTACATCAGGCACATGTCACTTTCTAGGACGATCACTTGTATGTTGGTCTTCAAAGAAGCAGAACTGTGTATCTCTCTCCACTGCTGAATCTGAATACATTGCTGCTGGATCTTGCTGCGCTCAGCTTCTGTGGATGAAGCAAACACTCAAGGACTATGGCATTCATCTGAAGCAAGTTCCACTTTACTGCGACAACGAAAGCGCCATCAAGATTGCCAACAACCCAGTTCAGCACTCGAAGACAAAGCACATTGAGATTCGTCATCACTTTCTCAGAGATCATGTTGTGAAGGAAGACATTGATATCATACACGTCAACACTGAAGAGCAATTGGCAGATATCTTCACCAAGCCCTTGGATGAGAAGAGGTTTTGCAAGTTACGGTGTGAGCTAAATATCCTGGAATCCTCAAATGTCCTGTGATCAGGCACACATCCTAACCCTTATGCATATTGATGACTTAGATGTGCAACACACGAAGTAAAGTATATCTTCAATCAATGAAGACATACATTCTAAGTGTGAATACATTAATGTGGAATTTGACTTCGGAGCGCCACGGTAATTGTGCGTCGTGTCTGGGTCTAATACTTCCTATACGATGGGTAATGCCACCACCAAACGTTCTATTTTGAAGTGTTTCACTCATGGCGTTACCTTGCAATGTCTTCACATTTGGTTTGGCTTCGATCTCAACATATTTTCATGATTATCATCACTATGTTGATTATAGATATATATATATATATATATACTAGTGTTCTGTCCTCTACAACATGCACTTATAGCTATGTCTTCGTGTTGAATCTTTTGAACTAAGTGAATGTGATCGGACCCTAACCTCTCTATGCTTTCTATCTCAAACTCTATCTCTCCAAGTCATATGCATTCTATTGAAACTGTCGAATGTCTTCTCTGCGTCCTTGTCAGCAGAAGATACAGGGACAACCATTAAGTCTGTTTTCAATGCCCTTTCCTCCACATGAAATCCGGAGAAGTAGGAATGACCTCCCGACAATCCAGGCGTGCGTGGGATGTGGAAAAAACCCCAAAATTCCGCATAATGGCCACGTGTTCCTCAGGTGCGAATCGCCAGGGGCACCTGAGTAATAGCACAGTGCCACCCCTGTACCTATAAATACACACTCACAGCGGTCATTATCTCTTCTTCCACCCTCGCATGAACCCTAGCGCCACCACACGCCGGCGACGAAGCGCTTCGCTGCCGCAACCTCTTCGACGCCGTCTTCACGCTGACCGCGGACATCGTCCTCTCCGCCGTCGCCGTAGGTGTCCTCCGTCGCCAAGTTAGGGCACGGAAGATCGAACTTCTCGGCCTCATCTTACACTCCGTCTAGCAGTTCTTAGTGTGGTAAATAAAACTTCCTCTTTTTACAGCACCATTGATCCTATGGATTTGTCACTTTCTACCACAAGCAGTTTCTGTTCACACAAGCTAGATCTCTCTCATACTGCATCTCATAACATGCCTAGTATATTCACTTGTGCTTCACAAAGTAGTTAGATTCCTCACTTGTACTGATCTGTGGATTCGTACAAATCTGGAACCAACTTCTTATCTATGAGTGAATATCTTCACACGATGAGGTCAATGTCTTCTAAACTGATTTATCTTCAAAATCTTCTGAGAATGCATATGACCTCTTCTCCTTCCCTCGCACCTTAATGCTGTCACAGGTACAGGTCCGTGGGAGAATCCTTTGGTTCTCATAGTCTGCATTCATTTGCAGAATTCTTATAGCATCACATAAATTCTCCCGAAGCCAGTTCCTGTTGGTCCAGCAAACGAAAACCTTTGAAGCCTTTGAACGTCTTGAAGCCTTTCAAGTTAAAGTTTATGGCTTCAAAGAAAGCAGCAAGGAAGGGTGGCAGAAAGCGTCATGGTGAGACCTCCAGAGATATGCCAGATGAACTCTCAGAAATGTACAAGACAGATCCTGAAGAGGATTACAGTCAGCGCAAGACCCGAATCCAATGGATTCGAAGATATTGGGCAAAACAATGGTTCAAATACAGATTTGTGACCTAGGAGTATGCTGAGAAAAACACCATCAAGAGACCGTGGGGAGACATCCTATTCAAGAATCTTCTACCCAGGTCCAGAGATGAAGCCATTGCTCAAGGCTTCTATCCATGCATGGTCTGTGGACCACAGCCTGCTGATGCACACTCGTCGTCACTGCTATGGTGTCATGACGACAATCTGTTCAAGCGCAACTTCCAGTTTGCTCAGAACTCAGCGAAGCAGAACAAGAAGACTTTTGGGTTAGACTTCAACCCTAGTCCCTCATCTCCAAGGGCAGATGGCACACGACATGCAGAACCCAATGTCATCGGTCCTTTCGCCAACCTTGAAGGCCTCATCACCTACATCTTGGTTCAAGGGACTGCAGTGAATGAGCCTGTAGCTGACACTGAGTCTGATGACGCGCCTGCAGTGCCGAAGCCAAAGCAGTTGAAGAAGCCAAAAGCTTAAAAGCCGGCCCCTTCACCAAAAATCTCAAGGGCGAAGCCATTGGCAACTGCACCTCCTGAAGACAGTGTGCAGTCTGAAGACTTATCACGCGTCTCCAAGCCCTAGAAGGCCAAGATGCTTCTATCTCACACTGGCAAAGAGCTAACAGCTGCTGCCATTCTGCGCAACGACGACATTGATCTGTCAAGTGATGAAGATCTTGCAGATGACGCTCTTGAGCAACTCATCAAGAGCAAAGAAGAAGCAGAAATCTTCAATGATTTGCCTCTCTTTGATGTCACCATCATCCACAACTTCATTGACGAGTGGTTTGACACGCCAAACATCAGCTTTGAAGATCTGCAGCTACCCATTGGCCTCAGTGTCGCCCTCCAAGGTGCCATTGCTTCAAAACTTGCTATTGCCCAGCGCATTGTTGAACTGAAGCAGAAGATTGACTATGAAAAGGCTCAGTTCAAGAAGCATATGGCCAAGCTCAGCGTGCAAGAAGTGAAGAACTTCAAGACAATGATGCACGAGCTCAAGGAAGCCTTTGTGAAGAAGCATGCAGAAGCTCAGGGTTCACGTGAGCGCATGAAGACTCTGGCTGACAGATGTGTGCAAGCCTATAATGAGGCTGAGAAGTGCAAGGCACTTGGGCGTCCTGGCATCGACACCAGGATGGCCGCAAAGAAGAAGAAGAAGAAGAAGAAGAAGAAGCATGCTATGGCTGAACCTGATGCACCCAGGCAAGAAGCAGTTCCGATTGTCTTCCCAACTAGACTGACTGGCTCGAAGCCAAAAAGCCGGTCAACAGCTTCAGAGCTCAAGAAGACAAGAACTGCTGAGGCTGAAGCCAGGAAGAGGAAACACTCTGAAGCCTCTCCTACTGCCCCCACCAAGAAAAAGAGAAAGACCAAGAAAGCTCGGGCTGCTCCCACAGAGCCCTTAATAGTTGAACCCATTTCTATGGTTCATCCTGACGCAGAACGTCAACTGACAGTTTATGAGCCTGCTTCCACAGAGGCTCCTGAAGCTGAAGACATTCCAGCAGCTGATCCCATCGCTTGTGAAGACATTGGTCATCATGACAATGTAGAAGATGATGCAGTCCTTCCTCAGTTTGAAAACAGCGAACTCATCAGCATTGGTCGTCCACTGACGCCAATTGCACAGGATGCTTCATGGGCGGATCGCCCACAAGAGGAAGAAGACTATGAGGCCCAGCCCACTCCAACTCCACAAGCGTCGTCTGTGTTCCGCAGGCTTCGCAAAGGTCCAAGGCCTCAAGTCTCTGCTGAAGACATTCCGGCTGCATCAGCCAGAGAAGAAGAAGTACCACAAGATCCCACTCCCCTGTTCCACCAAGAAGAAGTTCTCCAGGAGAACGTGCCTGTGACCGACCCTCCAGCTAGTCAAGTGGAGGATGAAAATCTTGAGGCTGCCACAACCAACAACGAAGCTAATGTGGAGCCCTTCCCAACAAAAGCTTCAGAAGACAGCGAAGCCACTGATCCCGCCACTTCTGTTCCTGAGTCTGCTGCCGGTCCCCAATTCAACTATCATGTTGAGCACAGGCCTCAGGTCCAGAAGCCAATCCCAAGACTGCCAAGGTTTCCAGGTCCTGCATCAGCACCTGGCTCCTTCAACATCAATGGCTTTAGGGCAGACAACTCGTTCTTCAATAGCTCCAGGAACCCCTATTCAAGGGAAAGGATATCATCTGATCGGTTCTGGAGCTATCTTCAGCGAAGCTACTACTCTTGCATTCTTTACAACCAAGGTCGCATCTTCCCACACAAGCGCCTTGACGTTGAAGCTATAGCTGGTCTGCCCTGTCTAGAAGAAGCGTTGGATTGCTTCAAGCAAGTGGGTCTACTGCAGTTTGTTACTGATGAAGAGCATTGGAATGAAGAGCTGCTGCTACAATTCTATGCCACACTTCACATCAAAGGGTATAGCAGAGATCCGAAGACTTGGGTCCTGGAGTGGATGACTGGCAACGTTCATCACGAAGCCAATGCATTTGACATCATTGAGCTCACTGGCTTGCCCACTCCTGGCGATCTCTTCGAGCAAGGCTGTCAGCTGCATGCTGAAGCTATTGAGAGCATCTTTCAGCAGCCAGAACCTGATATGAGTCAAATGCTCAGCATGATGAAGCCATTGCCCCAAGATGCTGCTTATCCCACAGAGTTCTTCGTTGAAGACCTTGAGTACCTTCCCAGAACCATCTATCACATCATCAGGCGAACTCTCTGGCCTATCAAAGGGCACTCTCCAAATGCCAAGCTTCAGGGTGCAATGAAGACTTTGGTCTTCTATATACTTCATGGCAAATGCTTCAATGCACAGGACTTCTTCATACGCCAACTTGCTGCATCAGGCATTGATCTGTTTGGTTTGAAGTTCTACGCCCCTTGGGTCATGCGGCTGATCAAGCTACACTCTGCCATCTCGTATCAGCCCTCAGCCCGCAACCATCGGATCTTCTTGCCTGACGTGGAAATGTCTATTGAAGCCATATATTCTGAGCCTGCCAAGCAACCTCTAAGTCTTCAGAATGCAGACCATCAGAGTTTTACTCAGAATGTTGAAGGTGTTGAAGCAGTTTCTCGTGTGCATCCTTTGGCTGGCACTACACGTGCACTACATCCTGCTTCCACTGAAGCCACTGACAGTGCCACTGCTCCAAGACCCAAGAAGCGCACTCGTGTTCTCAACGACCGAGAGCTTCTTGTGGCTCTACATCAGAAACAGGATAGGCATCATGACTGGCTGAAGCGTCAGATGAAAAGCCTCTTGGTGGATGTTAATCGCACTCGAAATCTTGCCACCAAGAATGCTTTCGTTGCCCATGAAACCTGTCGCTGCACATGGAAAGGGCTCTCGATGATGTGTTCTGAAGCTGATCTTCAAGAGGATGGCTTCACTGAGAGATTCAAGTTTGACTCCACACCTCCTCGAAGGGTTGTGCTACTAGGAACTCCATCCCTTGAAGACTCTGAGTTCTCTTCCTCTGCTGCCACAGTGACTGCCAGAATTATTGAGGAAGAAGACAATGCTACTTCATCGCCACCTCCTTCAGCACCTCCAAGCTCTTCTGCACCACCAAACAACACCAACAACCCTGCTACTTCACCTATTCCTCATGGGAACGAGTAGAGGCTCTATGTATTCAAACCTTTTTGGTCATTACTGATAAAAGGGGGAGAAGCATATGAGATTGATAGTCTTCAAGCGGGTCCATATGGGCGGGTGCTTTATATTTTGCTTTATGCTCACAACTCTCGTTTTTGCTACATTTCGTTCTTATGAGTTGTAACACTTAAACTAGATGGCCGTCTGCTACTTATTTGCCACCTTGTTTTGCGAAGATAAATTCCGCATGTGCGACGATAAATTCCGCACTTAGCTCATTCTGCAGACGTCCATTTTCCATTATGCATGTCATTATCTTCATATACTTTCACATGCATAGTGGATTGTCATCATAAGTTGAAGTGGATCTCCACAAGTACAACCTGCCATGTGCATTTGCATTCCAAAAGCAAATTAACTTATATGCACATCTTCAGGGGGAGCCCTTGCAACTTATGAAGACAATTCCTTATCCTTTACAATTTCACAGATTATATTCCCCGTTGAAAACTTCAACTAGTTTGTCATCAATCACCAAAAAGGGGGAGATTGTAAGTGCATCTAGTGCCACCCCTAGTTGGTTTTGGAGTATTGATGACAAACCTAGTTGAGGGACTAATGTGTTTGTGAGAATTGCAGGATAACACAGGTAGAAATCCCTCATTGATTCGGTTTTACTACCAGAGATGACCCCTAAAAATGTATGAAGACATTGAAGTCAAAGGTGGTATATGAAGATATTCACATTGAAGACTATGACAAGAGAAGACACGATATGAAGCCTATGGAGCTCGAAGACTTAGATCTTTCGTAGTTCTCTTTCTTTTGTGTTGAGTCATAGGAACCACTGTACTGTTAAGTGGGGTCCAAGAGAACCAGTCAGAATGACTGAAGTGATGCCTAAACCAAAAACCCATGTCTTCGAGTGAAGACTATGAGAGCGAATCTTTGTCCAGAGTCAGACAAGTCAGCTTTGCTTGTAGCCCAAGTAAAGTTGCCATGTGAGTTTGAAATCTGACCGCTGGAACACGTGTCAGTTCCTTAGTGACCCAGGGTCATTTCGGACAAATCAGGTCGGGTTGCCAAGTGGCTATAAATAGCCCACCCCCTACAACCATAAACGGTTGGCTGCTCAGATTGAAAGTACGGCTTTTGTCGTTTGAGAGCAACCCACCTTGAAGCCTTTGAGAGAGAATTCCTTGCGAGGATAAAGCCCTAACCACCAGAGCCAGAGAGAATTGGGCATCACTTAAGTCTTCTTGTCTGTGTGATCTGAAGACTTATTACACTTGAGGACTGTGCATCCTCTAGCCGGTTAGGCGTCACGTTCTGAGCATCCAATAGACATTGTGGATTGCCAGTGAACGAAGTCTGTGAAGGTTTGGGAGTCTACCTTGAAGACTTACCAGAGTGATTGGGCGAGGTCTTTGTGACCTTAGCTCAAGGAGAATACGGTGAGGACTGGGTGTCCTGAGCTGCGTGTTCAGGACTGGGTGTCCGGGACTGTGTGTCCTAAGGTTTAAATACCTAGCCGCTCCAACCAGACATACAGTTGTCACAGCAACTGGAACTGGTTCAACAAATCATTGTCTTCAACGAGTCACTGGTTTCATCTTCACTTCACTTTACTTACTGTTACTCCTTGTGAAGTCATTGTATGTTTGCTCTATCATTTGTCTTCACTGAGTGTCTGCGTGTTCTGTTTGGCTTCATAGTATCTTCCTACCTGATCCTTACTACCTAGCTGCTATTAGTCTTTGTGCTTTCACTTCATTGAATACTTGACTATGGTTTGCCTAGTGTAGTCTACCTTCCGCTGCATGGTAATAGGTTTAATTTTATCGTTTGTCTTCAAAACTCCCATGTTCTGAAGACTTCCATAAAAATTGGCCTATTCACCCCCCCCCCTCTAGTCGATATAACGCACTTTCACTAACAAGGCCGCACATAAGTCCACACACGATCTACGTGAGGACTTGCGCCAAAAATCCAGTATGACTAGATCCATCTATGGATCTAGGAAGCGTGCTCCGCCACAAAACCAAAACCGAATACTACAACCGTCCGAACGCCATGATACATCCAAATACAGGGGTGTCGCACACCCCCTATGTTTCACCGATGAAGTGCTGGACCACGAATTCCCAGAAGGATTAAAACCAGTGAACATATAGGTGTACAACGGGATCACAGACCCTGGGGTCTAGATTGAGGACTTTATCCTCCATATCCATATGGCTCGCGGAGACGATCTCCACGCCATCAAGTACTTGCCCCTCAAGCTTAAAGGACCAGCTCGGCACCGGCTGAAAAGCCTCCCCAAAAACTCAATTGGAAGTTGGGAGGAGCTCGAGGATGCTTTTCGGGCTAATTTTCAAGGGACCTATGTCCGACCTCCGGATGCAGACGATTTAAGTCATGTAATTCAACAGCCCAGAGAGTCAGACCGAAAGCTTTGGAACAGGTTTCTCACTAAGAAGAACCAAATCGTTGACTGTACGGACGTACAAGCTCTAGCAGCTTTCAAACATAGCGTCCGACACGAATGGCTCGCCAGACACCTCGGCCAAGAAAAATTGAGAACAATGGCAGCCCTGACAAGCCTCATGACCCGCTTTTGCGCGGGCGAAGATAGCTGGTTAGCCCGCAGTAGCACCAGCGACCCAAGCACATCCGAAGTCAGGGATGGCAATGGAAAACCACGACGCAGTAAAAGCAAACGTCGAAATAAAGAAGACAGCCCAGATAATACGGCGGTAAACACCGGATTCTGGGGCTCTCGACCAGGTCAGCGGAAAAAGCCTTTCAAAGGCAGCAGAGATGGACCGTCCAGCCTAAATAAGATTCTAGACAAATTATGTAAGATTCATGGCACCTCGGATAAACCTGCAAATCACACCCACAGAGAATGTTGGGTCTTCAAGCAGGCCGGTAAGCTCAACGTCGAACACAAGGGGAGGGAAACACCAAGCGAAGACGAGGACGAACCTCGCCAGCAAAGCACTGGAGGACAGAAAAAATTCCCATCAGAGGTTAAAACAGTAAACATGACCCATGTGACGAAGAGGAGAAGCAAACATGCACTCCGAGACATACGCGCCGTAGAGTCCGTCACCCCTAAGTTCAACCCCTGGTTGGCCTGCCTGATCACTTTCGATCGCAGGGATCACCCGACAAGCATCCGGCATGAAGGATTGGCTGCCTTGGTGTTAGACCCAATAATAAATGGATACCATCTCACACGAGTCCTTATGGACGGCGGCAGTGGTCTAAATTTGATATATCCGGGCACAGTCCGCAAACTGGGGATAGACCCGACAAAAATAAACCACAGTAATACTACCTTCAAGGGAGTAATACCAGGCCCAGAGGCCCGCTCCATGGGCTCTCTAATACTAGAGGTTGTATTCGGGTCATCCGACAACTACCGAAGTGAGAAGTTAAACTTCGACATTGCTCCATTCCGAAGCGGCTATCAAGCACTACTCGGAAGAACAGCTTTCGCTCATTTTAATGCGATACCACATTACGATTCTCTTAAGCTTAAGATGCCTGGTCCACGGGGCACCATCACAATTAGTGGAATATCGAGCGTTCTCTACGCGTGGAAGAATGTGCGGCGGCTTTAACAGCCGGGCACTAGACGGCCTCACCAACTAGAATAAATGACAAGTCGTCAAGACCGCGAACACGGTTAGACGAGTCCGGCGCATCACTAGATATACCTGAGATTGGTTTTTAAACCCTCATAGACTATACCAGGGGCTTCCCGCATGTAATCAGGGCTATTTCGGCCCAACTTGACTTATCTTTAATTTCAATGGTTCATCAAGAATAACCAATTTTTTGGCACGACAACTTTCACCTAAGTTCTTCTCTTTTACAACTGACAATTGTTTTACACCCGTCCAGGACACGACACAACGGAGACACAGGCGCAGACATGCAGCAGGGACCCACTCAAAGGTTTCTTTTCAGATTAAGACCCTGTGTAAACCTTTTTTACTGTCTCTTGTTGTTCACATCATCCGGATACTCAATACAACCGAGAAGGATGCTGACGTTATTGGCATTTTGCCACATCAGAATATTGCACGTACCTGGACACTCGGGGTTTATTACTAAGGGCATTGTTCAGCCTGACATATGTTATAAAGACCGAATACCTTAGGGCGTGTTCGGCGTCGCGAGTTTGGCCTTATATGCATCAGCTCCGAATCATGTCTTTGGTCAAATGTTGGGTTTGCCCGGCTCCCGTGTTTTGCTACCTTACGTTTCGCTCTATCAGCTAAGGCGGCACCGGGAGAACTACTGCGATTGTGCCCTGGTTCATCCGGATGAGCACCTCACTAGAGAAAGCCGAAAACTGACTGTCATGATAAAGCGCGAGACTGGTCAACCACTCGATGACTTAGCGGAATCTTCGGGATTCCTCCGCATTAACGAAGGTTCGTTTCCCGGTCATGTACGTACGCGCCCTGTATTCGGACGAGCGCGGAGGTACCAGGGGCTATCTAGTAGTCCTGCTGTCAAACTCCTATGGCTAAGTGAAAGTGTTAAAGCAATATAGTCTGATTGCCTCATTCACTGCGCTACCACCTCCTTAATGGACCAAGACGTTGGATCAAGTGTGAATATGTGTTTTTTTGCGAACACCCCGCATTATATGCGTGGGGGCTGAAGCCGACAACGGCAAACTTTCAGGTTATATACATATATACATAAAACGGCCGCACAGGAGGCATCATAATACTTTCAGGCAAAAGTATAAACACAGCCTTTATAATTCAATAAAACATTGTTTTTAGAATAGGAATAGATGTCACTAGAACATTATATTCTTCGAGCACTGAGCCTCTATTGAACGAGCGCCTTCAAGGACTTCTTCAAAGTAGTGCTCGGCAGATACTCGGCCTATGGCCGGACTCTGGGTTGCAATAGCGGTGGCCTCCATCTCTGCCCAGTATGTCTTGACATGGGCAAGTGCCATACGCGCACCCTCTATGCACGCCGAACTCTTCATAGCGTCGATGTGCGGCACAGCACCAAGGAACTGTTGCACTAAACTAAAATAACTATTCGGCCTTGGCCCTTCCGACCACAGATGATCCACAACAGACCTCATGGCAAGCCCGGACAACCTATGGAGCTTGGCCCATTCGGCCATTCACTCATTCAACAGCAGCGGATGCACTGGAACATGGAACTGTGACCAGAACACCTTTTCCACGTCACGATCTTTGTTATCCTTGAAGTACTCGGCCGCATCAGCAGCACTTGCCGCCAAATCCATGTATGCGTCTGCAGAACTCCATAGTTGATCAAGAGGGGCATACTTCGGATCTCCGAACTTCGTCCGCAACAAAAAGGGCTTCCCAGCCGCGATATCTCTAGCTTGACGCAGCTCCTCCGTCGCCGCTCTAATTTTGGAGCGGGCTTCCTTGGCTGCTACCATGGCCTTCTCCAGGTCCGTCGCCTTCGCCCGGCTTTCTTTTTCAAGAAGCTGGTAGCGGTCGGCGGCATCTTTCAACTCAATGGCCATTTTCGCTATTTTTTCCTTGCTTTGGCAATGAGCAGCCTGTTCGGCCCTCAGCTCTTCGACCGCCTTTAGAGCGGCCAAATCACTATTCCTGGCTTGTTCCTTGGCCCGGGCAAGTTCCGCCCAAAGGGTCTCCACGGCAGCAGCTCCATCTGCATTCACAACATATTAAAGATATTGGCATCATGCTCCTCTTACTATGTGTTGATCACCAGAGAAATCACATACCCTGTGCCTCGTCGAGCCGCTTGTTAACAAGCACGATGTCGGCATCGGCCGCATCAAATTGCCGCTTCAGCTCGGCAAACTCATTAGTCCGGCTAGCCACCGGACCTTCAGCCACCTGCACATGAAGGCGGTCTGATTATTGCCTGGGACTATGATCCTCTGTTTGCCGCCGTTCTCGACGGCAACCAGAGTCCCAGGGGCTACTAGCTGCATGTTGGGATCTACGGTAGGGTGCATCGACTACAAATTAAAATTTCCTATGCGCAGAACAACCAAGAACATGCTATGGGAGATGGATCACAGTTCACTACCACTAGACGCGCAGTGCCGTGCAGCGAAAGAAGAGTTGGGCAGCGTGTCCACGTGGATCGTCTCCTCCTCGTCCGATCTCCCTCGTACAACCGGTGGTCGGTTCCCACATACAGGTTCACCGGAGCGGCGCGAGTGCACCACCTCTAACGGTATCCGCGCGTGTAGGAGGAACGTCGTGCGGCGGACTGCTAGGTCCGATCACACAACCGGCGGCGAGTGGAGGTGTCTATTCGCAACACATGCAAACCCTAGTGACAGCGCTGAAGCGATCAACCGCGTGAGTGTGCGGCACCTCCACTATATATATATATAGGCATCCGTTGCGGGCTCAACACTTGGGCCTCGCAGGACCCTAAAGCCCATAAGTCTACTTGGCCACAATCCTAATACAGTTCGGATCACATCCGACCAGTGTCCTCGGATCTGACCTCGTAGGTTCCTTCCCTTAAGCGCGCGACCCCTTAGGTTCAAGTCGGCTTGGTCGCAGTTCGGATCAACTCCGAACTGCACGGTTGGTAGCGGCCTCTAGAAAGGTGTGCCAAACAACAAGCAGACTATGAAGCTGGTTAGCGAAACTGTACATCATACTTCCATTCCTTTTGCCACACGATATATGTTGTCAAGCTCAAGGCGAGTCTATCATCCTTCTGCTAGCCCAACCTCTTTCTCGTTCCAGTGATGCCAACCACTATCTGGATTATCTCATAATCCTTGTCGCATGGCCATGCTCATCCTGGTCG
The DNA here is from genome assembly GCF_003073215.2 of Triticum urartu. NCBI lineage: Eukaryota > Viridiplantae > Streptophyta > Magnoliopsida > Poales > Poaceae > Triticum > Triticum urartu. The sequence goes on from NC_053028.1 coordinate 585,091,549, forward strand.
GATCACACGAGGGGCCCCAGAGTATATCTCTCCTGGTCGGAGGGGCAAATCCCATCTTGCTCGACCATGTCTCGCAGCATGGGTCTGGACAAGCCTGAAACCTACCTTTGTAACTACCCAGTGACGGAGTAGCGTTTGGTCGGCCCAAAGCAGGTCTGTCACCATCCCGAGTACATGCGTCAGCTCAGGTCTTAGGACATAGAACATATGTTGTTAGAGACTCATAGATGACATATCGCTGCGTCTCATAGTTGGGTCTGTCCGACTCAGGCCTTATCTCGACTCGGATCCGACTATGTCGAATCCGACCAGATCCTTCCAAGTCCATATTATCCGGTTAGCATCCAATGCTCCATGGCTAGTGAGACCAAGCCATCGACCGTGTCATATTCTAGTCTAGTTGGCTGCGCGTCCACACAGCCCTTTCGACTAGGGACCTTTTAGGACAGTCATCATACAATGCATAGTCCCACAAACAAGTCACGTACTTGCTGATACACATCATTGATAATGTCCAAGGACTATCTTTATTCATAAACACATAGGAAATATCATCATACATGATTACCTATAGGGCATATCTCCAACACTGCATAGGGCACACCTAACGTGTGCGGTACTGTCAAAAACATACACTATTTCACATACCTCAAAGCCTTTCAGTAGACTCATAAAAGCTTCATGCAACCCGCGTTCGGTGGATGAAATCCTCTCAATCACCGTACCCATTAGCGTACGATGCGCTTCTGAGATGGCCGCCTGCTCCAGAAGATCCTTCAGTGTGTTCGATCACACACCGGACGGTTCCGGACTCTTTCTGTTGCTCTCTTTAGGAGCCGAATACTGAGGACTTCGGGTGGCCAAAGGATTACCCTCTGGCCTTGGCGGGTTAGGAGAAGCCCTCCGCGATGACACTTTAGGGTCGCCCGCCTCATGAGGGGGGTGGCAGGGGGAGGTGTTTCGCTTTCCATCATCTCCGAAAGAAGATCCCCCGAAGACGAACTCTGTCGAGAAGGGCTACGATCCGAACTACAAGATATAAGCTTCGGTTATTGTCTTTAGAAGTAAGGTAGGATATTTTCACTATTAAGTACTTTTCGTTTACTTACAGCTCGGTCGAGGGCTGATCCTCTTGCGGGCACTATGCGGCAAGAGCACCCTCCGAGGCAGGACCCTCTGGCGAAGATTTCTTCCCCCGTTTGGAAACCTTTGTTTCCGGGTCTTCGGAGGTGGTCCTCTTCCTTCCTTGGGGAGAGGGAATTTCAGATTCTTCTCCCTGGTTATCCTCCTTCGTGGACGCGCTAATTCCCCCAGTTTGGATGAATAATGAGTGAGCCCTGCTTTCATCCTCTTTATCCCCCCTTTATCTCCCCCTGAGGGCGCCTGATAAGGCGCCGGCTCGAGCATTCAGGCTAGTACTGGATTGGCCGAACCTTCGGGAAGGGGAGCCGAACACCTGATCATCTTCGCCTTTGTTACCCAGTCCTGGTCAAGGAGCGACTTTTCAGAATGATGTTATGGTAAATAAAAAGACAGCATGTTCGGCCACGGAATTACTTACTTGGGTATCTGGGCGATAACATGTAACATCCCAAATTTTCAATTTGGAATGTTATACATTAGAGCATCATTGCATATCATGTTTTATTGCATTTTGGTTGATCCTAGAAAATCCACGCAACTCAAGGACCTACGGAGAGAGTTGGGGATTTCGTTATTTTCATATTTGAGATTTTCTCGAATTATGAAAAGAGGATCGTTTGATTTTAATTATTTTCCCTAAAATATTTCTTTTATTAAAAATAAAAGAGAGAGGATAAAATGACTTCCTCGAAATAAAGAAATATCATAGATTTATTATTAAAATCAAATAATATTTTTACTCGGAGTTTTGTCGCTATTTTATTTGAATTAGGAAAAAAAAGCGCGTTTTTCAAAATTGGATTTTACGCCCAAATAAATGTTCACCTTGTCCGGCTTATTTTTAGAGGACGGGGAAAATTTATTTCAGGATTTTTGGAGTCCGTTTAGTATTTCTTTTCTTTCTTTTTCTGCGCGTCGAAATTATTTTAAAAAAAGTCAACCGACTTAGGGCCGTATTCGGCCAGGACTTCTCGGGCCAGGCCTCTTATAAGTCGCCGCCCCAAGGCCCGTTCGACCCACCAGCCCCGCCCGAACCCTAACACTAGCCGGCTGCGAGCCGTCGCCCGCGCCGCCTCACCACCGGCCCGCCGGAGCCGCCCGCGCCGCCCCGCCGCCCCTCGCCGTCTCGCCGGAGGTAGCGCCGCCGCCGCCGGTTTTCTTCGGAGAACCGTGCGTTTTTTTAGATCCGCGGTTTTTTTATTTAGATCGGTTTATTTATTTTTCCGGTTTAGTTATTTAGCGGACGTTCGTCCGTACGTTCGTTTTAACGAACGGTTTTCGCTCGTTAGTTACAGATAACGAATGTTCGTTCGTTAGCCTGTTCGACAGTTTTTCTTTTTCTCGGATCTTCCGCGATTATTTTCGATCGCGATTTCTGATCCGATTTTCGTTCTAGTATAACTTTTCGCTCATTTATCAGAATCAGACGATTCAAGCGCCTAGTGTTTCGTCTTGAAACCCTCTTTCCGTTTAATCAACTTAAACAAGTTTTTGCTACTGTATAATTTGACCTGGGTCCATATTAGTAAACGAAGCTTGTTTCTCTCGCCGTTTGAGTTTTGTTGCTTCGTTTGATTTGTTTCTTTTTGCAACCGGAGTTCTTAAGTTGAACTTTCTGGTTAGATCTCTTATTTGAGTTTTACCCGTGCTTTAGCTTGATTGCTTATTGTATGCTTGTTTGATTGCGATAGAGTACCCGGAGTGCGAAGCGTGCTACATCGAGTCTCTAGGTTTCGCAGATCATCAGCAAGGCAAGTAACACTTTGATCATACCTCTTACTACCCAGTTTTCATTGCATTAGATCAACCCTCAAACATTTCATGGTTAGGATCTGAATTAAATTGTGGGGTTGGGAAGTAGTTGAGGTAGTACCTATTCACCTGTTTCATTATCAAACTCTGGGAGTTACTTCTACGTTGCTTATATTGCCATTCTATGCTCGTAGACGTGGATTGGGTTTGAGTGTTTTCATGACAGATGTGAGATTGTTAATTTAATGGTTACTTAAGGTGGCAACGTTAATACACATCTGGGTGGATTGAGGCACCTGGGGAACCCAGTGATTGCCTGTATTTTTGGAAATCCCAGGGTACCGTGTGATTTTCCTATGGACCGCCACCCAGGCTCAAAGGGATCATAAGATTATTCATACTGGAAACTTCCGTGTGCAGCCACATGCCATTATGGGCTCTGGCGTAGTTGATTAAGTCGTGTGAACTCTTACAGTGGTAGACTAGCAGATGTAGGGGATGTAGGTGTACCGGTCTACCCATCGTAAGGTGCTAACGCTTCTGAAAGACTCTGTCTCGGTCATCCGTTTCTCAGAAAACATGCAGTGCGAGAAATCAAACGGAGGAGATCGAGTCTTGTGGGGAAAAGTACACAAACCTCTGCAGAGTTGTAACACCCCCGATGCAGCTATATCTCCCACGTGTCGAAGCACGACTTAGAGGCATAACCGCATTGTAAGCAATGTCGCAAGTGAGGTAATCTTCACACAACCCATGTAATACATAAGGGAAAAAGATACATAGTTGGCTTACAATCGCCACTTCACACAATTACATGAATAAAGCATTACATCAACCAGATACAATCAAGGTCCGACTACGTAACCAAAATAAAAGAAGACTAACCCAAAATCTACACAGATCCCCGATCGTCCCAACTGGGCTCCACTACTGATCAACTGAAACAAAACGACACAATGAACAAGATCTTCATCGAGCTCCTCCTTGAGCTCGGTAGCGTCACCTGCACGGTATCATCGGCACCTGCAAACTAGTTTTGGAAGTAATTTGTGAGTCACAGGGACTCAGCAATCTCACACCCACGCGATCAAGACTATTTAAGCTTATAGGTAGGGTAAAAGGTATGAGGTGGAGTTGCAGCAAGCACTAGCATATATGGTGGCTAACATACGCAAATGAGAGCGAGAAGAGAAGGCAATGCACGGTCGAGAAACTATGATCAAGAAGTGATCCTAGAACAACCTACTATCAAGCATAACTCCAACATCGTGTTCACTTCCCGGACACCACCGAAAAGAGACCATCACGGCTACACACGCGGTTGATGCATTTTAATTAAGTTAAGTGTCAAGTTCTCTACAACTGGACATTAACAAATTCCCATCTGCCCATAACCGCGGGAACGGCTTTCGAAAGTTGAAAACCCTGCAGGGGTGTCCCAACTTAGCCCATCACAAGCTCTCACGGTCAACGAAGGATATTCCTTCTCCCAGGATGGCCCGATCAGACTCGGAATCCTGGTTACAAGACATTTCGACAATGGTAAAACAAGCCCTGCAAGACCACCCGCTGTGCCAACAAATCCCGATAGGAGCTGCACATATCTCGTTCTCAGGGCACACCGGATAAGCTAAGCGTACGGGAGCCAACGTAACCCAAGTTGCAAAGGGACGGCCCCGCACGGTGCTTTGGGTTGGACCAACACTTAGACAAACATTGTCCCGGGGGTTTTAAATAAAGATGACCCTTGAGCCGGCCAACCCAAGGGAAAGAAAAGGCTAGGTGGCAAATGGTAAAACCAATGTTGGGCCTTGCTAGAGGAGTTTTATTCAAGGCGAACTGTCAAGGGGTTCCCATTATAACCCAACCGTGTAAGGAACGCAAAATCAAGGAACATAACACCAGTATGACGGAAACTAGGGAGGCAAGAGTGGAACAAAACACCAGGCATAAGGCCGAGCCTTCCACCCTTTACCAAGTATATAGATGCATTAATTAAATAAGAGATATTGTGATATCCCAACAATAAACATGTTCCAACAAGGAACAACTCCAATCTTCACCTGCAACTAACAACGCTATAAGAGGGGCTGAGCAAAGCGGTAACATAGCCAAACAATGGTTTGCTAGGACAAGGTGGGTTAGAGGCTTGGCTTAACAATATGGGAGGCATGATAAAGCATGTGGTAGGTATCGCAGCATAGGCATAGCAAAAGAGCGAGCATCTAGCAAGCAAAGATAGAAGTGATTTCGAGGGTATGGTCATCTTGCCTGAGATCCCGCAAGGAAGAAGAACGAGTCCATGAAGAAGAACAAATGGACGTAGATGAATGGATCCTCACAAACGCAACGTTATCGGAACCAACCCGAAGAAGCAACACCGGAAAGAAGCAAACAACATAGTAAACAACCAATACATGAACATGGCATGATGCACAATCAAGTATGATGCATGTCCGGTTTAATGAGGCATGTTATGGCAAAGTGCACAAACAACCCTACAAATTAAGTGGAGCTCAATATGCAACTCCATTGCATATTGACGAAACACCACGTGACTTATTTAGTTCGATCTTGTTTATGTACCCAACAATATTAAAAGTTGATAAACATGGCAAGAGGGTGAAGCAAGGTAAAACTACCTCTCTAGGCAAGTTTAAATGAGGCCGGAACAACAAACAACAAGTCCGGAAACTCCTCATGTGCATATTTTAGGTTTGGGTACTGTCCTGCCCTAAACACAATTTTAGGGTTGTTAAACACGCAAAGTGATGCCACCATGTTAAACTAGACATTTTTCTACCCCATTTACATATAAAGATTACTTAAAACCGAGCTACGGTTATTTAGTTATGAATTAAAGCATTTTAACATGGCATAGGAGCAAATTTAACCAAACAGCATTTTAAATATTTCAAACATGCATGAAAGTTGAATATTATTAAACTAGACAAAATTCTAAGCAACTTTCATATATAATTTATTTAGATCCGATGCACGGTTGTGAAGTTATTAAATGCATGAAGTTTAGGGGGCTTTCTGCAAAACTATCGTCTCTGGAATAAACAGAAATACGCAGAGCCTAAAAAAATTATTTAGGCCAAAACTGGCAGGCCGGCCTAACAGGTAAAAAACAAAAGGGGAAACGTTGGGGTGTGGCCTCACCCATGGGCCAGGCCCGGTTGGTGCTGGGCTGGATGAGGCAGGCGGCTGGGCCGGCGCCTGTCGGTGGAGGCGGCCCAGGGGGCGCGGTCGAGCAGGCCGACTCCGCGGGCGCGTTCTCCTAGCTCGTCCACGAAGCAGAGGACGCAGGGGAACGGCGGCAAAACAGCAGCGGAGGGCGGCGTCTGGCGCGATGCAGGGGACGGCGCTCGGGCGACGGCGGTTCAGCGCGGTCGACACGAGCTGCACGGAAGTGGGACGTGTGCTTGTTCTTGTGCACGTGCATGATGCAGGAGGATGTAGGCGTCCATGGCAGGGAACGGCGATGGCAGAAGACATCGCAGGAGGCCTGTAGGCGCTCGGGCGATGAGGAGGTCAGGGCACCGGCAGGCGGCGTGGTGGGGCTTGCTCCGGTGAGAACGAGGTGGAAGCAGGGTCGGGCGACGCTCGGGACTGCTGCTGCTTCGGTGGCCGGCGGCCATGGCTCCCTGCGAGGAACAATGGGACGGGGAGAGCGATTCAGAGAGAGAGAGAGAGAGAGAGCAGTGGGGAAGGAGGAGAAGGAGGGCACGGCCTGGTTGTGCGAGATGGAAGCGCACGGGAGGAGGTGAGATGCGGCTAGCGGGCGGAGAAGACTACGCCGAGCGCTAGTCAGGGAGCTTCTGCTCCGGCGAAGATCCGGTAGGGCTCGGCCCGGGCGTGCTGGTGGCCTCGATCCGAACAGATCAAGAGGAGGGGATCAGGGGTTAGATGCTGATAGGTGGGGATGGATCCCGAGGGGAAAATGGTTGGCGGCGGCTCGATGGGACAAATCCCTAGAATTTAGGATTAGGCAGTTTATATAGCAGCAGGTGGATCAGGTTAGGGGTGATCTAGTCCCTCCGATTGAAATCAAACGGTTCAGAAAGAATAGGCTTGGAAGTCCAAATAATAAAACGGTGATATTTTGTAGATGTTTGGGGATGATCCGGATCCAACGGTGACAACTGTCCGGGTCGGGTCCGGGGAAGTTTCGGACACGCACGCGAGGGGTCGGTTGAAACTTGTGGGCTGTGCAGAAGGGCTCGAGCTGAGAGAAGAGAAGAGAGAGAGGCCCGGCGACTGTTTCTGGAGACCAAAAATGTCCGACGATTTGACCGACTATAATGTCGCTATAGTTATCCGTTGGGGCGTCAAACGGACTTCGAATGCGATGAAACTTGGTAGGCGACCTACTAACATCATAAAAACACCGCACACTAACTTTCATCCCATTCCGAGAACGTTTTCCGGACACTTATAAAATAATATTCCGGACATGCCGCGGGCACGTGCAAGTGTGTCTGGACTCAGAACGGACAACGGGAGGAACTGGGAGACTGGGACAGATGCAAGTTTGAAAAACATGATGATGCAATGCATATGATGACATGACAAGATGCAACACGCAAGCGAAAGACAAGGCAACAACAGTGAATAACTGGAGGACACATGGCACGTCGGTCTCGGGGCGTCACAAGAGTGTGCAAACTAATCATGGTTAGCCATGTCCCCGGTTATGGACATTTTGAGTATCTAGTTCTTGGATTATCATGTGGATCTCATCACTCTTAATATAATTTGATTGGGTTTAATGATGATTACTTTTAATTGGGATTGAGTTGGGTGAACCTTCTCAATGTTTAACAACTACCATGATAGTTAAATAAAATTTATTCCTTTGTAGTAGGGAAAAATTGGCTTTACGCAAAAACATATCAACCATACAGCCTCCACCAGCCATATATGCATATAGTGATAGCTTTACATTGTTCATTACTCTCTTGTGTTACCTTGCCAGCATATTTTATGTGCTGGCCCGTTTTCGGGCTGCAACGTATCATGTTGCAGACTTTTCAGACGATGAGTAAGGAGCCTTAAGTCGTGGTCTTTCACTCAGTGATGCCGTTGGAGTTGATGGACTCACTTTATCTTCCAAGCCTTCCGCTGTTATCATATTAGATGGCCTTAAGCCATATTTATTGTAATAAGTTCTCTTTTGAGACATTCGATGTAATAAGTGTGTGATTGCCACTCTGTTATAAATCCTTCTCGAGTATTGTGTGTGTCAGCATTACCGATCTAGGGATGACACTTATACACAGAGATCAGACCATTTGAGGTCTGGTCGCTACAAAGATGGTATCAGATCACACGCTGACTGTAGGACACGACCACTAAGCTAAAGCCCTAGATCACTATTCTGTTCTCATTTCTAACTCCTCTCCTTTTTCTACTCTTTAGGATGGCGGACGCAAGGAACAAGTTTGCGCAACAGGATGAAGACGCCCCTTTTGGAAGACACTTGAAGGAAGTCACTAGGTACCTGAATATTGGAATACCAAGCTTCACCGGGACTTACAATGCCACTTTACCAGAAGAGGAGCGCTGGATGATTCAAGTTCAAGTTTCAGGAAGGACATATACACCAGTCACTGAGCCCGTAGAGTTTTCTTTCGATGCACCAACCTGGAGTCTAGGAAAGAGTATGGCAGCTCACATAACCATGGGACGCATTGGAGAAGTTTACCACAAGGATCTCAAGGATACTATCAACCAGATTTGTGGGCGCCGAGATGAGCAATGGGAGATGATTAGCACCAGGAAGGATAGATCCATTGCAGCTTTCATCCAGGAGTTAAACCAGCATATTCGCCACCAGGAGAACCAAATGTGCGCAGGCATGATAGATTTGAAGAAGGCAATGACCAGGATCACGGAGCTTGAAGAGGAACTCAAGGCTACTCGTGAAGATTATGAGGAGGAAATCGTCGTACTAGTGGAGAGGAATGACGATCTGGAAAGGAAGCTAGGAGTATTCATGGGAGACCCCGCGCTAGGAGGAGAAGACGAAGAACCCAAGGAGATTCGTCCGGAGGACAACATCATCATCGACGACACCGATTCGGACCCCGACGATAGCAATGATGACTATGTTGATGAAGCTGGAGCAGATGTCATGGAGTCTTCGATTGATCAATATTTCTAGTTGACCACCAAAGCAGTAGTAGTAGTCTACCATGTAAATAATATAGTCCAAGCACTTTGTAACGATAGTTCTAGACCGATTGTATGCCTTGCTTGATTGATTGAGTGATATGATTGTGTTTGCCTCATGTGCATATGGGTAGTGTTTTCTCACTAGACCTCATTCTATTCTATTCTATTCTCTCTAAAACCTCAGATGCCTCCGAGACGTGACCCCGGATTTACCTTTCCACTGGAGCTCACTCAGTTGATCCAGCAGCAGAATACCCTGATGCAGCTGTTAGTTCAGAACCAAGGCAACAGCAACAACAACAACAACAACCCACCACCACCAGTTGACAACTTAGCCCGTTTTCAGAGGTTGCAGCCGCCGGTGTTTTCCAGTAGCACAGAGCCGATAGTTGCAGATGATTGGCTCCGCAGGATTGGAATGGAGTTAACCACTGCAGGATGCACAGATGCTGAGAAGGTGCGTTTTGCCGCACACCAATTGGATGGACTAGCAGCCTCATGGTGGGAGAATTACACTGTCACTTATCCTATAGCCACTGTCACATGGGATCAGTTCCAGCAAGCTTTCGGTACTGCCCATGTATCAGCAGGAACTATGGCCATCAAGAAGCATGAGTTTCTCAACTTACGTCAAGGAGGATGCACTGTTGGCCAGTATGTGGATGAGTTTAGTAAGTTAGCACGTTATGCTCCAGATGACGTTGCTACGGATGTAGCTAAGAAGGAGAAGTTTCTGGAGGGACTGAATGATGAGCTAAGCATGCAGTTGATGGTAGCAAATTTCAATAACTACCAGGAGTTGGTGGATAGAGCTCTCATGCTTGAAGGGAAGCAGAAGCAGATTGATAGCCGCAAGAGGAAGTATGGACATGGTAAGTATAATTTTGGAGCCCAGCAGAGACCCCGTTTCACCCCGAACTCGGGAGGACTTGTTCATAACCATGGAGGCCACACTCATAATGGAGGAAGTTCGCACAATCATAGTGGCCCCAAGAACGGTAATGGTAATGGAGGAAGTAGTGGACAGAACCTTTCCAACCCGGCAACACCCGCCAAGAAGGATCTAAACCACGTTACTTGCTACAAGTGGCAGAAGACCGGACATTACGCCAATGAATGTCCTGAAGCTAAGAATGGAAATGGCAATGGAAGCTCTGGGAAGAAGCCCAACCCTTTCAACAGGGGACAAGTGAACCACGTTAACGTGGAGGAGATTGAAGCCCAGCCAGATGCAGTAATTGGTAAGTTTTTGGTTAAGTCATTTAGTGCAGTCGTTCTTTTTTATACTCGTGCATCTCACTCATACATATCGAGGGGATTTGTGGATAAGTATAACTTGCGCACTAGAGTACTTAAGACACCCATGCTAATAACCTCACCTGGAGCTGAGTATATGGCAAGCCATGGATGTTTTCAGATGCCATTGGCCATAGGTAGGCATGTTTTCCCCTCTGATTCGATAATTTTGGAATCGCAAGGTTTGGATGTGATTCTGGGTATGGATTGGCTATCGATGTATGGAGGAAATATCGATTGCGCCAGTAAGACGATTTTACTCACCACCCCAGAAGGAAGAAGGATCAAGTATGTATCCCGACATGTGCCGAATAGGACTCAAGTAAATTTCTTATCGGGAGTAGTACAGGAGGAAGTACCAGTGGTGAAGGAATTTCCGGATGTATTTCCCGAAGAGTTGCCAGGCATGCCACCGGATAGAGACATGGAGTTTTTGATAGAGCTTTTGCCAGGCATAGGGCCAATATCAAAGAGACCGTACAGGATGCCCGCACAGGATTTAGAAGAAATTAAGAAGCAGATTAAGTAGTTACTGGATAAGGGATATATTCGCCCAAGCTCGTCACCTTGGGGATCACCAGTACTTCTAGTGGAGAAGAAGGATGGATCATTAAGGATGGTTGTTGACTATCATGGATTAAATGAAGTAATGATCAAGAACAAGTACCCACTTCCGATGATCAATGATTTGTTTGATCAGCTACAAGGAGCTAAGGTGCTTTCCAAGATCGATCTGCGATCAGGTTATCACCAGTTGAAGATTCGAGAGCAGGACATACCTAACACAGCTTTTACCACAAGGTATGGGCTATATGAGTATACCATTATGTCATTTGGCCCGACTAACGCACCTGCTTACTTTATGAACATGATGAACAAGGTGTTTATGGAGTTTTTCGGTAAGTTCGTCGTAGTGTTCATTGACGATATTCTGGTCTACTCGAAGAATGAAGAGGAACATAAGGAACATTTGCGTTTCGTACTTGGCAAGCTCAGGGAACATCAGTTATACGCCAAGTTCAGCAAGTGTGAGTTTTGGTTCAAGGAAGTTGGATTTCTTGGACATGTTATATCCGGAGAAGGAATAGCAGTAGACCCCAACAAACTTGTCACCGTGACAAATTGGGAAGCACCCACGACAATTGGAGAGATCCGGAGTTTTCTTGGACTCGCAGGATACTGCCGGAGGTTCATTGAGAATTTCTCAAAGATTGTTAAGCCCGTGATGGAGTTATTAAGGAAGCACACCAAGTTCAATTGGACTGAGGAATGTGTCGGGTGGTAGGTGCGACATATGCCAATGGGTGGCTTATCATTGTGGGTGCCAGTAAGACGTCGCCGGTGCCTAGAAGCGGGATGAGGCGAAGACATGCACGCCGGCGAATCTTACCCAGCTTCGGGGCTCTCCGTGGAGATAACACCCCTACTGCTGCTCTGCGGGGTCTCCGCATGATCACTAGATTAACAAGTAGCTACACGATGCTCCTTGAGCTGTTTTGTGAGAAGAAGAAGAAGAACACGGCTAGCCCTCCTCCCCTCTCTATGTGGTGTCTAGAACTAGCTTGGATCAACTCTTTGCATGGGTGCCCCGGGGGGTTTATATAGGCCTACCCCCCGGGGGTACAATGGTAATCCGGCTGGGCGTGGGGCCCAGCCGTCTGTGTCTACACTTGCCGGCTTCTGCGCCGGCTGCTGGGGCCCGCCAGCTGGTGGGTCCCGCCGGCTGCCGGCTCCTTGGTCGACAGGCAGGCCCCACTGTCATGGGCCTTGTCGGTGGCTGGTTACTGTTACTCAATCCTGGTGACGAGGGCTTTGCCGAGGTGGGCGTGGCTACAGTGCCGTCGTCCGGTGGGTGATCGCTGTAGCCTTACCGCGTCTTGTCTCCTTAATGGGGCGTCTCCTTCGAGGGAGGTGGCAAGCCGGCTGTGGGGAGCCAGCTCTGTCTTGGGCCGACTGGGGGAGGCCTGGCCGCCTTCGGGTGTCTCTCTGCCCGAAGGGGCCCACCGCCCGTGGGCCGCGCTGGCAGCCCGTCGTGGATGACATCAGGGTCAACATGGCAACAGTGCCGCTCCGGACGGGTCATGGCCACCCGTACGGCGCATTGTGCCAGGCGTGCTCCGGGATTCGGGGGTGGCAGGTTTTACTGTAGCCACGCTCCGTCACATCGCCGTTATGTGGATGCAGACTTCGAGGGTACGATCTTGACCGCTTTGTGGGAGCTGGCTTCTTGGAGTCGGCCTTCTCGCGGCCGGCTTCTTGGAGCCGGCCCTCCCACGGCTTTCTTCATGAGGGCTAAATTCGGGCCGCCTTCCGATAGTCGGTCTGGGAGACAGCTGGCGAGGGGAAGGCGGCCCCACGTCTTGGGTTCTTGAGGGCCGGAACGGCTCGCAATTTTTTCAGAAGGGCCAGCGGGAGCCGGCTAGGCTACCCGTGTTCATTTACTCCGACAGTAGTCCCCGAAGCTGATCGAGCTTCGAGGCTGACAAAGGGACGAGAAGCTTGGTCAGCTTCCTATCCTGAGGGACCGGCTTTGCTTGTGCGCGCCGTCTTCAGAAAGCTTCGTTTCTCGTAGGCGGGAACGCGGGTCGGCCTGCGAGCTGACCGCGCGCCATCCCGCGGGCCACGTGGCGAGGAAATCCTGCCAACGCACGCGCGTGACGGGACGCCTCCGCAGGCCCGGGCCCGCCACTCCTAGGCCTCGGCCCGAGCGTGGATCTTCTGCGGCCCACACGGACCGCTCGCCTTCCCGCTGTGGTTTTATTACGCCATCAGGGCGCAATAATCGCGGGACGTGGGGGAGTGTGCGCATTTGATCCCACGTTCCCCCACACCACGCCTCCTCGGCTCCGCCGCGCGGGTCTATAAGTAGGGGGAGGAGGGGGAGCGGCAGAGGCTCGCACGCTCTCCCTTGCTCCGCCCCTTCTCGCCTTCCTTCTTCCTCCTCACGCTGCCGCAGCAACCCATTGCCGCGCTATTCCGCTGCTGGACCTCTCGGTTCCTTTGGTCCCGCCGCAGCGGGCTCGTGCGCGTCACCGCCGTCGCATCATCTTGCTCCTCGCTGCATCGCCCCCATGGCATTGTCGAGCTCGTGGGATGGCTCCAACATCCACGAGGACGACGTCGAGTTCCTCCGCCGGACGCAGCGCCTGCCGGGCGAGAACTTCGTGCGGGTTCGTCAGGCGCCGGCGAGGGAGATTTCGCCGGCACCGGAGGAGGGTGAGCGGGTGATCTTCCGCTCGCACTGCCTGCGCGGCTTCGGCATCCCGGCGAGCGGATTCCTTCGAGCTTTCCATGAATTCTACCACCTCCAGCCGCATCACCTCACGCCCAACGCGGTGATGCTGCTGTCGGCTTTCGTCACCCTGTGCGAGGGCTTTCTTGGGGTTCTCCCCACTCTTGAGCTCTGGGGAGAATTCTTCCAGAGCAAGCTCGGCACCGTCGTCGTGGGCGTGCCCGCCCCCTGCGGAGCCTTCATTGCCATGAGGCGGACGGACGAGAACAATCCGTTCCCGCCCATCCCGCTGATCCAGTCGGTGAAGCTCTGGCAGAAGTCCTACTTTTACATGAAGAACGTCGCCCAGCAAGGCGACTACGTCAACCTGCCGGCTTACGTAGCCGGCCCGCCGGCTGGGAGGCAACCTTCATGGAGCTACCGGGCCAGGTCATTGTCTCAGGCCGGGAACGCAGCCGTCTCCCGGCTCCGGGTGATGATCCAGTCGGAGGGCCTGACCGGAGCCGACTTGGTGGCTGCCTTCGTGGAGCGCCGAGTACTTCCGCTCCAAGGCCGGTCTCACATGATTTGCCAGATGAGCGGCCGCTTCGACCCGTGCCGGCTAAGCACCAGGGAGATGCCTCATGCAGAGGTGTCTTACATGGTGAACTACATCTCCAACTGCAAGCTCGCCGAGGATTGGCGATACGGCAAGGGGCCGTATTCTCACGCCAACCCTCCGCCTGCCGTAAGTTTTTGTTCTTTTCTTCCTTTTTGGAGTCGGCCTCATGATGGCCGACCTCTGATCAGTTGGTTTGCCCTTAGCAGAACCCTCTTCTTCCGCCGATGGCCGGGGCTGCAGGGGTAGAGCGCCAGCTCCTCCCCGACCGCACGGTGGACGACGCCGATGATCCGGACCAGGGAGCGGCCGCCATGGAAGATGCCATCGTGGGGGAGGGTGACGAGGCAGGAGGCGCGAGGCTCGGGGCCGGCTTCGAGGACTGGCCGGACGACGACGAGGTCGAAGCCGCCCCGCACCGCCAGCCGGCGCTTGATCATCAAGGCGCGGGCCCGTCTGCCGCGCCGGCTGCCCGTGGCGGCGCAGAAGCGCCGGGCCATGTCGACCTTCTTCGGTAGCCGGCCGAAGAAATCCAAGGCTTCCACGGCGGCGACCAAACGGGATGAGGCGGCCGTGAAGGCGGACCGCTTCTGCAAGGCGGTGAAGCAGCCATAGGCGATCTCGGCGTAAGTCGTCGAACGTCTTGTATATATATATATATTTTTTCATTGTCTTTTTCGATTGAAGCTCTTCTAAACCTTTCTTTGCTCGCCGGGCAGGGCACCGATTTCCCTTGAGCGAGGTCCTAGCGGCTCCATAGTCGGGCCGACTGGAGGGTCCTCAGGCTCCCGTCGCGTGGACCCCCGCGCCGACCTTAGGGAGGCCACGGAGCGGAATGCATGGGAGGCGCGGGAGGAGTGGGAGGCGGCGGAGTGAAGGACCGCCCAGGAGGCGAAGGAGTAGGCCGACGCGGCGGCCAAGGCCCGGGCGGAGGCGGCAGCCACGGAGACGGAGGCGGAGGCCTCGCACAACCAGCCTCCGCTGCTCGTCGTTCCCCTCCGCGCCGTGGCCCTTGACATCCCCGTGCCCCCGTCGGAGGAGGTCGACCAAGACCCGCCGATGATAGAGAGGAGGGAGGACCACGTGGTCTTCATGGAGGGGGCG
Organism: Triticum urartu; assembly: GCF_003073215.2. NCBI lineage: Eukaryota > Viridiplantae > Streptophyta > Magnoliopsida > Poales > Poaceae > Triticum > Triticum urartu. The sequence continues at coordinate 585,106,854 of NC_053028.1, forward strand.
CCGCAGACGGCGCCGACTGGAGCGGGCCAAAGCGGCCAACCAGCCGCGGCGCGAGAGCAGCCGGCCGGGGGCGAGCCGGAGGCAGGGGCTGGCCTCGAGGTGCAGCCGGCAATGCACCGGCGCGCAAGGGGAGGCACCTCCGTGCCGGAGCCGCACCGAGCTACGGGCGCCAGCCAGACTGTGGAGGCCCTGGAGGCGGCTAGCATCAGCATGTCCGAGTGGACTCCCAGCGGGGGGACGGGCAATGAACGCGGTGACCCAGGAGGTCCGGAACCGGCTTCAAGCCCAGGCCGCCTCGCTGCAGCGATACACCCAAGAGTTCCTCACGACGCGGGCCGTCATCCAGGTGAGTCTTCTGGCCTTGGTTGTTTTGCTCTTTTGATTTCTTCCGTGGGGGCGCGTCAGCGCACCCACTGGGTGTAGTCCCCGAGTTCCGAGTCGGCTGCTGCGCAGGCGGCTTGGAACTTACTAGGTCCTGACAACTATCTTATCCTTGCCTCCTGTCTGGTCTTCCAGGAGTATCATAACCTCCGCGCTGCTGCCTTCAACTCCCAGGCTCAGGAGCTGGGCCGGAAAACCGAGGACCTGACCAGCAGCCGAAGTGCGTGCTTTGTTTCGTTCATCTCCTGTGGGGGCGCGTCAGCGCACCCACTAGGTGTAGTCCCCGAGATTCGGGCCGACTGCTGAGCAGTCGGGTCAGATCTTCCTTGACGACTTCTTCCTTATTGATTTTTCCTTTGTCTTCATGCTTGCAGGAGCCAATGCCGACTTGAGGGGGCAGCTCAGCGGGGCCCAGGCCGCCCTTCGCGCCAAGGAAGCCGAGTACAACGCCTTGGTCCTGGAGCGTGACCGCCTGGCCAAGAAGTTGGCCGACCAGGAGGAGAGCCATAAGGAGGCCCTGAAGAAGGCGCAGGACAGCGAGGACGCCCTAAAGGCCGAGTTCGAGACCGAAGCGGCGGGCTGGGCTGAGGCAAAACAAGCGCTGAGCGAGGGACGACGGTCGTATCGAGGATCTGATCGATGGTAAGCCGCCTTCCTCACTCCTTGCTTGCCCCTTGCCCCCTGATTTGTGTTCTGACTTGTGCTGCTTTTTGTTCTCTATGCAGACTACTTTCCCGGCTACTCCGTCTTCGCCACCCAAACCATCGAGGCCCATCGAGAGGCGCGCCGGTAGGCGGGGGCAGAAATCGCGCCGGACGCGAGCCGGACGCTTAAGGAGCAACTCTTGGCGGTCCAAGCCCGGCTGCAGCCGGCTCACCGTATGCTCCGCCGCCTCCAGCGCGCCGGGCGCAGGTGTTGGCCGCCCTCTGGCCAGGGGAGACGATTCCCCGCACCCCGAGTCGGACTGCCGACTGGCTGGAGGTTGCGGTTGGCCGCTTCGAGGCCTGGAAGGCATCGGTAGCCCGGCTTGGAGCTGGGCGGGCGCTGGAGTTCGTCCGAGCCTGGTATCCGGGGCTGAACCTGGAGTAGCAGCGCACCTGGCAGCTGGAGGCCGACGAGGAGATGGAGGAGGTGCGGCCGGCTATTGCTCAGCGTGCTTCGACGATCGCCGAGTGCACTGACATCAGCGTCTTCGCTCCTGAAATAAATGACGACGGCGTTGCCCAGCCGGAGGAGTGGTTCGGGCTGGACCCGGCAGCGGGTGAGGACTTGGCAGAGGAGATCGCCTCCAGCGATGAAGGCGAAGACGACGAAGGAGAGTAAGGCAAAGACGTTGAGCCGGCCGGTGAAGCGGCCAGCCAGCCTCAGCCTGACCGTGCCTCCAGCAACGAGGCGCGTGCTAGCGCGCCTTCTGCGGGAGGCGGTGATCATGCCGAGGTTCGCCAGCCGGCCACTCCTCCAGCCGGCACTGCCGTCTCCACCGACTTGCCCGACTCGCCAGTCGCTCCCTTGGCTTAATCTGCCGTCCGTGCTTTTCCTGCTTGTTACCCTTTGAACAATTTTTATTAAACTTGCGCAGTTCCACCCACTAGGGGTGTATTTGAACTATGTTGAATGCTGGCCTTTTGAAGGTCTTTTGTGTAAATATGATCGTGTGCGTGTTTGGTTTCCATTCGCGTATGCTTTTTATCCTTAGGTTGTTTCCTTTGCCGCCTTCCCCTTTTGGGAAGGCAAGTACTTGAGCTTTCTTAGATTGAAGCAAGGTGAATGGAAGCCAGCCGGCCGGCTACTCTGGTAGTCGGTCGGTGGTGGGAGAAAAACCGGCTTTTGTTATATTAGTCCGTTAGTCCCTAGCCGTTTTTCGTGTGGGCGTCCTTTCCTGCCTTTAACTCTTGTCAGCCGGACAGCCGGTTCTTCGAACTGCGACTTTTGGCAAGAGAAGGCTTGGGTGCCGGCACACTACTTGTCTGACCGCGGGTAGGACTTCTAATATAACTCCAGGCGGCCAGTCCCCGGGCAGACTAGTCGAACCCGGTGTCGGATGAAAAAAGTGAATGTAATGACAAGGTCATAAGCATGATATTCTTCATTCATAGATAAAAGATGGCAGTCCCCGACCTCTCCTCGGGGGGCCTACTGTCTCGTACTTAGTACAAAAGTTAGCGTGATACATACTGCATTTCAACTGTAAAATCTTCGGAGGAGGTTGGCGTGGTCGTTCCGACTCCTTGCCGGAGTCGTCTCTCTTTCGTGCCTTCGGCTTCTACGCGTCGATCAGGTAGTAGGATTCGTTGCCTAAAGCTCTGCTGATGATGAAGGGGCCCTCCCAAGGGGTCGAGAGCTTGTGCTAGCCGGCTGTTCGCTGGATCAGCCGGAGCACAAGATCGCCCTCTTGGAAGGATCTTGGCTTGACCTTCCGGCTGTGGTAGCGGCGCAGGCCCTGCTGATAGATGGCGGACCGGCTGAGGGCTAACTGCCGGCCTTCTTCCAGCAGGTCGACGCCGTCTTCTCGTGCTTCCTTGGCCTCCGCCTCCGTGTACATGGTTACCCGAGGCGAGTCGAACTCGATGTTAGTTGGAATGACCGCCTCGGCACCATACACGAGGAAGAAAGGAGTGAAGCCGGTTGACTTGTTTGGGGTAGTGCGCAGACTCCAGAGGACGGCCGGCAGCTCGTCGAGCCAACAGCCGGCCGAACGTTCCAATGGTACGACCAGTCGGGGCTTGATGCCGGAAAGGATGAGGCCGTTGGCTCGCTCAACCTGGCCATTTGACTGCGGGTGGGCAACGGACGCTAAGTCCAACCGGATGCCTTACGTCGCGCAGAAACGTGCCAAGGCTCCCTTGGTGAAATTCGTGCCATTGTCGGTGATGATGCTGTGTGGCACGCCGTACTGAGTTGTTATATCTGTGATAAATGTCACGGTAGTCGGCCCATTCAGCTTCTTGATCGGCTTTGCCTCAATCCATTTGGTGAATTTGTCCACAGCGACAAGCAGATGTGTCATGCCGCCGCGCGCTGTCTTGAATGGGCCCACCATGTCCAGTCCCCAAATGGCGAAGGGCCAAGTGAGGGGAATGGTCTTGAGTGCCGAAGCCGGCATGTGTTGCTTAGAGCTGAAGAGTTGGCACCCTTTGCAATGTTTAACTAACTCCTTGGCATCATCCAAAGCAGTCAGCCAAAAGAAACCATGGCAGAAAGCTTTGGCGACGAGTGATCTTGAGGCCACATGGTGGCCGCATTCTCCTTGGTGGATGTCTCTGAGGATTGCAATGCCCTTCTCTTGCTCGACGCATCGCTGGAGGACTCCAGTGACACTGCGCTTGACGAGCTCTCTGTTGACGATTGTGTATGCTCCGGCTCGGCGTTGGACTTGTCTTGCCTCTGTTTCGTCAGCCGACAGATCTTGGTTTATTAGGAAGTTGAGGATGGACTGAGCCCATGATGGAGCTGCGACTTCTTCTATTGCCAATGCGGCTACTGCGACCAGGGCGGGCGGGCTAGGTGGTGAAATGCTGGAGTCGGCCGCCGCCTGTTGTGTTGGTGCAGTCTCCGGGCCGACTACCGCAGTCTCCGGGCCGACTACCGCAGTCCCCGAGCCGGGTGTGGCAGTCCCCGGGTCGGGCGTAACTACGGAAGTCCCCGAGCCGCCTGCTGATGTCCCCGGGCCGACTATCGAAGTCCCCGGGTCACCCGCTTGGTTCTTCGAGCCGGACCCGGCTGTATCGGGGTCAGGCGGCACGAAGATGGAATCGGACTCTGGAGACGGCTTGAGGAGGCGTTGTAGAGAGACACCGGTTGGTATTGCTTGCCGAGTGGAGCCTATTCGAGCCAGGGCATCAGCTGGCTCGTTGTCGGCTCGTGGTACGTGGAGAAATTCGCATCCTTCAAAGTACCCACTGATCTGCTAAACGAGGAAGTGGTAGCTTGCCATGTTTGCGTCCTTGGCATCCCAGTCGCCGGATGATTGCTGGACCACCAAGTCCGAGTCGCCATAACATAGGATCCGGCGAATGTCGAGCTCTTTGGCAAGCCGGAGCCCGTGTATGAGCGCCTCGTACTCGGCCACGTTGTTGGAGGCGGCAAAGTGAATTTGCAGCGTGTATCTGAGCTTGTCGCCTTTGGGAGAGGTGAGGATGACGCCGGCTCCCAAGCCGGCGCGCATCTTGGACCCATCGAAGTGCATGCGCCAATGAGTGGAGTCGGGAGCTGGCGGTAGGTACTGGGTCTCGGCCCAGTCGACGAGGAAGTCGGCCAATGCTTGGGACTTGATGGCGGTGCGAGGCTGGTAGAAGATCGTGTAGGGGGCTAGCTCGATGGCCCATTTTGCCACCCGGCCGGATGCATCCCGGCTACCTATGATCTCGGCAAGCGGGGCGATGCATATGACCGTGATGGGATGCTCTTGGAAGTAGGGCTTCAGCTTCTTGGTGGCGAAGTACACGCCATAGCACATCTTCTGGTAATGCGGGTAGTTCTGCTTCGAGGTAGACAGCACCTCACTCAAATAGTACACCGGCCTCTGGACCGGCTGGGCTCGGCCCTCTTCTAGGCGCTGGACTACGATGGCGGTGCTGACCACCCAGCTGGTTGCAGCAATGTAGAGGAGCATGGGCTCTTTCTCAGTCGGCACCGCCAGGACAGGCGGCGTGGCCAACATCTTCTTCAGCTCGTGAAAAGCTTGGTCGGCTTGGTCATTCCACTCGAAGTGAGTGGTCTTCTTCATGAGGCGGTAGAGGGGGAGAGCTTTCTCTCCGAGCCGGCTGATGAAGCGGTTTAGGAAGGCCAAGAACCCGGTGAACTTCTGGACGTCTCGAAGCTTGGTGGGAATCGCCATCCTCTCAATGGCCTTGATCATTACAGGGTTGCATTCGATGCCGCGTTCGGAGACCAGGAAGCCTAGGAGCTGGCCGGCTGGCACTCCAAACACGCATTTCTCGGGGTTGAGCTTGATCTGGAACCGGCGCAGGTTCTCAAATGTTTCCTTGAGGTCTTCCAGCAAGGTGTCGCGCTTCTCCGTCTTCACCACAATGTCGTCTACGTAGACGTGGGCGTTTCTGCCGAGCTGCTTGAGGAGGCACTTCTGCATGCAACGCTGAAAAGTGGCACCGGCATTTCTTAAGCCGAATGTCATAGTGAGGTAGCAGAAGGCTCCGAATGGCGTGATGAAGGCGGTCTTCAGGTGGTCTGCCGGATCTAACTTTATCTGGTGGTATCCTGAGTAAGCATCCAAGAAACTCAACAGCTCGCATCCGGCCGTGGAGTCTATCACTTGATCAATCCTTGGCAGGGCAAAGGGATCTTTGGGGCAAGCCTTGTTGAGGCTCGTGTAGTCTATGCACATGCGCCACTTGTTGTTCTTCTTTAGCATGAGGACCGGGTTGGCGAGCCACTCTGGAAAGAAAACCTCCATAATGAAGCCGGCTGCCAGAAGCCGGGCTATCTCCTCTCCCACAATCCTTCTTTTCTCCTCTGATAGTCGGCGGAGGGGTTGTTTGACTGGTTTTGCATCTTCTCGGACGTGTAGCTTGTGCTCGGCGAATTCCTTCGGAACACCCGGCATGTCCTTGGGGGACCATGCAAAGATGTCCCGATTCTCACGGAGGAAATCGGCGAGCTCGCCTTCCTATTTGCTGTTTAGGTTTTCCCCGATGACGGCAAACTTCTCTGGGTGCTCTGGGTCAAGAGGTATCTTCTTCGTCTCCTTGGCCGGCTGGAAAGATCCTTGGGCATCATACTCCTTGGGATCGGGGGACAAGGCCGACTGTTTGCCGGCCATGGCCACGACTCGGTCCAACATCTTCTTTTCCTCGGCAATCACAAGGGACTCGGCCAGCCGGCTGCTGGCTGCTGCGCACTCGGAGGACTTCTTGTAATCGCCAGCTATGGTGATGACGCCCTTGGTGCTCGGCATCTTCATCTTGAGGTAAGCATAGTGGGGAACTGCCATGAATCTGGCCAAGGCAGGGCGGCCAAGCAATGCATGGTAGGGGCTCTCCAGGTCCACCACTTCAAACCAGATCGCTTCCCGGCGGAAATGATCCTTGTCCCCAAAGAGTACATCAATCTGGATCTTGCCAATGGGGGCGCAGGACAGGCCAGGTACAATGCCATGGAACACAGTACGAGTAGGCATGAGTTGCTTCGTCTTGACGTTCAGCTTCTCCAGGGTGTCACGGTACAGGATGTTGATGCTGCTTCCGTCGTCTACCAGCACGCGGGAGAAACGGGCGGCGCGTCTATCCGTTGCAAGGGTGGCATCTAGAACCAACGCATAAGAGCCGGGAGATGGCATCACCTCTGGGTGGTCGGCCCGGCTCTAGCTGGTAGGTTTTTCTGACCAGTGCATGTGCTCAGCGGGGTTAGCAGCGACCATGCTGACTTCCTGGTGCTCTCGGCGTCTGCCGCGCCGGTCTTCGGGCTGGCTTGTAAAGACGACATAGGCGGCATGCTCGTCGGGGAACTCATCGTGCACAGCTCCGACTGCAGGCCGAGTGGTCGGAGGCTGCGGAGCCGGAGGCGGCGGACCGGCAGGCGGAGGCGGCGCGAGCCCTTCGCCTTTGGAGATTCGGGTGAGCTAGTGGCACTTCCGGGTTGTGTGGTTGGACGGCTTCGCGCCGCTATGGAACTTGCATGGGGCGTCGAGAGTTTGCTCGTAGGAGAAGGCCGGCTGCCAAGCCGGCTTGCCGCCCCTCTGCTTCTTGGGTGCGGGCCGCCCTTCGGGCTGCTCGTCTTCGACTGTGGCCACCTGCCGACTGGTGGAGGGCGGCACGGAGCCCTTGCGCTTGTGGTCGTTCTGGTGTGGGCGTTGGCCGGAGTCCCTAGCCGGCGTCTTGGGCGCCGGGTTGAGTACTTTCCCGGACGCGTCTACCCGGAGTTCGGTCTTCATTGAGGAGTCGGCGGTGGCGTACTTGTCCGCTATGACCAGAAGCTCGTCAAGGGTAGTCGGCTCGTCGTAGAGGAGCTTGTGCTTGAGGAGGGTACCTTCTCGGCACCCGGCAGTGAAGTATTCTATGGCTTGCACCTCGTGCACCCCTTCGCAAGAGTTGCGGAGCTCGGCCCAACGCGTGAGGTAGTCACAAGTGGACTCGGCGGGGCCTTGTACACACAAGGAGAGCTGTCTGGGCTTGGGAACCCACTTGTAGGTGCTGGTGAAGTTGCGGACGAAGGCTTCTGTGAAGTCCAGCCAGCTGTTGATGCTGTATGGCTTGAGGCTGTTGAGCCAGGTCCGCGCCGTGCCTTGCAGCATGAGGGGCACGTACTTCACGGCAACGCGCCTGTTGCCGTTTGCTATACTAACCGCCGTGGAGTAGTCGATCAACCAATCTTCCGGCTTCACGGAGCCATTGTACTTAGGCGTGTCTCTTGGGAGCGAGAACCCTTTGGGGAAAGGCTCGTCGCGGATGCGGGGGCCGAAGCAAGGCGGGCCGACATCATCTTCTTCTTCCAGCGCCAGGGATCGTGCTAGGCGGTCGATCCGATGGCGGGCGTCGTTCTCGCCGACTCCTTCGCGACGACCTAGTCGGCCGCTGAGAGTCGGATGCGCAACAGGCGGTGGGGTGGGATGTCTCTCCCCACGGGGCCGAGGCGGAGGCGGGTTGCCCCGCCACTCCACGGCCCGGGGATGGCCTTCTGCGTCTCGCTCGATGGAGATTCGGGTTCGGCTTCGGCTGGCAGCCGGCTCTTTCTCGTGCCGCGCGCGGGTTTTACCCGTAGTCGGTGTCCGAGACGTCGCGCCATGATCTCGGCGCGGGGGAGGGCTTTCCGCGCGGGCGTCGGCTTCGTGCCGCTGCGCGGCCGCATCGATTAGCTGCTGGATGCGTCTGGTCATGTGGGGGAGTTCTTCGGCCCCCAATCCGTCTAGCTCGTCTACGGCCGCCTGGGCGACGCGCAGGTTCTCGAGTGGAGTGGCGTAGACTGGGCATTCGAATCCTAGCATGTCGGCAACGACAGCGCCGCGCTGTCTGACAACGCCGGCCCGGCTGGGCCCGCCTGGGGGCGGCGTGCCAAAGGCGGCGCGGTCGGCTTCGCGCCGGTGGGCCTCAGTGAGGCGTCTCATGGAAGCCAACTTCCGGCCCTCCGCGAGGAGGCGAGGCGGCGAGCCTCTAGTGCTTCGGCGTCGGCATCGGCCGTGAGGGGGATGGACAAGTCGTGGACCGCCGCATGTGGGGCGTCGTGGGCGCTCTCGCCAGAAGCGCCGCCGTGGCCAATGACCATCACCTCGGTGGTGACAGCATCATGGCCATCGGCCCGGGGAAGCGGGTCGTTGTAGATCGTGACGTCAGTGGGGAAAGTGTCGAGCGAAGCTGTGTCGGAGTCGACAGGCATCGGATCGGTGGAGCCAACAGACTCCAAGTCCACAGCAGGCTCGCCGGAGACGTGGAGCTGGCCGAGGAGATCGGCGAGGCCGCTCGCTGCGCAGGCGTTGGTGACGCCTTGCAGCGCATCGTGGCAAGCGCCGTCGGGCGTGCCGGGCTAGCTACGCTCGCTGGGGAGGAAGAGGGTTCCCGTCCAGAACAGGTCTCCGGACGACGGTGCACCTGGCCCCACGGTGGGCGCCAAATGTCGGGTGGTAGGTGCGACATATGCCAACGGGTGGCTTATCATTGTGGGTGCCAGTAAGACGTCACCGGTGCCTGGAAGCGGGATGAGGCGAAGACATGCACGCCGGCGAATCTTACCCAGCTTCGGGGATGTCCGTGGAGATAACACCCCTACTGCTGCTCTGCAGTGTCTCCGCATGATCACTGGATGAACAAGTAGCTACACGATGCTCCTTGAGCTGTTTTGTGAGAAGAAGAAGAAGAAGAGCACGGCTAGCCCTCCTCCCCTCTCTATGTGGTGTCTAGAACTAGCTTGGATCAACCCTTTGCATGGGTGCCCGGGGGGTTTATATAGGCCTACCCCCCGGGGGTACAATGGTAATCCGGCTGGGCGTGGGGCCCAGCCGTCTGTGTCTACACTCGCCGGCTTCTGCGCCGGCTGCTGGGGCCCGCCGGCTGCCGGCTCCATGGTCGACAGGCAGGCCCCACTGTCATGGGCCTTATCGGTGGCTGGTTACTGTTACTCAATCCTGGTGACGAGGGCTTCGCCGAGGTGGGCGTGGCTACAGTGCCGCCGTCCGGCGGGTGATCGCTGTAGCCTTACCGCGTCTTGTCTCCTTAATGGAGCGTCTCCTTCGAGGGAGGTGGCAAGCCGGCTGTGGGGAGTCGGCTCTGTCTTGGGCCGACTGGGGGAGGCCTGGCCGCCTTCGGGTGTCTCTCTGCCCGAAGGGGCCCACCGCCCGTGGGCCGCGCTGGCAGCCCGTCGTGGATGACATCAGGGTCAACATGGCAACAGTGCCGTGCCGGACGGGTCATGGCCACCCGTACGGCGCACTGTGCCAGGCGTGCTCCGGGATTTGGGGGTGGCAGGTTTTACTGTAGCCACGCCCCATCACATCGCCGTTATGTGGATGCAGACTTCGAGGGTACGATCTTGACCGCTTTGTGGGAGCCGGCTTCTTGGAGTCGGCCTTCTCGCGGCCGGCTTCTTGGAGCCGGCCCTCCCACGGCTTTCTTCATGAGGGCTAAAGTCGGGCCGCCTTCTGATAGTCGGTCTGGGAGACAGCCGGCGAGGGGAAGGCGGCCCCACGTCTTGGGTTCTTGAGGGCCGAAACGGCTCGTAATTTTTTCAGAAGGGCCAGGGGGAGCCGGCTAGGCTACCCGTGTTCATTTACTCCGATAGAATGTGAGGCCAGTTTTCAGGAGTTGAAGAGACGCCTGGTTACATCGCCAGTGTTGATTCTACCAGATCAACGCAAGGATTATGAAGTGTATTGCGATGCTTCTCGTCGAGGACTTGGAGTCGTGCTTATGCATGAAGGAAGAGTTGTTTCATATGCCTCACGACAGCTTAAACCCCATGAGTTAAACTATGCTACGCATGATTTGGAGTTAGCAGCCGTAGTGCACGCGTTGAAGACATGGAGACATTTTCTCATCAGAAACCATTGTGAGGTATACACGGATCACAAAAGTTTGAAGTATATATTCACACAGAAGGAGTTGAATCTCGGGCAGAGGAGATGGTTAAAACTCATTGAGGATTATGACATGAAGTTACACTATCATCCCGAAAAGGCTAACATAGTAGCCGATGCGTTGAGCCGCAAGAGTCATGTCAATACCCTCGTGACCGGAGGATTACCCAGGGAGTTAGCAGAAGACCTTCGTGAGCTATGTTTGGAGATAGTCCCGGGAGGTTATGTAGCAGCTTTGGAGATTCAGTCCACTTTGATGGATAAGATCAGATAAGTGCAAAAGACGGACAAGGAGATTGCCGAGATAAAGGAAAGGATGAGCAAAGGAAAAGCCAAGGGATTTCATGAGGATGAGCACGATACTTTATGGTTTGAGGACTGCGTATATGTGCCAAAAGATCAGGAGATCAGGAAGTTGATTCTGCAAGAGGCCCATGATTCGCCATATTCGATTCACCCAGGAAATACCAAGATGTATCTGGATTTGAAGGACAGTTTCTGGTGGACCGGTATGAAGAAGGATATTGCGGAGTATGTAGCAGTTTGTGATGTATGTCAGAGAGTGAAGGCAGAACATTAGAAGCCAGCAGGATTGCTACAGCCATTGCCTATACCCGAATGGAAGTGGGATAAACTAGGCATGGATTTTATCACGGGATTGCCCAGGACTCGTTCCGGCTATAACTCGATATGGGTTGTAGTCGATCGATTGACGAAAGTATCTCATTTCATCCCAGTAGAGACCACTTACACCAGTGCTAAGTTGGCAAAGATTTATATGATCAGGATCGTATGTCTGCATGGAGTTCCAAGGACCATTGTATCAGATAGAGGAACCCAGTTTACCTCAAAGTTTTGGAATCAATTGCATGAAACTCTGGGAACCAGACTAGAGTTCAATACAGCATTTCACCCGCAGACAGATGGACAGACTGAAAGAGTAAATCAGATTCTGGAGGATATGTTAAGAGCTTCTGCGCTAGACTATGGATCTAGTTGGGACGATAATTTGCCTTATGCAGAGTTATCTTATAACAACAGTTATCAAGCCAGTTTGAAGATGGCCCCTTTCAAAGCACTGTATGGAAGGAGGTGCAAAACACCGTTATTGTGGGACGAAGTTGGAGACCGACAGTTGTTTGGACCAGATTTGATTAAAGAATCTGAAGAGAAGGTTAAGCTGATTCACGATAGACTCAAGGTAGCCCAATCCAGGCAGAAGAGTTATGCGGATTCAAAACGCAAGGAGACAGCCTACGAAGTCGGAGACAGAGCGTATCTTCGAGTATCACCACTCCGAGGAGTGAAGCGTTTTGGAGTTAAGGGAAAGTTAGCACCACGTTTTTGCGGGACCATACAGAGTTTTGGAACGTATGGGAGAAGTTGCTTACAAGTTGGAATTACCCGAAGGATTGTCCGGAGTTCAGATGTGTTCCACGTTTCTCAGTTGAAGAAGTGCCACGCGGAGATGGTTGAAATTCCTCTAAGAGATACAGTGCCGCTAGAAGCAATACAGTTAGATAGCGATTTGACCTACGAGGAGAAACCAGTCAAGATACTCGAGTTTGCCAGCTGAGTTACATGCAGCAAGGTTATCAAATTTTGCAAGGTTCACTGGAGTCACCATACCGAGGATGAAGCCACTTGGGAACGAGAAGAAGACTTACGAAAGGATCACCCTCACCTATTTTCTAGCCAACCCGAATCTCGAGGGCGAGATTCATCTTAAGGGGAATAGGTTTGTAACATCCCAAATTTTCAATTTGAAATGTTATACATTAGAGCATCATTGCATATCATGTTTTATTGCATTTTGGTTGATCCTAGAAATTCCACGCAACTCAAGGACATACGGAGAGAGTTGGGGATTTCGTTATTTTCATATTTGGGATTTTCTCGAATTATGAAAAGAGGATCGTTCGATTTTAATTATTTTCTGTGAAATATTTCTTTTATTAAAAATAAAAGAGAGAGGATAAAATTACTTCCTCAAAATAAAGAAATATCAGAGATTTAATATTAAAATCAAATAAGATTTTTATTCGGAGTTTTGTCGCTATTTTATTTTAATTAGGAAAAAAATGTGTTTTTCAAAATTGCATTTTAGGCCCAAATAAATGTTCACCTTGTCCGGCTTATTTTTAGAGGACGGGGAAAATTTATTTCGGGATTTTTGGAGGCAGGTTAGTATTTTTTTTCTTTCTTTTTCTGCGCATCGAAATTATTTTAAAAAAAAGTCAACCGACTTAGGGCCGTATTCGGCCAGGACTTCTCGGGCCAGGCCTCTTATAAGCCGCCGTCCCGAGGCCCGTTCGACCCGCCAGCCCCGCCCGAACCCTAACCCTAGCCGCCGCCCCGCGCCGCCTCACCGCCGCCCCACCGGAGCCGCCCGCGCCGCCCCGCCGCCCCTCGCCGTCTCGCCGGAGGTAGCGCCGCTGCCACCGGTTTTCTTCGGAGAACCATGCGTTTTTTTAAATCCGCGGTTTTTTTTATTTAGATCGGTTTATTTTTTTTCCGGTTTAGTTATTTAGCGGACGTTCGTCCGTATGTTCGTTTTAACGAACGATTTTCGCTCGTTAGTTACGGATAACGAACGTTCATTCGTTAGCCTGATCGTCAGTTTTTCTTTTTCTCAGATTTTCCGCGATTATTTTCGATCACGATTTCTGATCCGATTTTCGTTCTAGTATAACTTTTCGATCGTTTATCGAAATCAAGCGATTCAAGCGCCTAAAGTTTCATCTTGAAACCCTCTTTCCGTTTAATCAACTTGTCGTGGAATTGTCATGGCAGATGTCCTTAGTGTCAGGACTTAGTCGCGAGGCCAACGCATCTATGTGGTAGCTTGAGAGGGGTTGAGCGGAATCGAGGGACGCAACATAAGACAAGGATTTAGACAGCTTCGGGGCCCGGGAAACATCATCCGGTAATAACCCTACATGTTGTTTGTGGCTAGATCTCATTATGCTCATGAGAGATTCGCCGGTAAGCCGGCTCTTTGTGTCTAGCCCTAGAGATTATTTTCTGTCCCTCTTTGGGGAGCCCTGCCCCTCCTTATATATGTTGAAGGGGCGGGTTACATGTGGAGTCCTAGTAAGACTAGGACTAGTCTATCCTTTCTCACAAGTTGAATACAAGTCCGGGTCTTGCTTCCTCATAAAGGAAATATTCGTCATCCCTTTCCTCTTAAGCCGGCCCACCAGAGTATAAGCCGGCCTGTTGGGCCTTGGGCCTGGTCGTCCGTATGATTCGCCCGCCGGGTCTCCAGTGAGTCACAATGTCCAGGTGGGTTACATGTAAACCGTCATGTCCGGGCGGGTCACCAGTGAGCCGCCAAGCTCCAGCCAGGTCTCTGGTGAGTCGCCAAGACCGGCCGGGTCATACCGCGGGGTATATCCCCGACATTAGCCCCCAGTTTAATTTGGATTTATCCATGTTAAACTAATCCTGTAAAATAAACACAAGAACAAACTTGATAGGTTGTGCTCTGGGTTAAACATTTTCCTGAACCGGCACCTGATTATCTTTAAGTCCTTGTTATTTCCTCCTGGATGCATACTCAAAGATCTTATAGCAAATCTCTTTTAACAGATATGTCCAAACCTTGCTAATGCAAAAATCCAGATACTTCTTCTGAGAAATCCGGGTCAATAAGCCAGCTTCAAAGTCAATTTGCTCACATTGGTCTCTTGTAGAGAAATATTGTAAGAAATAATCCACTTGAATTGGTTTCCAAAGTGCCGGCTTAAAAATATTGGCCTTGAAATACTCACCTGACTTTTAGCCGGCTTGTAGAACTTGTCGGTTTATCATTGCCAAAATATATGGTTTGTAAATATTGATAGCACCGGGTCATAATTGTTGCCGATGCCAGGTCATAATTATTGATGACGCCGAGCTATGATTGTTGCAGACACCGGATCATAATGATTGGGGATGCCGTGTCAATCTAATTTGCTCAAAACTAAGAATTCGAAAGTATTTCTCCTTATATCCGTGTTACCTGTAGCCCCCAAGTGTCGGGTTGTCATGCTTGCATCAATCTGGGACTTGTAATTGTCTTATGCTCAAAAAAAACTTCAACCAGTGTAGCCCCCAAGGGTCGGGTCATTATGCAATAATGAGCAGGGACTTTGTGAATATGATCATGTAAACTTGAGCAGCAATGTGTAGCCCCCAAGGGCTGGCTCAGTAAGATAATATTGAGCTAGGACTTTATATATATTTCCTTGAAAAGAATACCATATGCTGTAATCCTATCCATGGGGCTCGAACCCACGTCCATAAGGTTAAGAGCTATGCACTCTTCCAACTGAGTAGTGGACCTTTCAATATAATGGATTTAAACTTGTGTACCTTGAATTTTTGACAGGAGCAATTGGTAGCCCCCTAGGGCCGGCTCATTACAATGTGATGAGTCGGGTCTTCAATAAGGCCAGTAAAAATGACTTTGCATTAGCCCCCAAGTGCCATGGTGCATGCTGGCAGTGACATGGGACTTGCATATTTGATGTAATCTCAGTTTAAATAATTAGCCCCCAAGTGCCGGGTCATAAGCCTGCAGCAACTCGGGACTATTCCTTCACATGTAGAATAAATCATATCCATTGATAAAATAATAGCCATTGCGCCAAAGCGACTTTGAATACCTCATCTGTTGATAAGTAAGTCCGGAGTTTAAATACCCGGCGGCTCTTTGCCGATGGCGATTTAATACGCCTCCATTGTAAGCCGGAATTTTTATAACCCGGCGGCTTATAGCCTTTGAGAAAATCAAGAATCGATAACCCTTTTGAGACACCAATTTCAATCTTTGATGATGGGCTTGAACTTAATCACTTATGTAAGTCATAGCTTTGTAAATCCTGCATAGAGTTTAAAAAACATATGCCCTGGCAACTTTAACGTCAAAAGCCAGGGCGGGTAACCACCCAAATGTAGTCTTATCCTGCACACAAGTAGATCACAAGATCCCTTGGCGGTTTACCGCAGGGCGGGTCATAATATCTCACATATAACCACTATGATATTGAAGTTGTACTGCCGGTTTTCATGACCTATGCAGTAAGGGTGATAACCCAATCTTTGTTACGCGCATGATTCCAATGGCGTAATTCAAAATATACCGGAGGCTTAAAGTCCATAGCCAGGGCTGGTTTAAACATAATCATGTATAAACAATGTCATACCTGTGATATTGAATCGTACTATCGGCTTATGATACTTGTGCAGTAAGGGTGATAACCCAAAACTTAGAAGTCAAACCTTCCAAGTATTAATATTGTCATATGATGGCGACTTGTTCGTCGAAAGCCAGGGCGGGTTAATAGAAACCACATATATATGCTTCAGATATGAGCAAAAGGTCTCAAAACCCAAAAGGTTGTGTTCAAAAAAACTTAATCCAGACAAAAAGAAAATCAAGGTTTCTGATTCGAATACGATTAGTAAACCGTTCCAAAGGGGTTAAGCTAGGATTCGAATACGATCATGTAGCCCCCAGTGGCTTTGGCGTTGCCGATCAAGAGGGTACCGATAGCTATGTTCTCTTTGGTTCGAATACGACCTATGTTTGAACAGGAAGCCCCCAAATGACATTGAGAGTTGTTTAACGACGCTGATTCGAATACGATCCACGTCGGACCCAAAAGGGGTTGAGCTATGATTCGAATACGATCAAGAAGCCCCCTAGTGAGTTTGGCAGTGTGCCGATCAAAAGGGTACCGACAGCTATGTTCTCTTTGGTTCAAATACGACCTATGTTTGAACAAGAAGCCCCCAAGTGACCATAATAAGATAAGCTGTAAGGCAGGATATCCATGTTTGAACCGCGCATCATGGCAGCAAGTTCTCTTTTGGCAACCCTTAATTTGTTTGAGAACTCGAACTTGCTAGAGATTAATTCTTTTTGAAACCGGAAATTCTTAAACCGGATATTGATAGCTTCAAAGCTTTGTAAGAGACAAATTTACCTTGAGCCGGATGTTTCAAGATTCAAAGCTTTGGGGAGAAAGATGTCTCTTGAGCCGGATTCTAAACCGGAATATTTATTTTGAACCGGCAATTTCCTAACGGCCTTTAAATTTTCATCAATATGGAGGTAGCCTCCAGAACCGGGTTATTATTCCCTCCAATGACCGGGAGTTCCCGAGTCATGTCATTGTAGCTCCCAAGTCTCAAGACGACTCAAGGAGTTGTCTTGAGATTCTCCATATTTGACCGTGATATAAACCGGTATGAGTCAGTCAATAGCTCAGTGATATAACTTGTCCTGCATTGGAGAACTTGCAAGCCAGAGTAATTGCTCTTTTAAAGAAAAGCAACATATAATAAAAATATACTGGATGGATTTCACCTGATATGTTAGGCCAGAAAATATCCACCGCGGAGTTGATGATCACCACGGTGAAGCTGAAATCAATCATGGGCGAGTCGGCCACACAAGCAGACAGATGAATCGGCCGCGGCGTTGTAAGCCGGCACGGACGGGTGAGTCGATCATAGGTTGATGTAGACCGGACTGTGGGGGTCGGCGGCCTGTGCGCACTTTATTGGGTAATTCGCGCGGTCCTGACGAGTTGATGCAGGCTGGACCGTGGGAACGGCGGCTTGTACGCATGTCTGTCAAGCAGCGTGGCATGGATGAATGCTAGTGCATGCACTCCGTATCCGAGGCATAAAAAATTGTCATGTGCAAGAAATATTAC
Source organism: Triticum urartu (assembly GCF_003073215.2). Taxonomy (NCBI): domain Eukaryota; kingdom Viridiplantae; phylum Streptophyta; class Magnoliopsida; order Poales; family Poaceae; genus Triticum; species Triticum urartu. The sequence continues at coordinate 585,123,963 of NC_053028.1, forward strand.
AGGGCAGAGCAATTGTTTTTTGACAAGAAACAATAAGTGTTTAATAGATAAACTTTAGATGGATATCACCTGATGTTTGTGAACGACAGATGATCTGTGCGTAAATTCTATTTACTCAACCCGGCACTTTGGATAGGCCGGACCGCAGGGCGGACAGTAAAACGACCGCACCATCAGAGGCGGCTCGGAGAGATGAGTCGGTCACGGTGTTGTAAATCGGTGTAGACAGACGAGTCAACCGTAGGCATGGTAAGCCGGGTCGGACGAGCAAGTTGTCCTCCTCGTTGTAAGCCAGTGCGGACGCCTGGACCGGCCGCGAGAGTCGTCCATGGTATTGAAGGTGGTGCGGACGGGCGAGTCAGCTGACGCGTTTGATGTAAACTGGACCGAGACACGCGTGCCTGTGGAGCCACGCGGCACAGCTGAACGTGCATCCGCGGTATAACACCACTTTTGTAATGAATAATTTACCTGTATATAACAACACTATAAGGCAGAGTGGTTGTTTTCACAAAAAATTAAAAAGTATTTGCTGATAAAAAGTAAACTGGATGGATATCACCTGGTGCATTGGTACAACAGATGATCTGTATGCAATGTCTGTAGATAACCTTTGTTCTTCTTAACAGCGTAGGATTAATCCGCCTGTCCTTCCACCAGGCAGGTACCCCTAGGCGGAGGTGGCAGGCCGGCAATTTGTTGTGGGGTCGTCCGGATTTTCCTCCAGCCTGTAGTGACTCGGTAGAGGCTGCGGCCACACGGCCATAGTAGCAAGACCCGTCAGCGGAGACGGAGGCCCCGATGCAGTGCAAGATGGAGGCGGTTTGACAGCAGCAACTTAGCAGCAGATTCACATGGAACAGCTCAAGGTGGAGATCAGCATAAATGTCAGTTTGAAACCCAGGTGGCTCTGAACGGGGTGAACGGCGATTTGCACGCTGCGAGCGACTCGGCAATGGAGCAGAATCCGGGTCGTGCTCTTCTTCCCTTTGAAAAACTGAACAAATACTACTAGTAGACTCATGTACTACCACTTGTGGCTGGCATGGTCAAAAAGAATGGTTAAAAAACGAATTTGGACCTTGTTGTACAGATTACTCCTTCTAAAAATCCGAGTTTTCATGTGGACTGATCTGACACGATGTCCGGCGGTTTGCAGCACAATTCCTGTCGATCTCGGTGTCACGCAACTGTGGTAGCAAAAAAATTGATCTTGCATCTGGTTTCGACGGAACACCCAGACGCGTGCTCTTTGTAACTTGACGTGCTGTTCGGAATCAAAAAACTGTAGCTTGACATGACAAGCACTAGTACTAGTAGCCGGCTGATCGACGTACTAGTTCTTGATCGGTAATCACAAAACAATTCTGCTTAGCTTCACATGAAGGCCCTTGGGACTCGAAACAACAACAGCGGTTGATTCTCTCCATACAGCAAACGGGACACTGCGTACTCGGGGCTTCAAGCGTATATACGCAGCAGCGGAAACTTGCGGATCGATATGACGCGGCGTACGGCGGCTCAGCGGAAATCCTGTCGGCTTCCTTTGTCGATCTGGCTTTGGTTCGTCAGGCCGCGTGGACGGGGGCGCACAAGATGCCGAACCCTAGCTTCTCTCGTCTTCTCAGAATGTGAAGCAACTCCGCAGGTTTTTTGGGCTCACAAGCTATTGTCGAAGGTTCGTTGAGAACTTCTCTAAGATCGCGAAGTCTCTTTCCAACCTTCTCCAGAAGCATGTGAAGTACGTCTGGTCGCCTGAATGTGGCATCGCTTTCAACACCCTAAAAAAGAAGTTAGTCACTGCTCCAGTTCTGACTCCTCCTGATGAATCCAAACCGTTCGAGGTCTTCTGTGATGCTTCCCTTCAAGGTCTTGGTGCAGTGTTGGTGTAAGAGACGAAAGGTGTGGCCTATACCTCTCGCCAGTTGAAGCCCAACAAAAAGAACTACCCCACTCATGACCTCGAGTTGGCGGCATTTGTCCATGCTCTTTTAACTTGGAGACATCTCTTATTGGGAAGAAAAGTGGACATCTTCACTGATCATCAGAGTCTCAAGTACATCTTCACTCAGCCAAACCTCAACCTCAGGCAGACTCGTTGGGTCGAAATGATTCAAGAGTATAATCCGAGTATCAAATATACTCCAGGCAAGGCCAATGTAATTGCTGACGCATTGAGCAGGAAGGCTTACTGCAACAGTCTGATTCTCAAGCCTTACCAACCAGAGCTTTGTGAAGCTTTCCGCAAACTCAATCTACAAGTTGTTCCTCAAGGATTTCTTGCCAACCTCCAAGTCTCTCCTACTTTGAAAGATCAGATTCGCGAGACTCAACTTCTTGATGCTATGGTGCAGAAGGTGAAGATTGGGATTGCCAAGAGTCAACCCAAGTACAAGTGATATCGTCTTGATGACAAGGATACTCTATTCTTCGAGGATCGCATTGTTGTGCCTAAAGGTGACCTTCGTAAAGTCATTATGAACGAGGCTCATAATTCACTCATCTCTATTCACCCTGGAAGTACAAAGATGTACCAGGACCTCAAGCAGTCGTATTGGTGGACTCGAATGAAGCGCGAGATTGCTCAATTCGTGAATGAATGTGATATCTGCAGAAGAGTGAAAGCAGAACACCAACGACCATGTCACAGCCCTATAATTTGATTGCAATTAGTATCATAAGCATCCATGCATCATGTCTATATTTGTTTGAAATTTGAAATGGGGATGACAAGCCCTAGCACTAAATGAAATGCAATTAGGATCAAAATAAAAATATTTTCAATGAACCCAGAATGCCCTTTAGAAAAGTTCATTATTTTTGATAAAGGTGAAAACCTCTGCTAAAAATGATGCACATATTTTTTAGGCCATTCTAGATTTTTGAATAACCCATATTGTATTTGAATTGGGGCATTTAAATACTATTAATATTTTTAAAATGCTCCAATAATTCTGAAAATAGTTAAGGGCCTCTGTAATAATTCATTTAATGCCCACAATTATTTTCAGGATTTATTAAAATGATTTGGGTTATAAACTAAATCAAAACAAACTAACATAAATAGAAAACAGAATTAAAAAACAGAAAGATCTACCTGGGCCAACCTACCTGGCCTTCCAGCCCACCTGGTGGCCCAGCTGGTGGCCCAGCCCACCAGGGGCACCCGTGTCTTCTCCTTCCTCTGCCAGAAGGACCGAGGTGCGTGGCCACCGCACGCCGGCACGCGCACGGCCACCGCACGCCACCTCCTGCTTGCCGCCGAGGGCCTGGACGCCTCCACGACGCCACGCAGCCCCCTGGTCCCCCTCGCTCCTCTCCCTCACTCTCTGCTCTCCCCCTTGCCCTCTCCCTCTCCTCTGATCGCCATGGCCGACGCTGCCGAGCGCTCGCCACCGTGAAGCTCGCAGCCACCGTGCTCCCCTCGCCTCCCCGACGCGCCAAGGAGCTCCTCCGTCGACCTCTACATCGTCTCCGTCAAGCCGCGCGAGCGGACGTGCCTCGTCTCACCATCCCCGACCCCTTCTTCCTCCTCGGTCACCGGAGATCGATCTCGCCGCCCCGACCGCTCCTGGCCTCCTCCGAGCATGCCGTCTACACCATTCCAACCACCGTAAGCCTCTCCCTCGAACCCCCCTCTTCGTTGTCCCGTTTTCACGCCGTAGCTCCTACTTCACTGACGATCGAAGCCGCCGTCCGCCATGGCCGATGATGTCCTTGCTCCTGAGCATCTCCGCTCGGTCCAGTGGCACCAGCGTGCTCCTAGAGCTCCCAGGAATCCGCCCCGCCGCTTAGCTCGCTCATCAGCCTAGCGCAGCGCCTCGCCCGTACTAAGCCGAACTCCGGCAGCCGCCAGCCGTCGTTGCAGTCGTCGTTTCCGGCCTCCTCTCGCCCAGCCGCATGCTCCGTTGGATGCGGCGCACGTCCAGCAGCCCGTAGGGCCAAACCGCGAGTCGAATGGTCGCCGGACGGCGAATCCCGAGCGCCTCCGCCGCCCCGTTTGGTCGCCGGCGGCTAGCCGCCGGTGCGCTGATGTGGCCACCTAGTTAGGGCTAATCGCCCACTAATTAACCCCCTGACCCACTTACACACGGGCCCCACCGGTTTAGTTAGTCAGCTAACGAAATTAGTTAGAACTAATCCAACCCTGCGGGACCCACGCGTCAGCTTTGACCTTGCTGACGTGGCCTTTGACCGGCCCCACACGTCAGTGACTCATGCCAGCGGTGTGTCACTGACCAGTGGGCCCCACTAGTCAGGTTTGACCTGACCAGCCACAGTTAACCTGATGATGTCACTCTTTTGTCATGCTGACACAGTAAAACCTTTTCTGGATTTTAAATAAATCTAAATGATTTATTTATTTTCAGAAAATATCCAAAACTTTGAAAAATCATAGAAATTAATCTGTAACTCCAAATAAGATAAATTATATATGAAAAATTATCAGAAAAATTCAAGGAATCTGTTTATGGCAATTGCATGCATGTTTGAACAACCTAGGGTTGCTGTACAGGGCAATTTGCATAAATGACATTTAAATAAGCACATATGGAGTTTGAATTTGAACCCTTGGTTCAAACCAACTTCATTTAATATGGTTGCTAGTTGCATTAGCTCAATCAACAGCATATTGCCATGACATTATCATGCATCATAATTGTTGCATTGCATTGATTGTGTTCCTCTTTGTTTGCCGGTATTTGTCCCCTCTCGATAGACGTGGTTCCGATGACGAGTTCGATGACACCGATGAAGAACTATACTATCTTCAGAAGTGCCAGGCAAGCAAAACCCCCTTGTTCATTCCGATACAATCCCACTCTCTCGCTCCTGCTCTCTTTTACTGCATTAGGACAACAACGATTCAACTGTTACATGTTGCGGTAGTTGAACCCCTTTCCTCTGCATGACCTGTCATTGCCACAGTAAATAGATGAAACCCACTAGCATGAGTAGGAGTTGTTTGAGCCCTGATGTGCCTACTGATTCATGCTTGTTTGTCATGCCTGCTACTACTTAGAGTTGAGTCAGGTCTCATTGAAACTGTCCTCAGGAACTGAGTTCTGTGTTTGTGATCCATGAACAGCTACTACCACTCATTGGGATCCTTAGTTGACCCTCTCGGCTTCTTAATCACCCTAGTACTCTGTCCAGGAGTTGCAACTAGTTTTTGGTGTTTGTAGGTTATGTGTTAGCGGCCGTGCGTAGCGCTGACCCTAGGGGTGGGCTATGTTGCGGTAGATACACCGTGGCACGGTGTACCGGGCGCCCGTTTGGTGTCTCAGGAACCCTGTTCACATCATTCGGGGCCGTATGTGGAAACCTCAGCCGGACTCCCTGCGGATGGAACCTGAATAGGCGATAAACCTGGACTAGAGACTTAGGTGTTTAGGTAGGCCGTGGCCGACACCCTCGTTGGGCTTCCGCTTGAAGGTTGCCGAGTACATGTTGTGTAAACGACGGTAAGTGGTGGGAGCGTGTGTGAAGAAGTACACCCCTGCAGGGTTATCATTATCTATTCGAATAGCCGGATTCCTCGGATATGGAAACTTGGACCCCTTGCATAGTTCATAGAAAAGTGAAAGTGGTTACTCTAAAACTCGCAAGATAAGTGTGAGTGCTATGGATGGCGTTCTCGCAGGGAGACGGGAGCGGATTCATAGTGGTGTATTGATATGGTGAATTTGTGGACTCGTGTGCGCCACCTCAAACGAGTTGCTTGTAGTCGTAGTTCAGGTTAGCCACTGAGTCAAAGCTGGCTTGTTGCAGTTAAACTCCACCACCCCCTTTGTTAATACCGATGCATATGTAGTTAGTTCTGATGTAAGTCTTGCTGAGTACAATTGTACTCACGTTTGCTTAATTTATGTTTTTGCAGAGAGGCTTCAGTCTCGCTAGTAGTTCCGCGTGGACTTCGACATTTAGCTTGATACCTCAGCTACGATCTTGTGCCCTCGGCAGGATCTGGTAGATAGTCAGGCTTCTTAGCCTTTTTCATTTGTACATGTCTGTACT